>NC_092578.1:9235320-9835320 GCF_037975245.1 Apostichopus japonicus
CTAATCAAAGTCGATCCAGTCTTGGCTTCTGGCTGCTCCTCCTAAAGTAATGTAATGGCCATGACAATGGTACTTATTTATAGATATGTATTACGCTTTAACTTAATCGTTTCTGAATGAGTCACTTCTTTGATCATATACTATGGTGCCTATTTTACAATTTGTTATCCCGACTTAGCCATTATATTGTATCAGAGCATATATGCCGTCGCACAGTGTTTGACATTCCTGGCAATGGAAGCATGACTTGCAGTTGTCATCCGTTGGCTAAAATTGCTGGAAACAACCCTCGGAACCATTGAGCTCCGAGAGTCGAGGTTCAATGAACTGCATAGTTAAAATTAATCTATGATTATTTATAATACTTCAACGTTTAGGGATATGAAACAAAGTCGCAGTTGTAAAAACCGTTGCAGTTGGTTGTTTGTATGACTACGTCTTAAAGTAATGGAGAACACGTAATGCGTCGCCCTTTCTACACTTTTACTCACTCCTCACGTCAAAAAAACAAAATAAATATAATGCCAAGGTTATATATCTTTGTCAAATCCTTGCTCTGTTCACCCAAGCCCGGCCACATGGGCAACGTCTCAAATGACTATGAAGTTGGCAAAAAATGATTTTGGGTTACGTTACCTTAAGCGCCTTAAGTCACCTTAAGAGCAGTTTTCTTTATCACACGGCTCATATATTCTGCCACTCATTGTTTAGAAGTGATTTCAAAACATTTGATAGCACATTTAAAATATTTTGTCTTTGTTTTTTCAGGGAACGAAATTTCCCCTGAACGAATAGATGCCAAAGATAACCAATGGTTGGGTGTGTCACTCTCCGCAGAAGACAAAGAAGATGGTTTGATCTCAGTGAGTATGAAGTAACGTGGCAGATATAAGGCTTCTGTTGACTGAGCTGGTTTGAAAGGCTGTCTTATTAGAGAAGGAACTGGAAAAAAATGAGTAGTTATTTATTAGAAACAATATACTAATACTTCGTCCGAAATCTCCTAAGTATAACCTTTCTCTTGAATGTATAATTATTGTGCACCTATGTACCATGAGCATATCTCCAATTTAACATCGGATTACTGACTGAAAGACTACACCTTCGTCGAAGGCCATATGTAGTCTGTGTAAATGGGATGCAGACAATGAAAGTAAGATGTGGTTGCAGTGACTACTACTGCCGATCTGTACAATGATGTTTTAAGTAGAGCTATGGAGATTCTATATATAGTTTTAAACATTTACGACGTTAATGGCCAATGAAAAGAAGACCTGTGAACCTAATTCTAAAATTGGTTGGCTTTCTGAGGCTACCATATATACATTACAAACTTTTTATTATCTCACCCCACAGGCATGTGGCCATCGATATGCCAATAACTATTTTGTGGGAAGGGAAACTGACTTCACTAGGAATGATAGTTATCCAATTGGCGTCTGCTACAAATTCAAGATAACAAATTATCAAGACGACGTTTTTGGAAAGAAATTTCCATGCTTGGATGGTTAGTTTTACTACAGATATATTTAATAGAGCTTTTCTTTGTAATAAAGAGAAATGTTGCAAAACTAGACATATTTATTGGAATTTTGAAACTCGTGTCGACCAGGTCTCTGGTGGGATAAGTTCAAAGTAACTGATGTGCATATAAGTTTGTTATTTATGTGCGGCTATAAAAGCGGCTACACAACTAAGCTGGTACATTCCCAACCCAATGAAAATATTCCTTCAATAACTTTACGTTTGTTGTATTGTTATGACGTGAGAAATGCCAAGGCATTGTGAATATTAGCAGGTTCAGTTTTCTACGTAGGGTTTGTAAAATTCTGTAGAACGATTATAGATGATCTGAAAAATACAGAAATAACATAGGATACGTAGCATTACCATAAAATAATGAAATAAGTTAGGATATATAGTATTACCGTAGCTTTGAACAGTAGTTATTTCGTTAGTTTGATGTCTCGTCAGCTATCAACGCCAATTAGACTTCTACGATTCACGATTTCATATTAGATGGCGATCTATCATTGTTTGCCTAATTTGTCAATATTGAGCGGAGGTGGTGAAAACATGTTTATCAAATGTTGACCGCAATGTTCTTTTCTGCTCCAACCAATGAAGAACATCCGTCTTTTGCTCGATAAATATATATCTCACTTGTTCTCTTGTTAAGCATGGCATTTCTTTGCATATCCATATACTTCTGAAGATATGAATTACAAAATTATGTAGACGTGAAACGAAGTCATAATCTTCAACAGACGAACACTCTTCGCCCTTCTTTGTATCAAGCTGTAAGCCTGCATCCCTTCCTGTGATCAGAACTATCCACTCTGCATTATATATCTTCCTGTATTAATATAAACATTTCCTGCGCAAATAAATATTGTGTTCCTTACAGTTTGCTTTATTATCACATTTTAACTTTCTTTCCATAAGATGGGAAATATATTTTCATGTATATCATCACAAACAGGAACATTTCCTGTAAATGTTTGAGAACGTGGATAGTCGGATATTTATTTGTTAGAATTTCTGTCCTTATACGCTGCTCTTATGAAGAAAAAGGGAGCCAGAACTTTGATAAATGCCTTTTGCTTAAGGTGCAAGAAAGATGAAATACGTTTAGAAACTTAAGAATATACAATGCAGTTTTACAAGTTTTTTTGCGTAACTGTTGTTAGATTCTGATCAGTGGCGTGGAAACACAAGATGGCTATCTTGGTGTCAGGCTGGCCTAGACAACGCTTTCACAAACATAAATGAAACGGCTCTGTATGGTGCACCTGGAGCTTTCAACGGCACAGGTATGTAAAATGTAACCCTAAGCTTTCTATGCTCCTGTTGTACGGAATGTCACAAATCCTGCAGTATATCATAACGTACAGTCCTGACGGGGCGGGGAGGGGGGATGAGGTGGGCTGCAAAGTATGGGATGAATTTTTCGTTTTCGAGACATACTTAGGCAAAGATGAAGGGGAAACTGTGGCATATTTTCCCTGGGTCCCGACTTGGTTCCCGAATCCACTGATAACTTGCATATTATGTAGAGGCCCTGATGAAATCGACCGGGCAGACGATTGATGATTGGTCAATCGATGCGACACTTGATCTAACATCTTCAAAAGTAAATTTTTGTTGTTGTTTCAGGTACCGTTGTGGTTGATGATCATAATAATTTTAGTTACCCGGAACCAAGCTTGTTCACCGACAAATCTGATTATGAAACCGAATACAATGGTGATTATATATAATTTTAGAACAAAAGTAAATGCTTATATCAAGACAAGATGATACATCACAGTTGTATTTGTCTATTTCATGCCCAAGTTACATACATTTAAAGGCTGGTCGAGTAGATGTGTCAATCGCTGTAGAACAAAACGAAAGTAATAGTCATATGTGTCTATAAATCGTGTTCTGTGAGAAAACAAATCTAGACTTTATGAATCAAGCAACCTCTTGATTAGCTAACTTAATGATAAGCTTATTACAATTACTAAAGAAAGTCACAGGTACTACTACTTAATCAACATTAAGAAACAACCATACTCTATACTTGAAAACAAAACATTGCTTTCTCTTTCTTTCTTTTTATTTCTTTCACGTGCCAGCAACAAATATTTAGCTTTACTGATAATATATCTCATATCAGATTTTACTTCAAAGATATTCATTTTCGAATAAAGATGTTTTGATGAAAGTTTACAAACTTCGAAGTGATGCCAAGAGGACTTGATTATTACTACAGAGATCTACATATACGTGCTATAATTCAGTATCTAGTGTTCATCTTTGAAACAAATCTACACGAAGTTGCTTACAAGTTTGCATCCTTTGCATTCCTTTGCATCCTTTTCATTGGTTACTTGAGGGATATATGCCTCATGCTGAGTAGATATGCCCTTATCTCAAGTGTTCTTTTCACATTAATATTAGTGATTGGGCAAGGCCCAACGTAAAATGTGGTGCATAAGTCATTTGATGTTGGAACATAATGAGCACATTTTCATTACGTCTCCAACTTTATGTAATTTATATTTATCAAATTGCAAGACATGACTTTAAACACAAGACAAGAACCAAATGTTCCATGGTTTCCATCCTAAGCAACTAAGGTTTGTCAGACTACATTCATACAATCAACCGTGTTGTTCTTTGTGCATATCATGAATATGAATTAGTGAACTTGAAATTCTTCATCAACTATCTCTAAAATAGTATGTCTAATAAGCTTTATACATATTCTTGGATAATACAATGTAAGTGTTAGAAACATGCTTATGAGATCATAACATTTGTCCTCATTAATATTTATGTATATATCTGTTTTAATACTATGTCACTAAATAGACTTTGTCAATATGATAACTGATTGCTGGTACCTTCTTGTATATGTTTCAGCAGTTTTCAATAGATAATCATATTCATTTTGGTGTACACAAGTTCATGAATTTTAACATGCATGGCCTACCACACATGAATTTATTTAGGCATTGTAACCACTAAACGTTTTCTTTTTCGGGTTTTTTGTTTATTTTTTTCAGCTCAGTCTATGTCGGTATAATCTTCAAAATAATTTATAAATAGAAACCTTAGGTATAAAATAAAAAGTAACAAAGATTAAATCAGTAAATGTCACAGAATTCAAGTGGATGAACACATCAAACCCCTAAGTATAAATGAGTAGGTAGGTTATAACAACATTTCCTTCTTTAAAGTACCCTGCACGCAAACAAACTGTGAAGAAGACTTGTCATGTGAAAGTAGTTGAGAATTCGGTTAGCAGTTAACAGGTAAAACTTCCCTGTCTATACAATATATAAGAATGAAAGTTAAATTGCAGGGTAATTTAATGGGTCACAGCAAAATAGCTTTATAAAGATAATTAAAGATTGAAGTTTATCAAACTGTGACAACATTCTTCTCAAAGTATTTTGTCAGGCAATTTTTAATGGGGGCCCCGACACTCAGTCATTTCAACTTGATGCAAAAGTTTCGTTTTCACTACTAATTTGAAGGTCAGGGTCTATAAAACAATTTTGGTTCGAGTGTCAAGCACTCAGATTTTTTTTTTGCCCGTTATCCAAAATGGCCGCCATCGAAAATCGTGAAATTACAATTTTTCCTGGAAAAAGCTCAAAACTCAAAAGAATATTAGACCATATACTCCATATACCTTTTAAGTATGCCTATGAACCAATATATAATCAAATTAAATTGGCTTCATAGGGGGGGGAAAGGTCAAAATCCTTAAAAGAAACCCCTTCCCACCCCCCCCCCCCCTCCCAGAAGCAGCAGCCACATCATATTTGAAAGCGTCCAATGTAATGAGAACAAGATATGCCAATCAAGTTACTGTTGTGGTACTCGACAGTTGTGGTACTCGACAGTGGAATCAAGATTACCTTTGAGGATTGGGTCATGGTAGCTTCTCAAGATAGCCCAACATACAAATTCTGGCTACTCGTACACAAGTACCAACAGATCATATTTATGTTCATTCGGGCACATCGGGAACGGAAGTTTGAACTCATAGTTACTACCCTGCGGAAGCTTGTGCCTCTGTTCTTTGCTTTCGATCACCAGAGATATGCCAGGTGGATTCCTATCTTTATCCGAGACCTGGAAATTCTCCCAGATAGCATCCAGGTAGAGTTTGAGAGGAGAAACTGGACGATAACTTGAAGCAATCGGCGTTTTTTATCCTTACCAATTGATCATGCACATGAGCAAGCAAACAAAGGGTGAAATGAGTTGGTGGCATGATTGGTCTCGCGGAGAACCCTGTCATGCTTGAACGCTGGATCGTGACTGGCCCGGAAATCAGCCGCGTCGCTGAGGAGTAAACGACAACGAGGATAATGAAGAACTCCCTCATCATGAGGAAGGACATGCATCTCAGCACCGATTTCAACGCCATGTCAAAGATCTGACAGAGGTGTTGCTGAGCAAGGGGAGTCCTTTTGAGGAGGAAAGTAATGACCTGGTTACATTGAATAACAAGGTGTTTGAGTCATCGGCTGCTGCCGAATCTGTCCATAAATCCGAATCTATGGGACAAGAACTTCAGGGACAGTACAAGAACTTCAGGGAGAGTGTGCTTGATTCAAATGTTACACTTCTGACAGCACCGATCAAGCGGAATAACTCACTGTTGTTCCATGAGCAGAAATCAAAGAAGAAGACAGACACTAAGCTGAGAATGCAGCACTTCAAACGTCATGCAGAGCTCTATGGGCAAGCCTTTGTTGTGCTAGACAGCCATGGGGGGGGGGGTGATTTGGAGGAGTTTTTTTCGTCACGAATCTTCCCCATATCCACCTGCGTTGTCATCCGAAGGGTCTCTCAACTCTTGTACAGAATCAGATTTGCTGGTATACATCATGGAAACCAGTGCAAGTAGCACCATTTCTGTCGACGAGGAGCTGATGGTGCCAGATCTTTACGACTTCATTGTTATTGACGGTGGAGTACTGATACACTCCCTTCCTGGTACAACTTTCCAAGGCAAGACCTTTGATACATATTTCGACAAGGTATTCTGCCCAAGAGTTCGCCACGACTTGAAACGATCGACAGGAGTAGACATTGTCTGGGACCAGTATCGGGCACTGACAATCAAAGGAGGCACAAGGGAAAAACGAGGAACAGGCACCCGACAACGCGTAAATGGTACTGCCAAAATCCCCGGAAATTGGCAGAAGTTTCTGGCGAACGCTGATAACAAGAAGGAATTGTTCTCATTCCTGTCAAAGACGATAACAGAAGGACAGTTCCCAGATGACAAGAATGTCTGCAGGTGATCAAGTTCACCATATTGGAAACAGTCTACCGATGGATCAATGCAACCACAAGGAAGCTGACACTCGTGTCCTAGTTCTTCTCCACGCCCTCCAAACATCTTCACTTGGGATGGTTCATACTGGAGACATAGATGTTGTCGTAATTCTTCTGAGTAATTTCCATCGCATCATGGCTATGAATCCGGCCGCAGAAATCTGGATCTCCTTCAAAGCGGGAAAGACAACAGGAATGATCTCCCTGAATACAATCGCTACAAGCCTGGGCACGACAACTTGCAAAGCAATGGCCCTCTTCCACGCATTCACTGGATCAGACAGCACGTCTTCCTTTTAGTTTAAGGGTAAGCGATATTGCTGCAAGATAATGCAGAAAGTACCAACCCTCATGGAGGAATTCGCAACTATCGTCGATACTCCATTCCAAGCATCGCCAAAGCTGAAAGAAGTGACAAGGAACTTTGTCTGTAGACTGTACTCCAATGAGTCAAACGAGGAAAGTGCCGTTGACCTCGTCCGAATGAGGTTGTTCTCACAGAAGACCAGAGACGTGGAGAGAATTCCTCCAACAAGTGATGCTTTGGATCAACACCTCGAAAGGAGTGTCTTCCAAGCGAGTATATGGACAACAGCCCAAAGGTCCATGATGCCGGTCAACAACCCGATTAATCATGGATGGAAAGAAGAAGATGGCAAGCTGCTTCCCATTTGGATCTCGCTGCCCCTCGCCAGGGATGTGTTTCACCTGGCTGTGAAGTGCACTTGCACAAGAACCTGCTCCCGGTGCACATGCATGAGTACAAAGTTGAGGTGCACTCGTCTGTGCAAGTGCAAATGCGAGAAGTAGCTGTACCAGAACAATTTCCAATACTAGAATGTATAGGTCTATATGGTCAAATTATCCAGCAGCCACTCACCACCATATTGTAGAACAGTTAAAAGATAGATGAAAACCTCACTATATCATTGGGTACAAGTATAATTGTCAGGTTATTATAAAGCAATTATTTGTTTCAGCTTATTGGACCTGTGACCCTTGGTCTATTTTTTGGGTTATGCACCTATACTGGCAAAATTATTGCTTCTACGGGCAATATGCCTAAAAGACAATCTGATACTCTTGATCCTGTATCTATACATACCTCAAATGTTCAGATCGGATATTCCAATCAAAAGTTACAATAGTTTTCATATTTCACATAGGCCGCGGTGAGGGGTCGGGCACCCCCACCCCCCCAGCCCCAAATTTTGATGTGAGTGCTTGACACTCGAAAATATATTGTTCTACAGAGTCTTACCTACAAATTGGTACTGAAACGAAACTTTGGCATCAATTTGAAATGAAAAGAGATAATTACACATCCACGGCCCCCCACTATTTATATTATTTACACTGGAAAGCAATAATTGTTTAAATCCGATTTACCAAATGCTATGTGGTAACGTTAACTGAGGCTGAGGCATTTACTCTACATTGCTCGTATACACATATTAATGCACACGAACGCACACATAATGGTTTCATTTGCGTTAATTCTGTCTTGTATTGCCATTTGAACATTTTTAGCAGGCTCGTTGGGGATTTTGCAAATTTACCATAGAGTAATAGCCATCCTTACAAAATAGCTCCAGTGAATATCTATCTAATTGCTATCTCGTACGCCCTTATCTGCATACACATACTCAGATATGCATAGAACATATGTAGGGGATGGTTTTATAGAAGCCGGGAATTTGTTTAAGTGACATTAAGTGCCGACTAGTTTTGATATTCTCAGTTAACCTTTTCCAGCTTATTTCACTTTCTTTAAATAAACGCTTTACCTGACAAATTGAACTACATACACTGCAAGTGTTTGAATGAAACGTAAAGGGTTTTGAAGTGAGCATGTTAACAGTTGTAATGGTCAGTATGATTTTAGTTCTCTAGTAAGATGTGCTGTCCTTATGTTATTTGATACATATATGTAATACCTGCTTCATTTACAACTTAGGTTATGCAGTTGCGTCTGGACACTTTGTTGGCTTAAATGATGAAGTGCAGGGTGTGGCTGGGGCACCTCGAGCCAAAGACACTGGGAAGGTTACGATTTATGATATTGCAAATAAAACCGTATACCAAGAGATCTTTGGAGAAAAAGTTAGTAATTACTTTTAATATTTGCTTTCTATCTTTCGTGAACGTAACCGGTGTGGCACACTCGCTATGTTCATCCTGCTCCAAAGTTCTTTGTCCACTATCCCTTGTATCTCCATTTGTATCACGAAATGACCATGTACCGTACTCATTTACGTTTTTAATCTGACTAACACATTGTGTTCAGTATTAAAGAATAATGAGGTTGGAGTGGGGGCAGAAGGGTGCATAAAGTTCAAGAAAATGAAATTATTTCTTGTCGTGAAGATCTCAGTCAAGATCTCGTGAAGATCTCAGTCAGTACATTATACTGCTATTAGCTTCGCCTGAAATATATATTGAATACACAGTCACGTTTCATGTTTTATAGTTCTATTGTGGCCTCGATGATGCATTGAAAAAATTGAATTGATGACCATTAAACTGATATTCTAGATTTTCGTAATCATACGTGTCATAATCACTTTGCGTTTCCCTTGTTTTCCTAACAGGCTTACACTTATTTTGGGAGTGCCATGGTTTCAGTCGACTTGGATCAAGATGGCCTAACAGATTTACTAATCGGTGCTCCTTTCTACTCGAACAATCAAGATGAAGGGAAGGTTTACGTTTATCACAACACAGGTTCACTGGTACGTTGAAAGGATGCAAAGCTGCTTAACAGTTGCCCAGGCTCACCAATTGCTTGTCATACCAGTTATGTCTCAAATTTCCGAAAGGGAGTGTATGTTTATATATATGTATATATATATATATATATATATATATATATATCTATACATATATATATATATACATGTATATATATATATATATATATATATATATATATATATATATATATGTGGGTGTGTGTGTATATTTATATAAGAGACATTTCTGGAAACGAGAAACGACATCAGGGAATGCATGTTTTACCTCCATTTTGCCCGTAACAATAGCTTAAATAAGCCATTGGTGGATGTAGTAGGAAACAGGTCTAAACGCAGTACGAGGTTAAATATTTAATCTTTGCTTTTGTGCATCCGTCCTATCCGCTCCCGAAATCACCTCATTCACATTTAATAATGAGCTGGATATAATAAAGAAAGTGACTGGTCTACAACACCATCGACAACACAAAATATAGTGCCATGTCTAGTACCGATTTTAACTTTACAAAGCTACACCGTTTTCTAAAGAGCATTAAGCTTTTTGAGGCCCAACCACAGTTATTAATACTACGTGTTCGCTTCAAACTTTCCCCCAACGTGTTTAACTGTGCTAGTATTTGTTCTTATACAGAATACCATTATGCAACTTCAATTATAGTTAAGAAAGCTAGGAACACAAAAACAGTCAATGAGCACAACCACAGCTGTATAACAGAGAACAGAGTATGTTTCGTTGATGTTGAATTCCTAGTGACTTCTCTAGATCAAAAATGTATCATCAGAGCTCGGTGGTCCCGTTATGTTGTTAGGCCATATGTGTACGCCTTAGCATAAACTATGTAACAGTTATGTATTTGCCTTGTTACTTGCTTTTCAGACCAACCCACTCATGCTGGTTCAAGAATTACAAGGTATGAATGCTGTTGGAGCAAGGTTTGGAAGCGCCATCAGTGGTTGTGGAGATATAAACAATGACAGCTTCATCGGTGAGCATGTCTTCTGCCTTGATTTAGGATGTATATATATACATATATATATATATATATATATATATATATATATATATATATATATATATATATATATATATATATATATATATATATATATATATGTATGTATTTTAGATCCGCGACGAAGCCATCATTGGCTTATCAAAGCCGCAAGCTGACCGAGGTCAGTCTCTTGGATTCATATTTAACGTCCATGATTATGAATTGTCAATTGTCAACAACTCTGTAACTGGACGACATACATTAATCTTGGATTGACTCGAGCTCGGGACCTTATGATTGAAAGGCACCGGCGTTAACCACTGATAACACTCATAACATACTACGTATACTACGATACTTTGGTAACTGCGCTGTATTCGAGTCAACAACATTCTAGATCGAATTCACAACCGAATCCTTGGTGTTTAAACCATGGCCAAGACCGAGACCTTAGGATCCAAGTCCGAGCCGAGACCGTAACATCAAAATCCGAGTCCAGTTCCGGTCATTCAGTCCGGCAAATACGATAGACACTGTATATTACACTACTTCGATAGTCAAAGAAGATATCGGTACTTGTTTAGAAATCGAGTACTCTTTGTAATTGCTCGCATTGGGATTTCCATGAAGTAGAAGTATTCATAGATTATCACTGAGTACTCGCACTCATGCTTTATTTAAAGTTACCGTAATCAATATATAATGTTTGAAATTATATTTATGAGTAGATGCTACGATTTCACAACATAGATCCTGTGTAAAGCCTATACAGTAAGTAGCACGGGTCAGAACAAATGATTGTCGACTATTCATATCCGAAACTACTACCAGAGACTGAGACCAAGAACGGTTCATATGTGTTCGAGAACAAGAACGGGGAATCCGAGACCAAGACAGGGTGTACGGTGTCTGCATTCCCTGTGGTCAAAGTATTTGACTATATAGTCCAGTCACTTCAATCGATAAACATCAGCTGTTTAAAGGGTCATTTCTCAAAAAGCAAAAGAGGTGTAGCAATATTTCATGGAGTGATAGCAGTGTTCCACAACAGTCTATTAAACATTTTAGTAAGCACTAATTCACCGTTTATAACATAAGCACCAAATACTAGTGTCATACCATTTCTATATTTAGTTTATTTAAATTTACAGATGTGGTTATCGGTGCTCCTTATGAGGATGATGGTGCTGGTGCCATCTACATCTATCTTGGCGCAAAAAAAGGTGTAGACCCAAACTTTTCACAGGTAGGCATAATTCTTTGAACAGCAATATAAAATATACGATCAGCAGCTTCATATACGTCTATCGGGAATATATGAACATTATCTTTAATTTTTACGCCTTTGTTAACCATATGGCTGAGTTGTGTTGAGTTGTCAGTGAAAGCCTTTGTTTATTCCTCCCGGGATAGTTCTAACAACTTCTGTCTGGAAGATCCTGCAATGTTCAATTTGCATATGACCATTCAGTTGTTGTGCCTTCCGTGTAAACTGAGAGAAGGTATTGCATACTTCCACTGACGTTTCTGTTTGGTGGTTTGAAATCACCAGCTCCAGATAATCATTTCTACAAACAAACAAGTTTTGCACATATAAATAATAAGTGAAAGGGAATTCATGTACAGGGATAATCCTACATGTTTGTTTTCACTGTAATTAGAAAGAATTTAGAACCATTCCCAAACTATATTTGCAAATAATATGGGATCCTGATGGATCTAACTATTGTTATGCATTTTGTAAATGTAGACATGCATCACTTGAAAGATACATAGTTTGTGTACAAATATATGTATTAGCATCTCAAGTAGACAATGAAGACACGTTTTGCAGCCCAATGCTGGTATTGACTGATATCAGATTAAAAACAATATTTAAGTAATTTTTTCAGCGACAAATCGCGATACTGTCTATAACTTATCGACTCTCCAAGTACAGGGGTAATACAGAAGGTAACTCCTAATCCCAGTTGATTAACTGCCAATTCTATTTTTCGTCAGCGTGTATCAGGGGCATCCCTTGATCCTCTGGTGAAAACGCTAGGCATTTCTGTCCATGGTGGCGTGGATATGGATGGTAACTTGTATCCAGATGTTACAGTTGGAGCTTATGAAAGTGACACTGCTTTTCTCTTTAAGTTAGTATGCTTACATTTCAATGTTTGTAAGTATTTAATGAGATGTGCATCTAGTTTCCTTAGAGATCTTTGGCATGAGGCGTGAAGGTATACAAATGTTTATGATACTAGGTGTTCCATGACTCACTTTTTAGTAACACCCATGAGAACCCAGGCACTTATGAATGTTAATGCTTATCTCAAATATTTTGTCTTATACCGTATATCAGATATATTTTCGTAAAATATTGTTTTATAAGCATAATTTGTGCCACCGGAAAATCCATTTAATATTTCATGGTCAGTTACAAAGACATAGTTATAAATAAATGTGAACGATTTTATAGTAGATCTGGCAGTTGATCTGGTAATCTCAGAACTGAGATTGTGTTGAATTGTGTTAAATGGAGTCATTAGTAGCCTCAAACACCCACCTCCTCCACAACCACTCCACTGTGAAGGAGAGAAAAGTTAGAAAAGACTTACGAGCTGCACTGAGTTACAAGCTGATACTAGAATGGTTCCTTTGATATCATAATCATTTCACACGTAACACACATTGAGTATGTAGTTTATATGTTACTATATGAGTTTGTGGGATCACATTATTAATTTGATAGCACATTCGTTAAAATCTGTATCGTTAGTTACAGATCTCAGGCTTCAACAGTCTTACACAGTTTAGCAAAAAAAAATAGAAAACATTCATGTTGCTTTCAATCACAAAAAGATTGATCTTAATCATTTGCAAATGATAACATACTTTAGAAAATACTTTGATACCAACAGTTTTTAGAAAGGAATTTATCTATCATATCTATATCCTAAAACTAAACTCTTCAGTTCATCTTTTTACAAATCATTTGTTAACAATTTGTTAAACATATCTGACATATGATTAACTTTAAAATCAACATCAGATTAGCTGTAAATATTAATATGATAGAACGATGTGCTTACAATTGAAAAATATTTAATGATTAGTTAGCTTTCCCTTTCCAGTAATGTTACGCCCTATCGTAGAAGTGTAAGTCACAAGTATTTGTTTCAATTAGTTACATACACACTAATTACAAATTACTTCTTAACCTCAACTGTTGGAACAGCACATGGACGCATTGATATGAGTTAAAGCGGATCTCAAGGCAACCTAATTCAAAAGTAAACTCGGGCTCAAGTATCTTCATGTTATGCTCTCCTCATAAATTTTAGTAAACGTTATATGCTAGTTGTCTCTCCATCTTTTCTAGCCAAACGAGCTGAATCTGAGACGAATGTGTGTGTTATTAATAACGTGTAGTAACTCATAGTAGGTATTCGAATTCACTAAGAAACTGATAGAGATTTACTATTTCCATGTTGTATTACTCATAACAGGGCCAAGCCGATTGCTGATATAACAGCGTGGCTGGAAATCAATCCTCAATCTTTGGACCCCGGAGAAAAGGGATGCGATTTGAGAGGTGAAATGCACGCGTGTGTGGAACTGACTGCCTGCTTCAAGTTTAGTGGTGTGAGTGCTACTTTTGGATTAGGTAAGGGATATTTTGCAGTTTTAATTTTGGTGTTTCCTTGGCCTGACTTGTTTTTGTCTTTGAAAGAAGTTACTTCAATTGCTTTTGCAGTGTTTAGTAACTTACGTTAGCAACACACTTCAATTTGATGTTTAAATGTTTAGTTGACAGAATAGATATTGGCAAGATGATTCGGACGGGCGATAACTCTTCTAATATCCATCCTTCGGCTGTTAGTTTCTCTTTTATATGTAGAATGATTCATATTGGTTTCTGGCCAGTAGATCAGTCAGTCATTCACCGAAGGCAGGGAGTGGTAAACAATCTTTGAGATAGCCAGGCATAACAAGAGGGTGTTCGGAAGGTGAACTAGTGCCCCGGGATTCATTAAGGAAATTATGAAAGTGCCCTAATAAATACAGAATGTGTGATCAGATGTAACCACTATGAATCGCCATATGCTGTAATTCCCTATGGTGTTAAACACACGATGATAACCGATGATAACTTATTGGTTGCGTAGAGAGGGTCCTATACTAGTAACTGCGGTAGTCCAAATGGCATGTGCAAACTTGCATTGGGTAACTGTATAATAAAAAGGACATGTAAAGGTTTTCTCCGCGTACATCGATAATGTTTTGAACAATAAAATGATGTACTTTCTAATCTTTCGATTTGTAAAGAATTATCATGTTTGATTCCTATAGGTTTCATCGAGTTCCCTGCAAAAGTGTCGACTATATTTAGCAAACCAAATTTACAAAACAATATTTGATTTATCTTTCTCTTCCCTTCCCCCACCTTCCTCTCCCTATCTCCACCTCTCCACCTCTCTCTCTCTGTTGTTGGTGATATGTCAGAAATTGAATATTCGATTGAAGTTGATACAGAAAACACAAAAGCTGGAATCGATTTACGCTTCTTCCTCACCGACGAAAAGATGATTCTCATTAACAAAACAATTAAAGTACAATCTGAGAATGTTCGACAGTGTGATGGGATTGTCGTGGCATATCTCTCTGTAAGTATAATTTAGAGAACAGTGAATGCAACCACAACAATAGTATGACAGCTTACAAAGGGACAGAATAGTATTATACCATGACTTTGAAGGGATGACCGTTCAAAGGCACTGCTATCAGTCCAGGTTGCATTCTATATCCCTTTTCTGAGAGATAAAATTTGAGGATTATCAGTGAAGGGACTGAACTTCATAGTGTAATACATATACCATTAGGTCAGTTTCTCAGATACAAAGCTCAACGGGAAAAATAACTCTTTTGTGGCCCTATGATATATTTAAAAGGAGAACAATATAGTCAAGAAAAATATTGTTTAATTTTATCTAAGGATGTTCTGTTGCTTAGCCTATATAAAGAACATGTTTTGGATGAGTTATTAGCATTTATAAAATAATGGCTGAGCATCGACATTGAAGCCTGCACATTGAGGCCGATGTCATCATCAAATTTACCCTTAAGGAGGCATTCCAAAACATATCGCAGATTTAAAAGGCGGATATCTTGGAAACCAGAATAACAATTGAAGCGTTATTGGAACTCAAATGTTTCCTTTTTATTGAACAATGACATTTTAGAAGCAAAGTTCTGTCAAATTCATCCTTCAAACAAAATAATCGAACATATTTAAAATATGACGATAGTGATGGTGATGATGGTGGTGATCACAATGGTAGCAGTGATAGTGTTATTGACGGTGGTAGTGTTAGTAGTAGTGGTGATGATGATAGTGTTCGTGACCAGACCAAAAAGAAAATCGAGCAGGACGCATTTGATAATACCATAGACAATACAACAAATAGCAAAACGACTAGAAACAAACCAATTAAACAACAGATGACATCCAAGCCAAACACTAATAAGTGATATAGATACACAGTGACAGATTATACACGAAAATAACACGCACAAGTCCTGATAAACAAATAATTGAGACATGTTGCTACACGTTATAATTGTGTCATTTATGTCATATGTTATTATATGCGGTATGCTGTTAAATGACATTAGAAGTTGTGAGGCTATGGTGTTATGTTATTTGCTATGTTATATATTATCTAAATGTGATATATCATATTTTGGGCACGATGTAATATGATATACCTTGTCATATGGTATGTCATATCTAATGTTATACGTTATTATGTGCGATATGTTGGTAAATATCATCTTATTTCATGTCACGTTTTGTGATGTTATGTATAATTTCAGAACAAAGTTAGGGATTTCCTCACGCCAGTGTTAATGAAACTTACATACGATGTGCGCAAGTATGAAGTTCAAACCTCCGTGCGAGGGGATGAGCCTTATCTCTTTGCCGGGGGTTTACCCCCAGTCATTCACAGTCATAATTGTGGGGCTCAGAATGTCACAGAAAAGGTATTATTACTACTTATATTGATGTAAATAATTTAAATGCCCTACAAATGATTTTGTTGGTTGTTACCTCAAATGTAACAATTGAACACATATTTGTAAGGTTATCACCTATTTACCATGTACCACCGTTTGAACCTGGAGGATAGCTCAAGAATAGCAGAGATGGGTAAATCATAGCATTCACCATAGATAGCAAAATTTTCGCAAAGGTTTCCAATGTTTTGAGTTTTCATATCTTACCGTCTAGGTACGTTTTACTCAAAACTGTGGCAGCGATGCTATCTGTGAGACTGATATTGAAGTCAGTTTGGAGGCTGAGCTGCCAGGGTGAGTCAGTCAGTCACTTCCACTAGTACATACCTTCTTGACAAAAATGTACTTTGAATACGTTCCTTTTCCATCAATCAAAAGTATTTTTGATCAACTAGACAATCCTTTAGAAAGTAAACGCTTATGCTGAATAAGTTTACGTTTAGAAAATCAGCTGCCTTATTATAAGCATTATGAAGGGGAACATGTACGTCACTATATTAAAAATGGCATTTCACATTAAAATCAGTCAACATGCCTAACTCACTTGTACTTGAAATTGTTTTCAAACTGTTGTAGTATTACGAAACGTTCTACACAAGCCTGGCTACAAACCTTTAGGAAATTATATAAGTATATACTTGCAAAGGAATTTGGGTAATTTTTCCTTTTTTTCACTTCCTATTTCTAGTATGCATGTTTATTTGAACTTTAACGTTCTTTTTGACAGTTTTAACCACAAAAGTATACGATCGAGAGGAAAGTAAACAACACTTTTCTTTACCGTTTAGCGTGTAGAGCAAAATATACATGTTTCATAATGATATGATGTTCATTTCTACTTGATACAGGTATAAAGATGACGAGTTAATCCTAGGTGCTTCTCGCAGTGTCCATTTCAATGCAAAAATTGATAATAACGGAGAAGATGCCCACCAAGCCGTTCTGAATGTGTATCATCCCACTGATGTGAAATTTGAAAGGGTTGAAGTAGAGGCAGTGAGTTATTGTAATTTCGTTTGGGGAATGATGACATATTTTAAGATTTTTATGGTGGTCGAGAGTGTTTGCCGTTTAACGACTTAAAATGCCCAGTCTCAAAAAATGTCAACAATCACGGGGAAGGAATTTTGCATATAACCTAAATGACCACCGATCGTTAAAAGACAGCAGTCGTTATGTGGGTTTAACAGCAGTTGCGTGAACAGATTTCAAAGGAGGGTGGCCCAAATTCAAAATTTCCCGATTAATTAAAATATGGGCCTAAACCTTTATCGGAAAGCCGGAGGCGTTAGACGGACTTTATACTGGAGGGGGTGCTGCCCTGGGTTCATTGAAACCGTTTCCTATGTAGAGGGTTGCCGGACCTTCCCCTGATAAACTTATAAAATAAATAAACGTAAAATTGTGCACTCGGAGTCATAGTTAGGTCTATAGTGTAGCCCCCAATGCAATTTCTTGCTAATACATATTATGATATGGGTGGTGGGAGTGGGGTGGGTGGGTAATACGTCTTGAGTTGGTGTGTGGGTGAATATAAGTGTTACTGTTTTCTTGTATTGTTCTCTCTATTTACTTATGGGAGCACTCTACTAGACAAGCTCTCGGGATTTTGGAGTGCTTCCATTCACAATTTTCCCTGTTTTTGATATGTTTTGTCACTTTAGTTAACTTCTCTGTATTTATACGTATTGTGAAGAAACAAATAAATGGAATAAAATGAAAAAATGATTGAGGTTATAAAACATGGGGCTGCATCCGTAGTAGTGGTCGAATTCGTCCCCGATTGAATGCAAAAATCCCCCGACTGATTACCAAAGGTTTCCCACCCTTCCCCTTTGCGCACGCCACTTCTAGTTAGTTGTTCGTTGTACGGGGTCAGTTGTCAGGCTGGAGTTTCCTCGACTATCGAAATCTGGTCGGTCACGACGGTCGAGTTCATTGGGATCGTAATCAGTCGGACAGTGTAGGGCGTGCATACAACCACTGGACATGACATAAGTGTCGACAATTCACGTTTTGATGCCAGTCGTGCCGGAAACCGTATTGACCACTTTTTAATTTAACGTATGTCAATATTTCCGAAGCATTTCAGCATCAAATGAGGGATCTATCGGCTGATTGGTTCGAGTTCAATGCGCCACTGAATCAGAGTGGCTGAAGCCACCAACAAGTTTAGATGCCCAAGGCCCCGATTTCAGCTTGGTCGCAAGAAGTACTACTTTACCGAAGACGCCGAATGCGTCATCTGTTTCAGAAATATGCGCCGTCGATTTGATCACTGATCCGTTATCAATTAATGGCTCTGCATATATTTCAGTGCTTTATACTGAATCAAAGTCTTGTAAGCATATCTTATTAAAGAGAATAGCCTATATTTGCCTGTATTTTGTAACAAAATGTTACCATCCATTCTTTACCAGGTGACATGTTTGCCTCTTGCAGACCAAAGAGGAGTCCCCTGTACTGCTGAAGTGGCAGTCACATGTCTACCCTCAATGGACCGATCAGGGGATTCTGGTCTTCTAGAATGTAGCTTGGGGAACCCCATGAATGCCAATAATTCTGTAAGTATAAGTGATATATTTATATAACGTGTCAGAAACTCATGTCCAATCATGTCAGTATGTCTGTTCCCAGGAAGACTAATAATTTAGTTAACAAGTATATATTAATTTACTTTTTGAAATACAGATAAGGATATAATTAAAAGGGCATCAGATCCATCATAAGTGGCTGTAGTGCAAACAAATCTTTGCATTTCTTTGTCGTTTTGGTTATACTATGAAGACCACTGCCATGTTCGCACACTACTTGCAGGTCCCCCATTGTGAAGAGGGGCGATATCAAATTTCCCTTTGAAGTTAGGCGAGGGGAGAGTTGTCATAACCCAGTAGGTTGGACAAAATTACGAAACGGCTTGTGCAAAACGTAGACGTAAGGATGATGGACTGAACGTAATTTGAGTATCACAATCAAAGATTTAACCCATGTAAGCGCGTTTTCCTCCTACTGGCATACTCGCATCACAAACTTTTCGGAAACTATTCACATACAAGTCAAAGTGGTTGCTGACAAAGGCAGATTGACGAAACGGCTTGTTTCGTTTCGCTTCGCGTGTGTGCAAAGTTAACGCTTAAATGAATTGGACACAAATCTGGACTTGATGAATTGATTGATGAATAGATTGACTACGTATCGATAGCCTAATTTGTTAACCATTCATTAACGATTCAAGTTGGACATTATTGGCCTTTTCTCTCCTATTAGGCTACATTGAGACTGCAGTTTGATGTTTCAAATATTTCCTGGTCTCAGGAAAGAGAGATTAACATCACCATGGTAGTTAATACCGAAAGTATGGAAGCCGAAGAGGAGAAGGCAAATAACATGAAGCAACTCATAATAAGGGTGATAGTCATGGCTGATGTTGGTGTGATTGGGTAAGTATTACACCCACTCCCACACTGCCCACTTACCCATCTTAAACATATTTTAATTTTAAAATAAGTATCTGCTTTTTACATGGTTGGTGGAGATGATATTTGAATTTAAATATTTTCTCTTTCTTCTCATTTTCTTTTGTGTCATTGGACTTTATGACATGGCAAAGGACCTTTGAACAGTATTAAATTGAACAATGCTCAGATGTGTGAGATTTTTATAAACACAATGATTCAAGTTTGTGCATAAATAGTACAAAAGAATCTTCTCTAAGCACAACAATTGTATCCTGATATTCTGTTCCTGTTTATTACGCCTAAGTTGAAAGACCTTTATGGTCTCGTCTTTCTTGTTATTTATAATAATATAATTGTTTTGCTTCTGATTTAGCAGTACTTAATACTTTTATATGTCTTCGTTTGTCGTTTGCAGTAAATCCCAACCAGAGAGTGTTTATTATGGTTACAATGCAACAACCACCGGAGAAAGTGACCAAGAAGCCGCAGATAAACTAAGACTGGACCAGGCTATGAAAGCTGTGAGCTTATTTTATGAACATAACGGAGATGAAACTCGTTATAATCAGTCTCACATTGGTCCAGGTTTTAACCATAAATTCCAAGTGAGTCTATAGATTTGCTGTAAACCAACCGTTCCTTTTTGTTGTATATACAATGGCTTCCACTTGCATAATATTGTACAATCATACCATAAACGCCACGTACCATATATTACTTTATAGTTTATACATTTATGTATGGTGAAAGTTTGTTACAGTATATATACCATGCATCTGTAAATTCAACTGGATGTAACATATTGCTACTGAATGGCTTCTCTCCATTCAGTTCTGTCCGATAGAAACAAGGAAAGTACGGAATTAAGATATTAATCCCAGCCATTGAGGGGTATTAAAATATCTGAGTGTGTGTAACTTTTTTTTTTAAAGTGGCAGGAAAATGTCTGTTTTAATCTAGGCACATGTGACCATTATTTGACTTTTTAGTATAATTATTTAGCCAGCAATAAAGTAATAGGTACCTGGTTGATTTGTTTTAATCACCGGAACCCACCAAATATTATAAAAGTGGCATAATGTTCATGAACTATTATTGAAGTTACTTTTTTCTCCTGATAATGCAGATGGAATGTGATAGGGAAACAGAATATTATAAACCATCTTTAAATTGAACGTAAACATTTCCCTAAATAATGTATTTATGAAGCTAGGTGTGTATGTCTTTCAAAGATAAAGCATGTACAATGAGTTGGCGGTAATAGGTACGTACCACGGGCAAACTTTTCAATAAATACTTTTGTCGGCATGGACTGTTTATTTCAACATTTTGAAAGAGCTTTCATCGAGGAAACGCACAATAGTAAATTGATCAATTATATCTTTACCCGATTATTAAGTGCTTCTTTGGAAGTGTTTTCATCAATTTTTTGACAGTCCTGTTTAAAATTCTACATGTGTAATTGTTTTGTTTTGTAAAAAAGGAATATTTATATTTTCTACACTTTCAGGTTATCAATTATGGTCCTGGAAGACTACCTTTAGAATATAACGTTACCATTCAGGTTCCATGGAGTAATATTGATGGTGACACTATGATCTTCATTAAAGACATAACGGTTTGTATGACAATAATACTTACTATATTAGTTGATAGTTCCACAAATTATACGTTGCTTCATTAAGGGTCGTTGATTTTATATACCGTTACCCTCGCAGATTACTCTATCGCGATCCTGGAAGTGTTGAGTCAGCAGGGGGCCAGTTCAAAATCGATATCAATATTGGTAGTTTAGGTAGATGGAAAAGTGCATAATGTGAGAGATTACAAGTATATGTCATTCGTTATTACCCAACCCATTAAAGTTTGGGGGATTCTACACCACAGTCTAACATGTTATTAACAAGAATAATAAATATAAATTTGTTCAGTTGTTGTTTTAGATTGAACCAAGCAACAAGGGTGTCTGCAATAAACCTCGGATTTTAGAGTTGCAGAGGAATAGAAAAAATGAAGCTTACGTTGGACAGGACCTCTCAAATATACCATATGCTGAAGACAAAGAATCCAGTCAACAGCCAGCAACAGCCGATGACTCCAGACAATTCGTAAGCTTAGTAATGGATATTCCAGTCTTCCAGAGGCCGGGTCAATTAAGAGACCGGGGTCAATAAGGGGCCTCGGTAAAATATCGAAGGATCGTGAAAATATGGGATAAAGAATGTGCGTGTTCTCATTTCACAGTACTATACGTAAAAGGAAAAGTCAATAAAGTAAAAAGGGGTAACGTTGAGGCGGGGGCAGTCGACCGTGTTCGCGACGCATCTCTTTCAATGGTTTATGCGGCGGCGACAAATATTTTGTTTATATGCCTCAATGAAGAGAGGTGAATATTCAAAGCACTTATATTGACAAAAAGAGATGTATACGGAAGTCCTGATCCTACTAGATAAAGGTTAGCTACTGTGCATGTTTCCAGTAAGGGGGGCATTGAAGCATTTTATGAGAGGGAAGTATAGTGTTTCTATAGCATCAGCAAATTGTCGCAACTGACTGCACATTCCTCGAGCTTTCCTTTTCTTCCATTTCACTACAGGGATGTGATATAGCCGAGTGCGTTGACCTGTTGTGCAAAATATTCCCTCCGTTCGAGAGAGATGACCTGGTGAAGATTACTGTGGAGATGTTACTGTGGGAGCATACATTAGTTACAGTAAGATTATACCATATAAAGAGGATATATACGGCTTTAAGTTTTGATTAGGAATATTCTAAGCCATACACAGACAATTTCTGTAATTCAAGTCCTCAAGGGAGCCCGTATATGCTTAGTTTCATGACGAAAAAAAAGCATGACATTTTTTACATGAATTTGTTGCATATACTGCAATATGTTTGATTGTACTATATAACCAAACAATAAAGGAAAAAACAACATAATTTAAAGTAAAACTATTACTTTACTCCAACACATGATGCATAAAATAAAAGATGCATATATATGGCTAACTAAGTATAAAGCTTGAATATGAATCCATTATCTAAATGAATATTAAGTTTATGTGTCACAAAATATTATATATGAGATTACGCTGATAAAAAAATACAACCAACAGGAGTAAGCTCATAGCAAAAATCGGCTGTGCATGATATAAGATAATGCCATACAGTGCAATGTTTTGAAAATTATATGACAGGGACTTGTTTCTTTCATTTCACAATTAGGGAAAATTTGACTTCGTGGAAGTAGTATCCACAGGAGAAGTAAAATCTGATGATCCTGCTGATATCCATAACCAGCCAGAGGGACATGAAGCTGACTCAGTCCAAGTAAGTGAATGTACCGCTGGATTAACACCCTCGCTAGCTCTAAGGCATTACATGTGCTTTCTCTCTGCCCCCATTCGTTTATGAAACTTGCAGACACTAACCGAGAAAGATCACAGACGCCATTAGATCTAGGCGTTTCCTTACATTCCGTTACTTTGAAGGCCACTGTACACTTGCATCATCAACCTATTTCGTAATGTAGCACTAAATTGATGGACTGGCACTGGTCACTCCGGGAAGGGGGCGGAGGGGGGGTACTTTTGAAGTTAACCTTCAAAGAATACTGCCATCACGCATGAGTTCTACGTTTAACTTTAGGCTCGATATGTCGTTAGCACGCCCCGTCCTATTCCTCATTAACGTAAGGTACAAATTAAACAATTGAAAATGCCTCCAAATAAGTAAAAACTAAAAACGACCACCTTTTTGCATCAACGTTTTGCATACACTTTAACACAGTTTTTTAAAGGGGGATGACACCACCCAAATACGAACCACTCCCCAGACGACATTATTTTATATCTTAGTCGATCTGCACGGCATAGCCTAACCATTAAAGTGTACCTTTAAGTACAGTTATGCTGCTAAAAGTGTTCCAATTTCCATATGTTTATAAATATGATAATATTTTGAACGCTTTTAGAAAGCATTTTAAAGCATCCTGCAGGTCAATTGGAAAATGGAAGTATTTCTGAAACATTTTCGTCCCTTCCTAACACATGGTGGGGACTCGCGGAAAATGCAAATGTACACCTGTGCAAAGTGCACAAGTCTCGACATTTAGAGGGCACAGGGGCTTTAAGTTTGTTTATCTGACTCAGACTGAGGTAAATGGGGAAACCGAGCAGGGCAAAAATCATTATTGGGATTAAGTACCCCCCCCCCCCCCCACCTTCCACTTGATACCGCTACTGTTAAGAACACATACTGTCATCTATTTGTTGTTACCTTTATTTTAATTATTCACTATTTGTACAATGTCAACTATGTACTCATTCTCAGTACTCAATAAATATATATATATATATATATATCAATAGATATATCGATAGATAGATGGATGGACGGACGGACGGGCGGGCGGCCGCATGGCGAATATTTTTTTCCCAAACTGAACTGACACTTAAATTATTTCCTCGATTCTGATTGGCCCTCAGCGAGCACTTGATACTTTAGTATTCAACATGGATCCCTCCATACGCTGTCGATATCAGTATGATCAACATGAACATATACAAGATATTCACATTAGCAACTTTCCAAAACTTTTGGTAGGTATCTATGAACGAAATTAAATAGTGTTCTTAACACAATGAAGCAGCTATTCCCAACAACTGCGCCCATTATAGGCAGTCCTCGATCGTTTGTTTACTCGCTTGACTCCGCTCTACACAACACATTTTAATATAGCCTATTGTACTGTGTATAGTATACAACACAATAAAACACAGTCCATTTGTAATTGTATACATGTAGCCGATGTAAATATGTACGAGGCGTTTGTGTACATTCGGATTTGCGATACTTTTAGTATTATAATCATAAATTCAAAATGTATTCAGTCAATGAATCATGATAGGCCTAGTCGAATGTGCAGTGGCCATGAAGACGGCGAGCAAGTGTGTGCCAGCCAGTGATTGTACACAAAATAGTCAGGTGGCTTAGCAAATTTAACGTTACCGGCCGGACAAAAGTACCAAATTTGGCATGGAGTTTCTATTCGACCTACCTATCGATTTTATCAGTGGAACCCACTTAATCGGTTCCGATTTTTCAGATGGCGGCCAAAATCCAAGATGGCCGCCAGAAAAAAAGGAAATGTCATATATCTGGCTGTAAAAATCAGAAATGAACAAATGAGGGGTCAATTCAGGTGTTTCCGGGGTTCACTGAAACAGATGATGGTCATAGCATGTTGCTTGGGCCACCCATTTCCAAGATGGCGTCCAAAATCTAAGATGGCCGCCAGAAAAAAAAGGAAATGTCATATATCTGGCTGTAAAAATAGAAATGAACAAATGAGTAGTCAATTCAGGTGTTTCCGGGGTCACTGAAACAGATGATGGTCATGACACGTTGCTTGGGGCACCCATTTCTAAAATGGCGGCCAAAATAACAGAAAATACACTTGTTGTCACTGTTAGAGGTCAGTGGAAGTGTAGACTTGACTTTGAAGATTCTGATTCCTTCTGATTAGTATTAAAAATCCAACCACCAGACTGACTTTTAGTCGATGCAGTGTGAAAATTAGACAGATTTAATATTACGTAATGTTTTTGTGACGTCGAGGGGGGAAGCAAAGGATAATGCAAAATTTACATTTTCAAAACTCTGCCACTTAAGAATGGCGAATCTGATTTGAATGAAAAGGTAGAGAATTTTGAAGAATATATAGATGCAAGCATTCGTTGACTTTGAAGAAAACATTAACTTGAACTTTTCACCTATGGAGGAACGAAAAATCAGCAATTACTGTGTGAACTCAATAGCGACATTCATTTCGTTCCCATCTTGACGTCAACGGACCCGGATATTTAATTTAGGTAACACAAAAGCGAAATGAGTTTGAAACTCAAAATTCGATATTTGGGGTTATGAAATACACTCTTTTCATCTATGTAAGTTTCAAATCAATTCGTCGATGTACACTATTTGGATGAACATGTGCATCGACAAAGAGATGTGCAAGGCAAATTTGCCTTGCTGCATTTGCGTGTGTGCTATTTACGTGCAAAGAAAACGGACAAGGACCAAAGGTCAACAGAACCAAAAACAATCCCTGTCTGTATAACAACCACCAAAAACCCAACTGAAACCCACAAACAGAAATCTCTCACTAACCCACATATGTATATAACGTAGCTATTAACGTGACGTGAAAAGGACACGGACCCAAAGGCCAACAGAACCAAAAGAATAAATCACTACAAACCAGCCCCAAAAAGCCAACTCCAAACAACAAACAGAAAAAACCCACCAACCCATATTATGTAACGACCACACAAACCCCCCACACCTAACAACTAACTCACTCCAAATTTCATCCGGGGAACGCCGTCCCGATAGTAGACGACAGGCTTGCGCCAGAGTCTACGAAAGGCAGTGTCGGGAAGCCGTGCATGGTCCACCTCCATGCACAACCTAATGTCACTTTGCACGAGGGGTCGACAGCTTCGGCCCTCCAGACGTCCCCATCGAAAACTAGGCGGCATCTGCTGTTCAAGATGTGTCTCCTGATGATAGCGGCAAACAACAACAGCAGATCCCTAACCCAGGTTGGGCACACAGGGGGCAACAAACCATACAAAATGAAATCACTACTAATTGCCCACTGTGTGCAACCAATAACACCAATAACGAAGGCGTGAAACCATCATTCCCACACCAACCGGACAAAGGGACACTCCAGCAAAAGGTGTTGCATAGCCTCGATGGCTTTACAGCCCACACGGGGACAAATTCCATCGCCTAATCGCCACCTGACTAGGCGAAAATGGTTAGTGATGAGGACCCCATGTGCAATCCTCCACGCCAAGTCCCGGAGATGGCTATCTAGTGACTTACAACACACAGACCGCCACACATCTGGAGAGATGGCGGTCTGGCAAGCCGAACACAGGCGCGGGCATTGAACATAACACAGAGGGGGCCACGTTCAGCAGAACATCTAGCTTACCATCCTCTTTGATTCTACGAAGTGAGTCACCAATTTGAGTATACACCCCCGAAGGGAAACGAAGGATTCTCAAACGCAACGAAAACACCTTTCAAAAGGAGAAAGCGCAGTTTAAACAGTAGGTGGACCAAACCAAGCCCACCGCTCAAGGGGGTCTTTGACAGAACGGTCCTTTTGACAAGGTTTAGTTTGCGCTTTCCCCAAATGAAATCAAAATGATCCTCTCCAATCGCACCAAGGCATGATCCGGTTCAGCGATCACCGTACCAGGATACCAAAGGAGAGGAACAATAAAACGATTTACAACTGCAACCTTCCCAGGGAGGGAGAGCCACCTCCGACTGAATGTGTCGAGCCTTGCCTCCACCTGATCGGCCTTCTCGGCCCAAGTGGTGGCCCCCGGGGCACCATAACCTAGCCAGATGCCATTTACCCTGATTATGACATCTGACCAAGTAGCATCGAACGGGAGGGATTGGCCGCGCCAACCTCCTAAACGCAGCCCTTTGGTCTTGGACTTGTTAAGTCTGGCACCAGTAGCCTCTTGGAAGGTGGCCAAAACCTTCGATAAAGGCTTGAAGGAGGCGAGGTACGACACAATACAAGTCATCGGCATATTGCACGCTTGTAACTCTAGCCCCACCCGGTACATTGAAGGGTCGAAAACCCAAGCATCTGTCCAGCGAGGTACTGAGCGTTTCGCTGAAGAGAACATACAGCAACGGGGAGAATGGACAACCCTGACGAACTCCCCTTCGAACCGGGAAGGGACCAGAAGTTAATCCGTTAACAGTGACGATGCTCGTGACATCCTTATACAGTAACGGGACCCAACGAATAAACACTGAGTTCAATCCGAAGGACTCTAACGTTCTGAACAGAAAGTCGTGATCTACCATGTCGAGGGCCTTCTCCTGGTCCAAGGAGACCAGTGCACATGGCAAATCACGAACTTTAACAAACTCGATCAAGTCTCTCATCAACCAGAGGTTATGTTGAATACACTTGCCTCGCACAGCACAGCACAAGTCTGGAGAGGACCTACAATATCCGGCATCACATCCGCTAAGCGATTTCCTAATGCTTTGGCCGGATTTTGTATTCCACATTTAACAGCGTTATTGGAGGCCTATTAGGGTCCAAAGGGTCTCCCGACTTTGGGAGGAGAACAATATGTCCAACCCGCTAAAGCTGTGTTTGGCTCATGAAATTCAACTGGAAAGAGGTAGCGAACACGTCTCTCAAGTCCACACTGATAAACTCCCAGAAAGTACTATTGAACTCAGCAGGGAGGCCATCGGGACCGGGGGACTTTCCCTTCTTCATCGCTCCAATTGCTGTCCAGAGCTCACCAACGGAGAGATCCGAACCCAAGCTATCGTTTTTACTCTGAGGGGGGCTTTGTCTATACCAGACAACAAGTCTTCCTGGAGATCCTCGCTAACAGCAGCCCTGGAGTACAGGTTCGAAAAGAACGACCTAAATACCTCAGATGACTAGTGACCTGACTTAGCGTGTGTTGTTCGCAGAATTGACGTTGTGTTTATGAAGGGTGCACAATCGTACAAAATCTCCCAATGAGTCGGTATTCACATCTGGTCGGTTTTCCCTCAAGTTACCCTATTATATAGTTGACTCAATGTAATCAGTCTTACATGACACTCGTAACTCCCATATAATAACGGGCTTTGCGTCAGTGTCTATCCACGGTCGATCACACCTCAAAGTTCCCCAATAAGTCCTAAGTGGCTTCCTGAGCCAAAGTGACACTATTAGAATACCAGCCATAACATATAGTCAGGGTGCTAGCCCGGTTTCATTTACACGTTTGAGGACGGAAGATTTTGATGGACCCGATCAGTAAAGGGCACAGGGGGTCTGGGGAATGAATATATATGAAATTTCCTTTTTTTCCAGGCGGCCATCTTGGATTCTGGCCGCCATCTTGGAAGTGGGTAACCCAAGCAACATGGCATGACCATCATCTGTTTCAGTGACCCCGGAAATACCTTAATTGACCCCTCATTTGTTCATTTCCGATTTTTACAGCCAGATATATGACATTTCCTTTTTTTTCTGGCGGCCATCTTGGATTTTGGCCGCCATCTTGGAAGTGGGTTACTCAAGCAACATGCAATGACCATCATCTGTTTCAGTGAGCCCTGAAACACTTGAATTGACCCCTCATTTGTTCATCTCCGATTTTAACATCCAGATATATGATATTTCCTTTTTTTTCTGGCGGCCATCTTGGATTTTGGCCGCCATCTTGGAAAATCGGAGCCGATCAAGTAGGTCGAAAAGAAACTCCATGCCAAATTTGGTACTTTTGTCCGGCCGGTAACGTTAATCCTGAAAATTGTTGCTAAGCCACCTGACTAAAAAATGCATTTGTCGATATGTCTGTGTCCTTTGACTTGTTAAGTAGTTGTAAATAGCCCTATAACGGAAACCTATTGGCTCGGTGAGAGCCAATCAGAATCGAGGAAATAATTTCAGCGTCAGTTCAGTTTGGGAAAAAAATATTCGCGGGCGGGCCGGCGGACGGATGGGTGTATGTATATCAATATATATATATGTACTTGTTTATCTTATATATTATTGATTTCACATAAAGATCTCAACACTAGCATACACAGGAACTATGGGGACAAGGCCAACCAAGTGGTGGGTAATTCCATTAGCTATTCTATTGGGTATGCTGTTTCTAATGGCTACAGTAGGTCTACTTTGGAAGGTGAGTTTATTTTTGATTAAAGTTATTTTGCTTAAAGCACTTCAGTGTAACTCAAAGTACGCATGATGTTCTTATTTCACGAATTTATGTTATTTTTAACATTGTTTAACATCCTATCCTACATGACAAATCCTGCTTGGCTTACCCTCATGCAACTGAAAGAGTTGAGGTGTAGTAACCGGTCCACCGGTCACCATTTTAAATTATGAAATGTTTGATATCTGTAGATAATACTAGCATGGCTTTCAGTAGTAAAATGCTTACAATTGCCACAAAAATATGAAAATGGAAAGACCGGAATCCACCGACCACTATGGTACCACACGTTCATAAGATGACAGCCGACACGTGATGTTTAAAGTATGATCTTCCAATAGGTTAGGCAGATGTTTAAGATGTTTTTTAAAACAAAAATACTGATCGCCATTTATGAAATTTATTGCCCAGGTGTGTCTTCCATTGTTAAAACTGAGTGATCTCTCTCGCTTAAAGACACAATGTCTCCCTCACTTAAAAACTGACCTTTTCTCTTACTAGTCTTCCTACTTTCTGATCTACAGATTGGTTTCTTTAAACGTTCAATGAAAGATAAAATGGGGGTGAAACGTGACGCTACCGCTGTAACTTCAGAATCTACAGAAGGGCAGAACAACACAGATTCTCCGAAACTTGCGGAGGAACATTCCAATAGTGCTTTAGAAGTTAATTGATTTGGAAACATTTTCTTCCATTTATTTGTTTAAGCTTCCTCTACTTACGATATCTTACAGGCTTTATCAACGTTATGCATCGTAAATTTACCAAAGTTGTTATTGCCAAGTTTAATTCAACCTTGGTCAAACAAGGCATGTGATTCACGTCACGGGCCTCTTCTTCTCGTTGAACTTGTAGTTCTAATGCACCTCAATATGGGCGTACTATGGATGGTATGCACTATTCAACATACGCTAACTAAATGAAAAGTGTACTGTGTATTTAGCCGGACTTCCGCACTGGCGGACTCTTAAATTAATCTAGTTAATATACTTAATTAATTGAATCCTAGTGGAATAGGAAGTCACCAAAAGGTCTTTCTTGACTATATCGAAGTGATGACAGTGGATAAAAACTTGCTGCTATCAATCTTTATTGCGGTAAGTTTCAGATAATAACGAGGAATGCATATAATTGTCGCATCCATTCCTGCTCCCGGTACCGCCACTAAGTGTCCCCCACCGGACGGACGAACTTCAATTAACTTGTGACAACTTTCTCAAATACTGTGGGAGACACCACCCATTCGTTATCACTTCAGCGCAGCTAGAGTTAACGACGTTGTTTCCAAACCCCATTATCCAATTCGCAAACTGGACATACCAAATTCACAGACGAGTCCTTAGCAAATTGCAGTTTGCGTCAATTGGGGCATTGTTCTCTGCTTGGTCTTCGGGCTCTCCCGGTCTATCAAACTGAGAGCAATTCGTGACGGTAAAAGACGAATCTTTAGGTTGCAACAGGGAGGTGTTCAGACACATCCCTGGTTGCAGCAACGTTACTCTGGTCGGTTCAAAATGGGTAAACTTTGCACTATAGCATATATCGTGATATTAATAAGTTAACGTCGTGTTCTGACCAGCTTAAATGTTATTTGTAACAGACGACACTATCCCGCTGTTTAAGTCAGGTGATTCACATTATTCTTCTTTCGTCATGAATAATAAAATGCTGTTCCAAACTGCTTTAAAGCAATAACTATAGTCACTTACTTTACAGGGTTGATCCAGAATTTTGTTTTACGAAGATTGTTTCTCGTGTTGTTGATACCGACTTCACTTGTAAGGGGTGGGGTGGGGGGCTTTCTATCATTTTATATATTCTTCAGTTTAGTTTATCATATTTTATAATATTTTTAATACAATAACAATAACATATTATTGCTTGATCTCTGCGTGAGCTGGACTGGGCCATTGCAGCAATCATGAATGAGATACTTATAAAATTTGCTTCATAAGAGATTGATAAGTTATAGTCAATTTAATTGATATTTCTGGTGGGCACCCTTTATTGCAAGGATATCATCCTCATTGTAAATATATATTTTCCTACATTCTATGTATTTGATGTTAGAATTTAAAATGAAGCTTAATTACTAAGGACATGTAATTAAACTTGCATGTTTTATGTTTAGACATGTATGGACGTTCAGTGTTTGAAAGAAATTAAAATACACGAAGTGCAACTTCAGTCTGCTTAAGCTGACAGAAATATATATGGAAGTACAGATTATATATTTATTCATATTCATAAAATAAAATAATTCATTTCCATGTCTAAGTTTTTGTTTTTGTTCGGATCTTGAACTTTACTTCGGGCTACATGTTAAATTCTTATTATAAGTCCAAAAGATTGGAACACATTACACTCAGCATATCCAATAGTGAAACTAGATTGCATTTTGGTCATATCAATACCAAATTTAGCTACTATTTACCCAGTACATTCCTAGCATATGTAATATGGAGTGGTCAGAATGATATTTTGGGATTTCAGAAAAATGTAGTCTCATATATACATACTAACTCTTGAGATGTTCCAAGTGCATCTCATATGCTGTGGCCCTGAACACATTAAATGTGCACCATGTATTATATTTGTTCATTTCTACTACATGGACTTGTGTGGGAAATTATATTTTGTCCTTAGAGAAATACCTTTCTAGGGAATGCCCCTATCTGCTTCTCATATATGATCCTAGATATATTCCATATTTTTCTCAATACGACAATAGATTTCATTGATGCAACAGTAGTTCTTATAATATGTTATAAACACCGAATTCCATGACTCCAATGAGTCATTCTTAGGTCAGATGTTCTGTTGTCGCACTCTGAAATTTTCTAAGAGAAAACATGAAGAATAGCAAAGCAATTTCATTTTATAAAATAATGTATTAAACGTTATCTACTCAACGAATAATTTTCGTATACTAAATAAGTATGCTTTTTTATGAGCATTTTGATAACATTTGCTCTCCGTTAATCCCCTATGTGACTGTGTTTTCTTTTCTCTATGTAAAGTATTCTTTTTGTGTATTACGTTGTGTTATGTTACTTCTGGTCCCGCTGTCTCATCGCTATATAACAATTTTATGTCATTGTAATCTAATGGCAGAAATAAACGAACACAGACCGGTACATCATGTGCATATTGTAGGATATATACCAATATTGAACATTATGGCCAAGGTTTGCCTCTTAAATCTGAAGCAAACATTGTTTATTTCTACTGCATAGTCTAGCCAGGGGCAGTCAACCGGTACACCGTGTACAAATTGTAACATGTATACAAATATGGAATTGAAAGTAAAATGAAAACCTATACCATTTAATGAAAAGAAATTAGTTTCCCATACTTACTAAGAATTTCGATAAATTAAATTTCCGAATGATCTTTAATACCAACTTCAAAATTTGACAAACATATAGAGACTTGTCATGCACTAACACCCTCTTGAATGTACGTTTTAGTAATTAATCATTTATTAGTAAATATTCATTAACGTTTAATTTCATTTCAATTTCATTTTAATACACAATATTTCTTCAAACATTTCTTCACAAGATGATCTATACGAGTTAACAACGTCCTGGCATTAAACAATATAATGCAAGTGCACAGTGAATTTGAAATGTTTTCTGATGTGCGATTATATTTGCACCACTAGTCACTTCCGCGTAGCAAGTAGTCGCTCTAAGGCTACCGTATATGACGTCTCCAAAGAATGATACCATACATGGGCGGAGTTATGTAGGAGTAGCTTGGACTTTGATTGGTCAGGAGTGGATCCCGTATGTACGGTACCTGAAACACAGCATAATACAACGAAGAGCAACGAAAAGCAACGAACGAAAATAATACTTTGCAATACAGCCGTTTGATTTTGGCAACCTAAGGTATTTTATAAGATCATTCTAAGCCTACATGTATACAGGAATCTCTTATCAATTAAGTTATATGTAAATGGAGCTATTAATGACAAGACATTTCAATATTAGTTCACGAACCACCAAAAATGTCTAAAAGGTATTCAGAGGAGGTAAAAGCTTAGTTGGATCGCTAGCTGGCAGCATCGACCTTTCCTATTAACTATCAATTTCAGTTGCTGAAAAAGAACACATCATATTCCCCTTCCCCATCTTTCAGTTCAAACTTCCTGATCAAAATGTCTTTCAGTTTTAATCATTATTTTACAATTTGTCACGACTCAAGCAAACACTTCAAAGAATGGTCTGGGTAAAAGTTTAACTGGCTTTAATGTAGCATTGCTAAATTAGTTTCAGGAAACGCTTTTCACGATAAAATAATCGAAACTGAAATTTACATAGGCTACTTTAAAGCCGTTCCGTATCCGCACAAAGTCTACTTGTAATCAGAACATAATATTTGTGGTTGCTTTGTGATTTACTTTCCATGAAAAGATGACTTCAGACAAACTGTTTGCTGTGATATGTCATAGTTCATGGAATAATTATTTCTGTGCCTGAGAGTATTGAAGAGTTGAAAAAAAGAAGAGCTTAATGATCACCTTACTTTATACAGTGAACAGTGGCGTCGTGCCCCCCCCCCCAAAAAAAAATTGTCAAAGGTGTCATAAAATTTTGTCATAATTTAAACCAAAAAAAGTGTTTTCGAAATCGAAAAGTAGACTAAATAGTCAATTGCTCTTTGATGGTCGTTGCGGATTTTCCACACACCTCAAGGCGAAATATCGCGATCACTTCCTTCGCGAATATTTCCCAAAATAAAAAAATTGCCGGAAATTTTTATCAATTTTAGAGGTGTTGCTTACTGCCATAAGGCACGGGAAGGGCCGTTTCCTGCAATCTGAGGGGTCTGCCAGACGAAAAATTTTCTTGTACCCTGCGCGCCAACCTGCGGTGGCGCTCCGCTTAGATAGTCAACACCTGCGGCTCCCCCAATATTTATTTTCGCACGACGCACCTGATAGTGGATATACTTATTCCTATCATAAACGTAAATTAAAATCATGCGAGGATTAGGAAAGCAAGTCTTGACTTATGTACTACTGTAGATGCATGTACAAATCATATTACATATAGCAATCATGTTTGTGATGGCGAAAGTAAACTACATTGTACGCCGTGTATAAAAGTATACATACTCTAAGTTATCCACATGTCATCTCAACACTTCCAATGTCGAGATTTTCTTTCGATTTGATTTTGCAACAAACGACAGAGTCACTTTCACATTATTACCTGATTAGGTCTTCAGCGGTCATTAGTGTGTAAAGCTTTGTAACTGATGCTAGCAGAAATGTTTTCCATGACAAAAAAACGGCGCTGTGTTAATCTATATTGCACCACATGTACCAACGTCATATCAGGTGTAAAGTGTATTACATGATTTATCTTACTAGAATTAGAATGTTAATATATATATATATATATATATACTATAATTCATATTCTATTTGTGTGTAGTAGCGAAGTCACATATTGCAATTTATTACTATATATATACTATGTGTCATTCGTGGTAGTTCGCAGTTGCTTAGTCCCAACAAATGTGACCAAGGGAAAATTAATTCATTGTCGTCGTGTGCGCCAATCAGTCAGTTGTGAGACTGTGGGTCTTACAAAAGGTCATTTAAAATGGAGGGAAATCGTAACGTAGTCAAATTATGCCACCCAGGCTCTCCTCACCGGGCATGGTGGCGCTGACAAACGGACTATAGTACCCAGAGTGAATCACATCAATGGTCACACCGCAGTATAAATTGCAGATATGTTATCTCTGTTACCTTCAGGACAACTCATCAACATATTGGAATGAATTCAAGTGTAGGAAGTCAACGGCTTCCAATTCCAATTTTATGCCTATGTCGATTACAGTTTTCTCCTTTTCTGTATATAATAGGTTACATGAATTTCTTTAAAGTATGCAAAGCAGAGACACCGACAGATAGTCTACCCTTGTACACACCAATGATCAATTTTGGAACCAAATGCTTTGTTAAACACATGTTATCTTAGTTTAAAGGCGTTCGAATCGTCATGCTGTTTTAAGACGCCCATTCAGCTTCCTAACACAAATAGCGTTTTGAAGGGACGGATGCATTCAGACTTATACCACCAAAGTGACATGAATTTTAAATGATATATGTTACAAAAGTATAACTTCGGTGATTGACTGTTTTCGAGTGTAACGGTAAATTGACAAATAGTACTATGAGTACAGTATTCATAACAATTACACACAAAAAACTCATAACAAATTAAATACAAACATTAAAGATGAAGAATTGTTTTTGAGAGTAAAGAATACTCATTTAACAATAGCATACTGTTCATCGTCTTGTAAAGGTTCACAGGGAGAGAGATAACCACCACTGTCATATGTAAATGAAGATGAATTTATGTTCACATGGTTCTCTGTGGGAAGAATTCCCGGTAAAACGTCTACGGGAGCATAATACAGTTGAGTTGTGCCCTTGCTTTGTTGAGAGTTTGTCACATAAACGCGACTATAGAGAAGAAACACAACAGCAACACAAACAACAACAATGATGATGATCACCAAGGTCAAATATATTGCTAGATTGGTTACTAGGACAGAGAGTGGTGAATATGATATATGTACTGTTGTTGTGATGACTTTATCTCCATAGTAACCAACACATTGTATGTCAACTGAGAAGACGTCACTTCCGGTATCCGTAACATTAAGTTCAATGCATTTATCGCCTTTATTAATATCATATTTCCAATGACTAGGGATGTTAGTCCAGGTTAGGTTAACTTCGCTCACATTACTGGTACACTTAAAAATATGATTCTTCACTTTACTGAAATTTTTTTCTGATGGAGTCACCGCAACAAAGAACAAATGGAGAATTTGGATCATGGATGTGATATTTCTATTTATGTAGTTACCAAGACATTGTATATCCCCTGAGTAGACGCCGCTTCCGGTATCCGATACAGTGAGTTCAATGTAAGTATCCCGTTCAATAATATCATATTCCCAATGACTAGGGATGTTAGTCCAGGTTAGGTTAACTTCACTCACATTACTGGTACAACGAAATATTGCATTCCTAATAACACTAAAGTCGATAGTTGAAGGTGTGGCTGTGACAGAGAACAACGGGAGAAACAGAATAGGTCCGAAGGAGCAAGATCCTTGATAACGCTGATAAGGTGCTGGTAATTGTTGAGAGACATTGCAGACAAAGATACTATTGTTAAATGATGAGTTAAAGTACGATGAGAATGATAGAGTCTTAAAGGGGTGCGGGTGCATGGTTACTGTCCTGGTTAAGTTGCTAGTGACGTCATTGATTTCATCTCCATCTCTGAAGTAAATTGACATCATCACTGGTGGGTCTCCTTCCTCTGAAGTACAATTCATCTCGATGTCACTTTGTACCGAATCCTCAAATACGAATCGAGATGGAGTTGATGGCGAACACAGAGGATTTACATCATTGATCGGATTAAAGCCTCTGGTAGTGGCAAATAATTGCAGGTCGCTCTGACATGTATACGATGTGTCATTTAACTGACGGGTTAGGTTGTTTATTGTAAACAGAGAAGTCGTTGAATTAATCACATCATACTGATAAGTGTCTAAGAACCTATCCAGTAAAACCGAATTTTCAACTATGTTTATAAAACCGTTATCGTAGATAGTGATGTTAGTCTTGCTGCTTCTCTTCTGCTCACAGTAAATCTCTACCTTACTACCGAAAGGGAAGTATTTCACAGCGCTCGTAGCTCCTAGCGGGCCAAACTGTGCATATTTTATCTCCGTTTGAGAAGAATATGCAATTAAGAAAGCAAAGATCAGCATAAGGACAAAAATAACATTTATTGCCATTTTAAAGCTGTATTTCTCTACCTTCTCATAAATGTGCCAATGTCTTTTTGCAATGTCCGCTTACAATTTTAATCACTTATTTATAATCAGCTATATAGCTGCAATCAAAACACGTGATGGCTAAAAGTGAGTCTTGAATGGTAAGTTCCGATGCACTTAATAAAATGTAATAAAGTTCAATACTAGTCTGATCCTTTATGAATAAAAATTGCAGCACATATTTCTCGCAGAGTGATGATATATTACACAGACTGTTAATGCGCTGTTAAGTTGGTACATATATGTACACATAGCATGATTATGAAACAATCCTTGTCGATACTTCATGTAAATATTGATGTATCCTTGGTCCAATAAAAACAAGAAATATATCATGTGCGTGGCAGTCTCAAGCACTGAATCCCAGAGGAAAGAGCAGGCATGTGTTAGTAAAATCCCTGATCCCTCCGTTCAACACACAATTATTGTGTACTGGATTTATACATCACCACTGGCTTTACGGCGTACTCACTGCCTTTGCGTTCGGAGAGGTAATGGTAAAGGCAAAATGCTTACAATTGCCACAAAAATATGAAAATGGAAAAGAACCGGAATCCACCTGCCACTATGGTACCACACGTTGATAAAATGACACACGTGATGTTTAAAGTATGATCTTCCAAACGGAATAGGCTGGAACGATATATGAGACGTTTTTTTACAAAAACTGGCTGATAATCATTTCTGTAACATGCGAAAACAATTGTCCGATTTGACTCTCCTTTGATGTAGCAGCAGCTGCATGAAGCTTAAACCTGAATGACTCCTCCTCATCAAAAACTGAAAGTGTCGCTTGCTAAAAACTAGACGTCTTCCTCCCTGAAAATCTCCCTAACTGCCCAAGTGTACAAGTTTTAATACCTGAGTAATTTCCCTCACTTAATAACAGAATGTCTCCATCCTTAAAGGCTGAACGTTTCCCTCACTATTCTACCTACTTTCTGATCTACAGATTGGTTTCTTTAAACGTTCATTGAAAGATAAAATGGGGGTGAAACGTGACTTTACCGCTGTAAAGACTTAAGAGAAGAACAGCACAGATCCCCCGAAACTTGCCGAGGAACCTTGCAATAGTCCTTCAGGAGTTAATTGATTTGAACACATTTCTTCCAATTATTGTTTTACCCTTTCTATGATAAATTCTATAAAGACAAATCAACTTGTGTTGCATTCCTTGCCTCAACTTTACATTATAGAGTATACGTCATGTTTTAAGAAGTGTTTCAATTGTCCTATGCCAAAGCAATTTTCTGGTTTCATATAATGCATTACCTTTATTGAATTATCTCACTATTTAAAAAATATAACTCAGTCGGGTGGTTATGATCTGGGTCAAAGTTCAATGTAGGTCAAAGATCAAATTGGCCTAAAGTGTGCGAAAAAGTTTGTCGCGAACTCCTAAACCGCAAGTCCGATCAAGTCCAAACGTTGTGGGTACGTCGTACGTGCCTGATCTTGTAAGACCGTGCTTGTGTGATTAATTGCGTCATAGGTTTAATGTCATAGGTCAGTAGACATAAAAATAGTTTTTATCCATTTTCTGCTTGTCAACATGTAGGAAAATGTCATTAAACTACACGATATGTAGGCTAAATAATGGTGGGATGAATTTGAAATAGTTCTTATGTAGTTGTCAAGTGTCGAGGTCAGAGTTAAATGTAGGTCAAAGGTCAAACGGGCCTAAATTTTGCGTAGAATAACGCCATTTCAGGTGTCCCAGAAAATCCATATGGAAGAAGCAATAATGTTTGTTTCGTCAAGGAGTCGTTGTGATGTTGAGTGTTGTGTCGTAACTCTTACCCTCCACAACTCCCTCTGTCGGATGAGACTGCGGCTGCTTTCAAGGTCATCCTTATTGGCCCGAAATATAAGGATGCTAAACATTGCGAGAAAGATTTCAAAAGTTATTTCATAGACTGTATGATCCGCCATAATTATGCAAAGAAATAACACAAATATAGAAGAGAACTTAATTAGAGATTTAAATGACGCAATGATGCAAAACGCTTTACTGGTGGCAGTGCAAGATGTGTTCATACATATCTGAATCTCAGTGACCATAATTAGACTTTCTAGCATATTTTGTATGCTGTTGATGCCATTTATAGCCTCTCAGGAGCAGGCATATGTTTGACAGTTGCAAATCTGCGAGAAAAAAAAAGAAGATTTGATGGTGCCTTAACCATGATCATCTCATGGACAGGATAATTAGTTGCCTTCCTACGCCTTCGATTCACTAAACTATACATAGTTTACGACATAATGTTTGAATTGTCTTATACCTGTTTCTCTCTCATTTACAAGCAACAAAGGTAAACTAACTAAATATAACAGTGGTATAGAAATATTGCTTTATACATAGCTTCTTGACCTTTTACTGGGCGGAATATGCCCCCCAAAAAACCTAACTTTTTGACAAATTTGTATCTTCCCAACCCATCTAGCTATAGACTTGGTTTGAGTGTTAGAATAAAGCTGAAATAGAGATCTATTAAAAAAAGGGGGTGCTATGGAACAAGAACTACACCGTCGCGTTCATATGACGTCATGAATACTCCAGCCTATAAGCTGGTTAGAACGTGATGATGTTTTCACTGCACTGTGGTTTATTGTCAGTTAAAGATAATGCAAAACGCAAATCTTTGCAGTAACCACTATGCGTGAGTACTGTATTGTACTATGTGCAACCGTGAATGAGAAGTACGCGCAAGCCTAAGTAGGTCATCGCTGAAGTCGTACACGCGCTCGACTTATATATTCAACATAAGTAACAACAACGAAAGGAATGGAATTTACAACTGATATCATGGGAATGGTTTCCGCGTGGCACACAAAGCTGTCTGCGTCATGTATTGGTCCTTGTAACTTAGCAACTTACACAAAATCTGTAACGCGTATTTACGCATGATTGTCAATGATGCAAATTCATTGGTTACTTGGGCTGTGTGACGAAACACGAGATACATGAAAACATCATTCCTCAGTTACACAACCACCGTGTATATTATTCGTTGACTAGTTCAGCATTAATACGCATCGTATTGCAATCTACGCTACTAAAGCTCACTTCTATTGAATTAATTCCTTTAATGATTCGCTTCTCCTCCATCCTTGGAGGGATCCTCCTCCTGTTATTGGTGGTGGGACCGAGAGGTTATGCTGCCATAACTGTCCCTGACGTCTGCTTACGTGTCACTCCGGATAAGGTTTGGATTCGTCTCGAGTTGAAACCATCTTTGAACGCGACCAGTAACCTTCCAAAGGTGAGAGTAACTTGATCACTTTTCGTAGCTAGTTTCCATCCACCAAAGAAATGTGAATCTGTGTGTTCTTTGCAGACGGCCTGGAGATTGAGACTTCTAGGGCTCATCCCGGAGAAAGCCAAATGCGAGCTTCTTCTTTGTGTATTGGGTGGGGGAGTGGGGGTGATCAGGAAGAGGTCCCATCTCGGATAACATGCCATGCACTTTCACCCAGAAAGGCATGGTCTGTTAATAAAACTATATGACATTACATAATGGTGCCTTGTAACTGATGTTTAATGTTTGAGTATAGTTAAGACGCTTAGGTACAAACGGGCACATAGCTGTAGTTTTGGCAGCGGAATGATGAGGGGGGGGGGGGGAGTGGGAGGGAGCGGAGGTGAGTAGCTAGATCATGAGTCTGTTTTATAATACATATAGTCTGTTGCTAAAAGTTAGTGTTTGGTTGTTTCCGGACGTTCTAAATTGGTTGCCACATTCAATTCGGACAGTTACATGAGACAACATCCAAATCTTTAATATGATCAACACTTTTTACAGAAACGTGTTTTTGTCTTTATAGCATGAATATTTCTGTCTCTGTGTTTTAAGTGTTTGTGTGAGCCTGTGCGTGGGTGTGGGTCGGTCTGGGGGAGGGGTCGGAATGGGGTTAGTTGGGAGTGGATTGGGACGAACGGTAATGTAAATACTGATTACAATCAATGGTAACATATCCTTCTGCAGGCATTGGGTGGATTGGTAGGGGAGAGGGTGCCATGCCAGAGTTAGACATAAACTACTACTTTCTATCGCCAGTTAATGATTTTATTAATTCGATAAATACTTTAACTTACTCGTTCGTTCACTGTTTCGTTTGATCTTCTACTTATTGATCTGATATTGATCATTCATTGAGTTTTCTTCTTCTTTTTTCCATTTGTTCGTCCACCTACCCATCCGTAAAGTCATCATTCCATCCATTCATCCAATCATTCATTCATTCATTCATTCATTCATCCATCCATTCATCCATCCATTCATTCATTCATTCATTCATCCATCCAATTATTCATTCATCCATTCATCCATACATAAATACATTCATCCAACATTTATTCATTCACCCACTAACTCCCCCACTCACTCACTCAGTCCCCTCACTCACTCATTGAGTTTTCATTTACATTCATCCATTCATTCATTCATCCATCCATCTATTCATTCATTCATCCATTCATCCATTCATCCATTTATCAATTCATACATTCATTCATACATACATTCATCCAACATTCATTCCTTCACTCACTCACTTCCCCACTCACTCATTTATTTTCTGTCACCAGACCTTGGACCTTACTAATGTGATATGTTGCAACAATCCTCGTAAGACATGTTCCCCTCCTCGACCTCTGGCTCTATCCTTTGACAATGTTCTATCTCTTGTTCAGTATCCCATCAGTCCAACATCGGTAGGTCTTTTATCTGATACTACTTCTATATCAATTATTATCATAATCAACATTTGTTATTCGATATGAATTTCCCACACCGTTATCTCGTTGTAATACATTTCCATTGCGAATAGATTCCTGCATCCCATGTTACTATACTTTTTACCAGTAAAATTCATTCTGTTCAGGTTTCGTGCCATTAGAAATCTCCTAAAATCAGATGTTAATGGGAGAAGGAGAGGGTGGGGGTGGGTGTTATGTAATGACTTGGTAATGTACGCTTGGTCACTAACTATTAAATTTCTGTTCATATGACATTTTCGGTTTACTGCTACTGTCTTATATAGAGGGTGACCTTTCACTGGTCCCCGCTACCGAAATCCTCACCGATTAATGATATTGTCTCAAACGATTCTCATTTCGTATTGTTTAACATTCCGGGTGGTGTGGTGGGGGGGGGGGGGCTGCTCATAAACTGGTTTATCATGATTGTCATACCTAGTACACAGCGTACACTATAATTAATTCTATTTTGACAGATGGCAGTCAGCAAGAAAACGGATTCGGATGTTGATTTCCGGGGTGATCTCTGGTACGTATACCGTATATATTTATCAATATATGAACATTCGCATGTAGTACAAAAGGTTGTAGTGCACTAAAAGTGCACTACAAGTGCACTATAACAAAACCTTTTTATGTTTAATAGCCTTCTCGTGTTTTAAGATTTTTCTGTTCGTATTTTTCATAATTGTTTCATTTTCGTTTCTGTGTTTTCTAGACTTTTTTATTCCTTTTGATTTCTCTGTCTGTTTATTTCTATTTTTTAGGTTTTGTAAAGCGCCTAGAGGCCTTTTGGTATTTGTCGCTATATTAAGAACTTATTTATTATTATAATTATTAAGTACCTTCACTCTGTTTGGAACCCACCCTTGTCCCCTCACCTCCCTCTCCCCCCCCCCCCTCAAGGCCAAAACATACAAACTTAGTATAATTTGTCACATATACTGGGTAATATCATTCGTGCATGTTTACAATGGTTTAATTACCAATCCTCCCCTCCACACTAATATTGATCCGGATTCCGTATTTTAGTCACTGGCCTGAAGTGGCACTGGATTTGGTCACTACTCCAAGAGAAAGACATTTGGTTATATACACTCTCATTATCATATACCGCGGTGTTTCCCTGTGGTCATTGGCATAAAAATATCCATTTATGATCAATTATGTTATTTGAAAGAAAGACAGTTTCTGTTTATCTGTTTAATTCTTTATTTTTCTTCATTGTTTTTCAATTTCTTTATTTTAAATTTTGTTGCCATCAGGTATTCTCTTTATGAGTTTGAAGAGCCATTCCTGAATCAGTCCTTTGACCTCTGCTTGACATTTGACCTACCCGACGCTAGTACTCACGGCGTTTGTACCCGATTGGATTGGAACCACAAGTTCAGGGGTATAAAACAAGCTGAGGTGAGTTTGGATATCACGAAACTATATGTATTATCCGGGTCTCACAATAATCCCCATAGCAAAGGATAATGACGTTATGCAGCTTGACTAGGTCCATTCGTGGAAAGTGTTTAGTAAATCTGTGTAAAATATTGATCTCTCTTTGTAAATCTTGTATATACTCTTTCTTTATACCCCACCCCCCCCCCCCATGGAGGGGTATTTGGAGCATTGAGGCTTAGCAAAAGGGAGGTTCCGGGTTTGATACCTGGCCGGGTCATAGTAAGGTGGGTTTTCATCTAAGATCAATCTAAGGTTTTCCCATCTGAAATGACTTTCTAAATTGAAAAAATTCCAAATGTTAGTTAAATATGTTGAATTGGAAGCCACCCGACGTGTAAGTTGTAATTCATTAGCCCTTGTGGGTTTCTCCCACATTTGTGGTCGTTTAAGAGTCGTAAAACTAACTGCTCATTATTATTATATTATCTGAGTAAAATATTTATCTCTCTTTGTAAATCTTGTATAATCTTTCCTTATCCCCCCCCCCCAAATGAAACTATTCATATTTCGATCAAACTGAAGTACGATCAACCCTGTGTGTATATACTGTTGATCTGTTATGTCTTTTAGTCACTATAATACATCCTTTCCAACATTTATGTTTCTAATATTTTAGAAGATTTTTACAGCACTATGTCAAGACACTATGGACAATATTCCTGAATTTGAAGGGTCAAGACTGAATGTTGCCAAAGTTTGGCACACTTGCCGTCAAATATTTTATATTAGTTTTCGTAGGACTCTTGTTATCTCTGTTTCCAATTTCTGTGACTCTACGATTTCAACTTTTAGACATATACCTCAGTGCGAATGCGTCAACGACAATCACTTGGTGAAGACTATATCACGACCAACCAGTTTCTCCTCATCCGAGAGTTAGCTGTTGATGACAACCAAAACAGACAAAGAACAGTGAGTGAGACAAATATAGGTTATAACATGACTAAGGTTGAAACATAAACAAAGGAGATTGAAGGTTACAGAGAAAACTTCAAGAGTAATAAGCAATTAAGCGAAAACAGGTTAGCATGACTACACTATATACTACCTGATAACGGAAGCGTTAATACGTCTTCATTGTAATCCATGGAGTCACTGATACATACAACACTAAATTTACCAGACTTGATTATGATATCTCTCTCTTATATGTACAATTCGGATGTGGACAGGCTGGGCGGGAATGAGGTCCAGAGAGGAGTATTATTGAAATCAACAAGAAATCATCTAAAGAGGGGCAAACATTGCACTTGACTCGTTGAAGGATTTGTCTAATCTATAGTTACGTTTTACAATAATTATCTTTTTTATTTTATAAATTTCTGTTTTAGGCTGACCAAACGGAGTTCTCAGCCAATCACCGACCAACAACATTCCTGACGACCCGAATTATTTGGTTGAGCAATCTCAGTGCTACATCGATGTCGGCCAGCGCCAGTGTTTGAAACAACGATGTATGGACTCTACTATACTAGCTGCTACCGGTACATCATGTCAGATGGCTTGTTCAGTGAGAATAAGGTATGGTGTCATTACTAAAAATACCCTATAAAACTTCATGTACAGACTGTAGTTTCAGCAGTAAGTATGATAAACAGTATTACGATTTATCACCAGTCTATCAAGTAATAACTGTTTACCTGTTTTTTTAACAGTTTGGACAAGCACGGAATCAGTCGACACCGTGTACTCTAAGCTCATCTCATGGAACATTGAACGACCCACAGTCCATCTCACGTGACCGAAAGGCTGTTGCATTCAACACACAAGAGTCGATCTTCCTTACCTTATCCATCGATTTTGGAAGTGGAAACCGGATTTCTTTGGCTGAGTTACCAAAGGAAATTCGGGAACAGACCAAGATTCTGGCTGTATTGATTCGCAATCTGCTGGGCGCATCCGTCAACTACATGTTAGACAATCTCATGCACGTCATCAGATACTGCATCGCTACATATGGTCGAGAAGTTGATCTCCAAGTCCAACGATTACTGGCGAATCTCGAGTTACACAAAGCGAAGTGGTTAGCTATCGTCGATGGTTATTACACCTTGAAGGATCGTCTCTATTACGTCATATATGCCTTTGACCTATATGTATCTACCGTACAATACATCGCTCACACCTTAACACCATTGGAGGACTCGTGGTTTTCCTTTGTTGATATGTTTACCATTCATGTTGATGAGTTATCCGTTTTCGTTCATAGTTTGAGTACTTTCTACCGAATTCCAATCGAGAGGTCAATACATGATCATCGATGGAATCTGATTAGGTCAACAGCAACAAGTACTGAACTTGCAATTGAGGACCATCAACTGAAGGGCGCCCTCACTAACATTCAGATAACCATCGTACTGTCCGCTCTTGCCAACGCCGTCACTGGTAGGTTTCTTTATTGCAATTGTTTCAAGTTTTTATGTTAGCGGAGGAGGGTATGGTGGGGTGGGGTGTGGTGTGGTGGGGTGGGGTGGGGGGAAGGGGTTCAATCGAGAATTGACAGTCTTCATCGGCATGCTACTTTACAAAAAAGGGTTAGGTAGACCAGACTATAAATACATTTTCTATTTTCTGTAGGATTCATCATCATCATGAGCCTGTTACTCTTCCTCAAACTAACTACAACCAGGAACTCTTCCCAACCATCTCGACGAGTTTCTTGCAATGATTTGATCATTCAGTACACAGCTGACAACACTGGCTCCATGGACAATGGTAAGATTAATTGACAACCTTAACATTAAAGGGAGTATTATGCGAAGAAATTGTGACTCCCCATCCCTTCCCCCCCCCCCCAAAAAAAGAGAGCAAAATTAATAGCTTTTAATAATTTCAATCATTGGGTAAAATCCGCGCTCTGATATTTAGCACCACCTTCAAAATATGCAAATTTTAAATCTAAAGATTATTGATGTGTCAGACAATAAAATGTTTTACGACCTACGTCAGAGTTCAATTGAGTGTATTCATTTGTTGAAATATGGTAGTGAGCTCTGTCATGAATTTAGGGAATAGTATTGAGTGATATAATGTCAAATGTCATTTGTAAGGGTCAGGGGCGTAGCGAGCGGGGGGTGTGGGGGGTGTCACACCCCCCAATAATTTGGTCGCTGTCGGCAAATTTTGGGTCTGTCGGCAAAAGGAGAAAAGGTGAAGAGAGCGGAAGGGGAAGGGGAAGAAAGAAGGAAAGCTGAATAGAGAAAAGGAGCACGGGAGCTTCTTCCGTGCCAAATTTGACTTAAAATATGCACCAGATTGCATCTAAGGACGTTTCAAAACTAAACATTTTCCAAAGGGGAGGGGTAGACCCCCTACCCTTAGACCCCTCCCCCATTTCAGTCACCACTTCCAGATCCGTCGGCAAATCAAATTTGACTTAAAATATGCACCAGATTGCATCTAAGGACGTTTCAAAACTAAAAATTTTCCAAAGGGGAGGGGTAGACCCCCTACCCTTAGACCCCTCCCCCATTTCAGTCACCACTTCCAGATCCGTCGGCAAATCAAATTTGACTTAAAATATGCACCAGATTGCATCTAAGGACGTTTCAAAACTAAAAATTTTCCAAAGGGGAGGGGTAGACCCCCTACCCTTAGACCCCTCCCCCATTTCAGTCACCACTTCCAGATCCGTCGGCAAATCAAATTTGACTTAAAATATGCACCAGATTGCATCTAATGACGTTTCAAAACTAAAATTTTCCAAAGGGGAGGGGGACACCCCCTACCCTTAGACCCCTCCCCCATTTCAGTCTCCAATTCCAGCTCCGTCGGCAAATCAAATTTGACTTAAAATATACACCAGATTGCATCTAAGGACGTTTCAAAACTAAAAATTTTCCAAAGGGGAGGGGGACACCCCCTCCCCTTAGACCCCTCCCCCATTTCAGTCACCACTTCCAGATCCGTCGGCAAATCAAATTCTCCACACCCCCCAACAAAAGCCCCTTCGCTACGCCCCTGGTAAGGGTGACAGAATTCTTTCTTTGTAAAAGCGATCACCCCTTACCGCCCTCTCTCTCTATCCTTATATTTTACTTTGATCAATACATAGAGAATAGAATCGTTACAGTGTAGAAGACATTCATGCAATTACTGTATAATAAAGGAGTCACTGAATTATTTTCACCACTCGTAAACAATTTCAATTTAAGCATTCAATGGTTTAATCAAAGGACTTGTTTATCATGAACATGATAAACAAAAACAAAATAAATTTTGCTTTGGTATAGACACCGTCAATACCGACTATATCGACACCGAAGAAACCGAGACATTCGTCACTCCGATGCTTACACTGCGAAACTCATCTTCATCGACTGGTGAAGAGTTTCGAGGCAGAATGAAGGTCTTTCTCAAACAGTCTGTTTCTGAGGGTTGCCTCAGTCACCTGATGGGATCGACAGATCAGACCGGCTACGACAGTGATTATATGCTGGACCGATGTCTGTCGGAACGTGACGTCTCTCTCAGCAAGTACGGCAAGAAAGTACAGAGGTAAATGAAACGTGACACCGACGACACGATAAAGGGGTGTGACGCAGGTTTTGGGAGTGTAAACATCGGATTTCCAAATATATATAAAATTCACGTCAAACCATTGGTTCATTTATATATGTGGATATATATATATCCACATATATATATCCACATATATATATATATATATATATATATATATATATATATATATATATATATATATATATATATATATATATATATATATATATATATATATATATATATATATATATATATATATATATATATATATTATTATGTATTCAACTTGCCGACCACCCTAAAGTCGACCTCACTTATCACGGAGAATTAAATGAAGATAAAAAAATCCTCGATATTCGTGACCCACTTATTCATGGATATTCTTCGCGACCCCATTTTTTTTATAACGGAAGTGGGAAGGGGGAGAGCGGTAAGTTTCTCTTTTGTGGGTTAATGTGGCAGTTTGTCACCAAGTTTTTCTGTAATTGTACGGTTCATAAAACACATTGTTAGGAGTAGGGCAAGATAAAGCTTTCTATATAGGAACTAATCCCCCCCCCCCCCCCCTCCTCCTCACATCAATACCAATGAATGAGTGTCACATACCTGTTACATCGGTTGTATACTATTGCTTATATGCATAAACAAATTTACCTCACCCTGTTTGTAACTTTCTTGTAGGTCCATCATAACTCCGAGCTATATAGCATCAATACTCCGTGACGATGACGTCATCAATGCCTCTGCGACGAGCAGAAACGAGACCCGCTCGACTTACACATCAGACGATTATGACGGTTCTCTTACATCCACCGACTTCTCATCTCACATGCTCTCGTCATCTTCAGCCTCCTCCGTCAGCCTCACATCCTCATCCACTGCTTCCTCCATCAGCTTGCCTTCTTCTACCGTCGCCATCTCTGAGGCAACACTGGCTACTGGTGACGCCGCTGACATCCAACTAGACGAGCCCACTCCTGCCGTCTCTGAATGTACCATCAACTTCGACATACCGTTGAATCACCGCGATCTTCACACCGAGATAACCGAACAACTAACGGGTACCGGAAATCTTCCAAACGGTCTCTTCTACCCGCATCTTGGAGAAGCATTGCTTTTCCTTTCTCTTACATTTTTTAAAAATCAATTTTTCAATTGAGTGTATTGTCACCTTTTTTTTCAAAAATACTATAACATTTTTTCCCAAAATTTATTTACCAAAAATTTATTTACCAAAAATTTATTTACCAAAAATTTATTTACCAAAATTTATTTGTCGCAGTCTAATTAAATGAATGAAAAACTATCACTTTTAGTTTTTGCTATTTTTCTTGTTTTTGTTCTAATACGAATATTTGCAGTTGAATCTCCCATTTTCGTTCGCCCTCCATCCGAACCTCACACCTGAATGCTCAAGGTACAATTGCGTACCTTTTGTCCTGAATTGAATGATGATTACAGTAAAAGCTGACTTTACAATGCAATGAAATGAACCTAAATTAAGTAGGTACAAAATGATCCTTATAGTTTGTTAACCTTGTTAATTTGTTTCGTGACGTTCGACGCTGTTACTGTAAACAACCCGCCTATAGAAAGGAAGGCCATACCTTATATCCGAAAATATGTATCTTCGAAATTTGGGTCAACTTGACACCTCAGTTAAGTTTGAGTTGCAATACTGATATGGGTTATCAGACCAGTTGTAACAGCTTGCGCCTAACTTTTTCATTTAGGAGCCAATTGCTACTATTTTCCCACTGGTTATTAACGTTGTGTACTGTGTGAGATAAACCGGATTGAACCTTAGTTTGTGGTTCTTTGGCCCGGACAATGTTTCGATCCAAATACTCTGGTAACCTCAGAGTCAACACTGAAAACATAATTGTGACAAGGTTGTACCACATTCAGAACTTGTGTCTTGCCATGATGTGCCGGTATCAATCTTAATGTGGATCTTCCGATCATAGACAAAAGCGAACTTTTTTACAAATTGTGGCTGGGTTGAATCTGAGCCATGTTCCACTTAAACTTTGTAATATATTGCCCAAAAATCACCAATATTCTTCCCGAATTTACCACTATATGGGGGCTGTAGTCCCAGTCACAACTTCTACGTCTGTGCATGGTCACGCTTCTATTCAAATAATTTATGCCATCTTGGACAATACAAGAAAAACATACAAGAAAGTACAAGAATAAAATACAAGAAATATATATAAAGAAATATATTATGTTTATGTCAGCTCTAAAAACTGTCGCATTCACACCCGGCAACCCGAGTATTATTCTGTAAACGCTACAAAGCCGCCATCGATAGCTTTCTTTCGTAATTACCCACTACTTAGTTATTATGGCATTATCGGATGATATAACTTCATAATTTCTGTCCCCCAGAGCTATAGAGATTTTGACATTAAATAATCATCGGAATATTTCCAAAACCAACCCTTCCAAAAATCGAAAATCAGATTAAATACTCTTCATTGTTTCAAAAATTCATATCCCGTGCATCCTTCACCATTTTTCAAAAATCTAATAAACATTATGTTTTTTTTTTACAGGCTTCCTTACAAAAGTAAAGCAATGAATATTGGCATAGCGCCACTAAATAATTGTAAAGAACGATTTCACAATAGGCTGCACACACGAGTGCGTGTATATATACATGTATTGTTGATGTATTGTATATCCTGGTGGAGGGGCGAGTCTTTTAACAATCCTCATATCTTGGTCAATGTTTTAACCAATTTCCACAATTTTAGCTTCAAAGGATAGGAAATGTTTTAGATAATACTATTTTAACATACAATATACCAAAAAGTGTACTACTATTGGTAGTATGTATTCCAAAATAAGTTATTTGGGGACTTAATTTGCATAATTGCATACATAATTAGCCCAAAATTAGTGTCACTTTTCAGATATGAAATCAGCAATTCTTACCCATTCCATTGATATCAAAGTTCTTTTACAATATATTCCTCTGAATTGATGTAAATTGAGTCCAAGGAAAATCACTTTTAGCTGCTCACTAAACAAGGTCACATTGCATTGCCAAAGGGATAGACACATTGGCACGTTTTATATTATAGTTTTAAGGAAAAAAGTATTTGAACTATGAGGTCTTCAACGTCAAAGTCACAAAACTAGTGTCCTTTGGTAAAATATCTAAACATAACCCCCCCTCCCTGCATATTGTTAATTTGGTCACCATCAAGTTCTCCCTAAGGTAGGACTAGTTTGGAGCGAAATTTAAGGTTTACCGCGAAAAACTTAGTTTATCGAAAAAGTGTGTTTTTCGTTCGATAAACTGAGTTCCCGAAAAAAAAAACCTTATTTTCGCTCGATATAAAGAGTTCATAATCTGAGTTTATCGAAGTGTTTGAACCCGTCATTATGAGAAAAAAAATCAGTTGTTTTTCGCTAGCTAGAAAACCTGTTTTTCGAACGAAATATAAACTGACCTTTTGAACTATTGTACAATTATAGGCGCGAAAAGCCATGTTTTTCGAGAACTTAAGCTGAGTTTATCAGTCAATAAATTATGCTTTCGCTCGAAAAACTGCACTTCAGGCTTGCAGTTTTTCAGTTTGCAGAATAATTGCACATTCATTAGGCGCGAAAATTATCTTTTTTCTAGAACTAAAACTGAATTTATCAGTCGATAAGCTTTGTTTTTTTTCTCGAAAACTACACTTCAGGATTTCCATAAAGGCGGGCTTTTTTCTACGGTGCGTTTTGACACGCCATCCACAGAATTCATATTTTCCATGGTCATAATATCTTCCCCATAGTTTGGTAAAACACGATCAATCCAATGCTTAACTTATGAGTAATATATAGCAAATCTTGTTAGCATAAAATAGTTGTCTTTATACAAGAACCAATGTACCACGACATCATAATTAGTGCCATTGTTCTAAATCGTCCACCTCCAACCCCCTTTCCCCGTTCCCATCCCTTAACTGTTGGCAAGTCAATAATCAAGTCACGTAATGTAGTATTTTGCCCAAATCAATTCATGTCTGACAGCTATATGTTCGAGCCAAGCCCAATGGATCTACCAGATTCCAACACTCGTCTGTACATTTGATCAAGTTCTTGCTGTCACATGTACACAAGTTTTGTAAACAACGGCTTTCCCAAACGCGTAAGTCCGCTGTCAGCTGCAGACGACGTATTACGTAATAGCTTTGTTTACTCCAGTCGTAAGTCGTGCACATTCGACTTCTGCAGATAGCTATGCGCGAGACTTGAATTTTGAGTTCGACCTCCTCTATGCAGTGAATATACTGCGCATAACATCACAGTTGAAAGCAAAATCGCAAGCAAGTTAGTTAAATCAAGGATTGCAAAAACGTTTCTGACATTGAGCCACCCTGGACATAAAATTACACGGTAATATACTATTACTAGTTCCACGAATTTAGCCTAGTTCAATAAGTTGCCGGTATGCATAGTACTACTACTACTTATGCCTACAGTAATAATATCTCAAATTTTTTTCGTAACGTTAGGGCTTGATGAAGTGTCCATTCAAATTATTTAACAACAGTGGCATTCTGCAATCACACAGACTGCTGTACAGTAAAGGCTTCAGTTCTGGTTTAACTGACAATGTTATTGTTGTAGAAATTGTAGGGCATATCCTGTTCCTAATGTAACATGTGTTCCAGGATTTCCAGAAGGCCTTTGATAAAGTTCCCCACCAGCATCATTTACATATCGTGAAGAGTATGGGTGTCAATGGGAACTTTTGTCTTGGATCGAGAATTGGCTCGGTAATAGGAAATAGAGGGTGGTAATTAAAGTCTGTGCTTCTTCTTGGCAGGACGTTATTGGTGGAGTTTCACAAGGGTCTGTTTTGGGTCCCTTGTTGTTTCTTGCCTAGCCTATGTTAAAGACATTGATTGAGATATTTTGTGTACAGCCAAGAAATTTGCTGGTGACACCAAACTGTATTCTGAGATCTCTTCTAAAAGCGACTCTGAGAAATTTTAAATGGATTTGGATAAGGTTTTTCTGGTCTCAGGGATGGCAAATGCTTTTTAATATTGATAAATGCAAGGTGATGACTATTAGTAGCAATACATACTGTACACTCTTAATGGTGAGGAGCAGGAGGTCTTTATTGAAAGAGACCTGGGTATCTACATTGACTGATCTATGCAACCTTCTAAACATTGTTTCGAAGCTACTTGAAGAGGTAATAGGGTTTTAGGTATGATCAAGAGGAACTTCAATTTTCTAAAGAGGACATACTTGTTAGGATTTATTTAGCAGTTGGTTAGGCCTCATCTGAAGAATGCTGTGCAGGCTTGGAACCCGTATTTTGCTAAGGATAAGGACATGCTTGAGAAGGTCCAAAGGAGGGCTACTAGGATGATTAGTTCTTTAAAGCGTGTTCTTATTATAGGCAGTTAACTTACAGCTGCTGAATCTCACCACACTGGAACTTACAGTAGGAGTTTACATGGTGACTTGATTCAGGTTTTCAAGATTGTGTATGGTTTTGACAATATTTCCTTCACTGACTTTTTATATTTGCTAACAGTAGTAGAAACAGAGGTCATTGTCTTAAACTCCAGAGGTACAAAGTAGGATTCGTATTCAGCATACTCTTTTTTCTAATAGGGTTGTGAATGAGTGGAACGGTTTGCCTGAGAAAGTTGTACTTGCAAGTAGTGTGAATTGGTTTACTTTAAGAATGCTTCAAATGGACAAGCACTTTAAGCATTATTATTGGATCAGATATTTTGTGTCTCCATTTTATTCCCTCTCCCATAGGGTCCTTGATGGGGACTTGATTGTTCCTCCTGATCTTTTTTTTCTACTATAACTACTATACTTAACGTGATGCATTGTACATAGTAATCCTGATAGGATGCAGCCTATTGTACGTACACAGTGTAGCCTAACTAGCCACAAAGTCATGGAGGTCTGTGCTTAATGTACACTTCAGCAGTACACTAACACTTCTTTGAACCAAAGTAAGAACGAAGCAAAGATAATACAATGTCACAAAGAATATTTCTGTTGGTCCCAGAATTGGCCATACAGTAATTCTTTTTCAGAGGCCACTGACTTGCTGGAATATTGTACTTTCTTAATTTCAGTTAAAGTGCAAAAACCCGGTATTGATATATACCATAAGGAGCTTACAATTTTCAAGTGCCTGTAAAATACATTTTTAATTAGTATTTTAATACACTCAGAATTTCCTATTTTCTTTCAGTTAGTGAAATGCAAAGCACTGAGTCAGATACTGGCCGTGGCCGATGCTTACTGGTTATCGATTTCGACCACACAATTTCCGAAAAGAACACAGATAGTTGGGTTCTCAGATCTCTTCTCTCGGAAGATACAGTTGAAAAAATACTTGCTTCAAGGCAAACTGAGAAATTTCCATGGCAACAGGTGATGAGAAATGGGTTTCAAGCTCTTTATAATAAAAATTGCTTCAAAGACCAAATTGTCAATGCGATAGAAGAGATACCTCTAGTGAACGGCTTTGCAAAGTTTATAGAATCGGTAGGGAAACAAAGTCATTGTGAAATTATCATTGCTTCAGACTCGAACACAGTATTCATCGAAGCATTACTGCGGAAGCATAAACTGGTTCCATACATTGACCATGTTTTTACCAACCCAGCAAATTTTGATAACCAAGGCCATTTACGACTATTTCCTCATCATTCCCATTCTTGCAAAACTTGTGAACCAAACATTTGTAAACAGAAGATACTAAGGCAGCACATGGAGGAAAGAGAGCGGAACGGGGGCAAATATGATCAGATTTTTGTGATCGGAGATGGAGGCAATGACTTTTGTCCGTGTAAGCTTCTGACAGAGAACGACGTCATCTTCCCTAGGAAAGGGTACCGGCTCATAAAAAAGTTGGAGAGGCTTTCAAAGTCTGGTGATGAAGAGCCAGTCCTTGCATCGATTGTGCCCTGGGAGGATGGAGAGGACCTGTTAGCATCCTTTAAGCAAGTTGCAGGTCTCCGGTTAGAATAGGAATATAGAACAATAAACCAAATGTTGTTAAATAAACTGCTCTTTGCATTGAGTTTTTCCACAATTTGGCAGTGCTATTCTTGATGGTGAGGAAAGATAAATTATCTCCTCAAAGATTTGACAATGAAATGTCTGATGGTTTAAATTAAATTTTGTGAGACACAAAGTTTCTTTCATTCCTTAGTAATTGATACCGTCTCAGGAAAAGCTTTCAAGAATTTTATAACTTATAAAAAAATATCTTATCTTTTCCTTGAAGAATTATTTCTTTTCATCTCATTCACTGTACATTTTTACTTTTAACTGGAATTTCATTGATCTCTTGATGGAAGTGAAAGCTGTCATTCACTCACTGTTGTATTAATTAAATATCTTTGTCCTACTGTACCTGGACTCCACCTACTTTCCTTGGGAAGGACATCATTTTTTAACTTATTTGTTAGTCACTTTAACTGTTTTGGAACACACCAGTATCTCCATTCTTCTAGCTGCCATCACTCCCCTGCAAGACTAGAATTGCCTACAGTCAAGCACTTTGTTGCATTTGCTCTAACAATTCCTCTTTCATTCGTCATATATATGTTTCAGAAAAACACCTTACTGCCAGGGTGCATAGTGTCAGAAGACTGCATGAAGCCATTCAGAGAATCTGCTCCCTATCCAGATCATCTACATTGGCAGTGAAGGTCAAAAAGGAAAGAGATTGTGACGACAAGCTCCCTTTCGTTGTTAGTTGCCACCCAAATCTTCTCCCTCTTCAGCAAATCACCACTAACAACCACAACATTCTCCTCACTTCAGAGGGACTCCAACAAGCAGTCCCTGAAAAACCCACCATCGCCTGTGGAACCTTCTTATGCGTGCTGCTGTTCCACCTCTTAACTTCTAACCCTACACCCATTCAGCATGGTACTTTCAAATGTGATCGTACTTCAAGATGCATCGTCTGCAGCCACCACATTGTTGAATTCAATTCCATCAGCAGTCACATCACCCAACTCACACACAAGACTAAGGGTAACATCACTTGCACAACCTCTAATGTCATCTATCTGACTCTTGTAGTCTGTGGCATCCAGTATATTGGTGAAACCAAACCACCCTCAAGATGTGGTTCTATGGTCACAGATCAACAGTCAACATATTGAAGACTAAGATCCCAGTTTGAACACATTTTAATGACATGTCCCCAGAGGGGATTGAATCCTTAGGTAGCCGTCCTGACCTAGTACAAACCAGCAGAGAGAGACTGGATGCATCACCTTCGCACCATTCAACCTCATGGACTCAACATTCAGGAAGGACATGACTAACCTTTCTTCTGCCCCCCCCCCTCCCTCCATCATTCCTTGTTTCCCTTCTGTCACCCCTCTCCTCTAGAAGCTCTCTTCCACCTTTTTTTCTCCACACTTTTCTGTCTTTATCCTTCTGCAGTTTATTTCCTAACCTCTTTCCATAATCCTCTCTTGGTCCCTCTACTGTTAATCTCCTACATCACCTCAACCCCCTGTTGGTTTCTTTCTTCTCTCCATCCCTCGTCTACTAATCCTCTTACATCTATCTCTTTTGTGTTCACCCTGCTCATTGACCTGTCTGTATTCTGTGCTTGTATTTGTCCCTTCTGTTACTGTAACTTGTCATTCAGCCTCTGAAGAAGATCCTGCTACAATCGAACATCAGGCCCTCTTACTTTAACAAATTATCTTGTACAGGCACTTTAGTGGATAAGCAGTTTTCTAACAGTTTGTTTTATTTTAATTATAATGGTACACGCATGTACTGGGGCAGATTGACCCTTTGGCATACTGGCTCCAACCATTGCACACTTGGGTCCGAGACATAGCCAGGTTGACATGCCAAATATGCTGATTTCATCTTGGTTGTCAAGGTTCTATGTAGTTTTATACAGGTTGCCAAATACACCACTTGCTTCAAGGCCCCACCGTCGCCTCTTGGATCATGAAGCTGGTAGCAATTTATGGCCCATTCCACCCTGCACACATATACTGCAAAGCACATCCATTTTATGATAGAATTGTATTGTGTGGTACAGTGTGAATTAGATTGATGCCACAATGCAATTTGAAGCTAGCCAAACGAAAAATGAAAAGATAAAAAAGTCCACTTGATCTTTGTGATCATAAGTGTTTATTTCTTTGATATCAGATCAATACAAAATTCATGCATATCATATCGTCATATTTTAAAACTGGAATACCAGTAACTACACCACCAGTAAATATCATATGAACATCTCTATAAGCTGCTATTATACTTTATAACTGCAATATGATTCTCAATTTCAGCTGACAAAGATTAACAAGTATGATATTAATTCAATATATTCAATAATATTATGAAACTTCTTTCTACAAGTTTAGACAAGTTTCATCACCCTGTTAATGGTTTCCTTTAGGTCTCAAACTGTCACTGTTTGTGGCAAGATTCAAAAAGAGACTTATTTTCGTTTAAGTTGAAGCATCATAAGATCACAAAAATCCTCCACTTACTTATTCGAAAGTCTCATCTGTTTTGATTTTCAAGAAAGTATTGACAAGATAATGAATTAAACATCAGCTGCTGCTAAAAAATTAAAATCAGTTTAAATAGCAGTATGGTACGTTTGCCTTAGTAAGCAGTCAGCATGTATTAAGTTAAATTGAGCTTTTCAACAAACATGTAGAATATTAAGGATTAACGAATATGGTGTCTCATGTTATATTGGAACTTGAATTCCAAAGGATTACTCCAACTTTTACTGACAGTACGCGTAGAATGAATATCATGTTGTCTATATCATGAATGCTTGCAACTGTTTGTACTGGCAATAGGATTGATTTCAAGCACCATATGAGTGGACAGTTTACAGAGGTAGTAGCACCCAAAACTGTCTCAGGTGCCTGACAATTCCTCAATCGATATGTTCAACAATCGACGTACATAGTTAAACGACGACTTCATTATTTGTGTGATGGGGAATGAGTCCCCCCGAATGATCCTAACATCTTCTTGTTCTGTTAATGATAGGTTTCAATTTCTGCATACTGTATCTATGTATTATATAGAGATCATAAAATATCTGATAAGAGAATTCAGCTGTAACTTTAACCTCTCTCAACCAATCATACTAGTGTCATTTCAATTTTGCATACAACACAAGACAAATCACTTCAAAAAATAGTTAACCGTTGCAAAGAAATACTGCAGAGCAATGGTGAAAAAACATCCAATCAGAAATATACATTAAGCCCATGTGACCCTGAAAATTAATTATGCAGGCAAGGTTAAATTGTACTGAAACACACACTTGAATGATAACATACAATACGAGGTGTAAAATGATCAGGAGAGAAAATAAAGTTCAGTTTAGTTGACGACCACTAGTTGATAAATATACACTCATATATTTTATTATTGCAATTCTAATGTCCCTAAAAATAAGGTTTCCTTTACACAAAACAATTATCGACAATATACAGAAGAGGACAAAATTCACTTAAAATATTCATCTAATTCTAATTGTTGAAGTTAAAGAAGAAAAGAAAAATACATATTAAAAGCAAAACACACAGAGGAAGGTCCCCATGTACAGATACCATTCTCAACTTATAATCATTCCGGATGTACTAAACAGTTGAATTTTCTTCACTTCCAACAGAAAGTCATATTGTTTAACTCAAAAGTTAATTCTGATGGAGCGTTCTTCCTCTTGTGAACGACATGTAACAAATTTTGTCAAGAAAACTCTCAGAACTACTGAAGTGTCACGTTTTGAGGTTACTCTACATGATGTAACCCTAGTAGATGACATGGGGAAATTTTGCAATGCTAATTCGAGCACAAATATTCTTTTATAAGACAAAAGGATTGGCTCTGTGGTTTAGTGCTATCCATGAACTATGTGATATCATCAATAATTTGATTAGATTTCACCAAAGTGAGATATGCTTTATATCTTGTAAAGGTCTTTTGACAAAACTTTATGATCCTGCTAGATTGGTGAAAAAATTCATTAAAATGTCTCAAGATAATGTCTCAAGACAACAATTGATATTTTCGCCTATCACTGTATCAAATTTTACCTTTGTTGACACAATTTGTTCTGAAAGGTGGTAACAATTTGCCTTTTCAAATGTTGCAACTAAAGGGTTCATCAGTGCAGCTATAAATAACACAGTATATGAGTTACCAATTACACATCACCCAAGACTCTGCAGCTAAAGGGTTCATCAGTGCAGCTACAAATAACAGAGTTAATGAGTTACCACAAACACACCACCCACCACTCAGATGCACTAAAGGGTTCATCAGTGCAGCTACAAATAACACAGTATATATGAGTTACCACGAACACACCACCCACCACTCAGATGCAGCTAAAGGGTTCATCAGTGCAGCTACAAATAACACAGTATATATGAGTTACCACGAACACACCACCCACCACTCAGATGCAACTAAAGGGTTCATCAGTGCATTTGTCTCTCTCCTAGCAAAAAGAAAGAGAAAATGAATTCCCCACATGGCAGAACCTATGGTTCAAAAAGCTCAAGAAAAGAAATAAAAACAGAAATAACAAATACAATTTCTTATTAAAGGTTGATCTTCGCCTTAAGGAATTACTCTCAAAAATCCAAACAAGGGACTTAAAAAGCTAGAATTGAGGTTGGAATTACTGAATCAGAAAGTTGACTTGGTTGTACCTGTGACCAGCACTTTTACGACCTGCGTGTGGTTACCACAGCAACTTTGAAGCAGTTTGAACACACATGAGAAAAAGAAGGATGATATTTAGAAATAACAGCAAAATGCATTTCATACACTTACTAAATGACATAACTTATAGAAATGAGACTAATTTAAATTTTAATTATTATTTCCAATCAAGACATAAGCAAGGACTGAAAAGTATCAGGTTTTGTTTCAGACAATCACTATACTTGATACCAAACATATATATGACACCATGTTGTTGCATGGAGGACCCACATTGGGAACTAGTAAAACTTGTGCATTGAGGGAGGGGTTATGTAACAGATATTCATACAGGCTAAATACAGTATTTACTAATTTTCACACACATTGAGACTCATTGACAGCCATCCCTCCCCCCCCCCATCCTCACCCACCTCAGAGAGATAAGTCTCATCCCTTTGTTTCTTCAAACACAAGTTTGATAATTAAACTTGCCCTGATAACATTTTACAATTTCAACGTATAACCTAAACCATAGCCTCTCAGCACTTTTAAATATCTCATTAGAATGTTGGTAATTAACAATAGTTTACTTGTACTAAATCCCGAATGGATCATATTGAAATACATTTTATTCACTTCATAGAACATTAATGAAACAGATATGACCACCAGCTTTAATGAGAGTTTTTAATAAAATATCAAAGATGACACAGGCTGTCATCAAATGTGTCTAAATATTGAACGTAGCATTTCAGGAGGAATTGAATATAAAGATAAACCACTCCTTTGGGGGATTGATATAGCAACTTTATGAGTTCCCTTCTAATATTACAGCACACAAATGACCCTGTGTATTTATTGGAAACAAACGATAATAATCTCGGAAGATAGGACTAAAGATATACAGGGAAAACAAGTCTCTTTCCTCATGGTTAAATATTAATCTGTTTCCACTAAGTAAATAATATTTAGCTTGTGCTATGTAACTGAGAGACATCTCTACTTAAATGGACTGTAAAATGCCCCTCAAAAATGGCTAGATATGCTAAAATGGCCACAACCTTTCACACCTTAACGACACTTTATATAGTATATATTTGAACAGTTTGTATATAAATTGACAATTTGTCAATATTTAAAGTAATAATTCTGTGACAATCTCGTGCTCATAAATACCCATTGCGACATAATTCGAGCAAATGTATACTTCTCCAAAGTTTTATAAAACCATCAAGTGATGGGCCACTTTTCATGTCCCTTTTTATTTCCAGTAACTGAATAAATAAAGGGCAATGAATGATATTAACTTTTATCTATGGAAGAACTAAATTTAAAGGCATGATAAGCCTTGCATTCAGCAATGATTTTACTTACTTTTAGTGGTATCCACAGATTTAGCCTTGATAACTCTGAAGGTTCATGTCCTCCAGTCTGCCCTGCATATTCAGGCTATTTCTCACTTGTTAACATGTAAACAACAATACATTACTTAATAAATTTCAATCCCATTGACAACGGCATCGAGCGCTTGGTATGACTTAAACTTTATTTACAGTACAGATATGCAATTAAAGTTTACTACTTTTCTGACAATTGTTTATACGTTAAAGGCTGTTGTGCACATTTCAACATACTACTAAAATGAACAACGTTTCCATGACAACAGACCCCTTTTCCTTATCTCTGTATACCCTCATCATACAAGTCACAGGGTGCTACTGGTAGGCCTTTGAACTTTGCGGTGTATCTGTTTCATATTGGTACTTGGTCTTCAGTATTTGTTGATGCCCAGTATTCTGACGCCGTGAAAGATCGGAAGCTTGGCAAGGGTCACGAACAACGTTGACATCAGGTTGATAGCAAAGTGAATGGTGTTGTACTTGGAGTAGAATGTTGCAATAAAAAACCTGTAAAAAGAGTTTAAGAAAATAAAGGTTGTTATGCTAAATTTGTTGTGAGGGAAAGTTATCAGTAAAGATGGGAAGTAAACTGGTTAATGCTTGCATCGATGTACACAGTATCTTAATAGCAATCTCAAGATGTAGTAAACTCAGTGGTTTTATGCTAGACATAATTGAGGGCTCATAAAATACCAGTCATTGCAATATCCTCAATAATATCACGTATGTCAGTTGTCAGTTGCGATTTGGCCACAGTGTGTGATCTGTCACTTGCAGCCCTCTGTGCTGCCTCTGTTACTGTTCTGGTTCTGCTTATTTAGTTTTATTCTCGTAGTTGTTCACTAATAGTTTGTTTATTGTATGGTTGTGTTTGTATTCACTACTGTTTTATGTTTACTGTCGACGGGAAATAATTTCTGTTTTCTGAAATGGACAATAAAAGTTTCTATCATCTATCATCAATGGCAACAACTACTGTACCCTGGGGTCCCTGGCTATTTGATCACGTTACCCTTGGTGACCTCATGATGTAATTAGTGAACAGTACAGTACCTCAATCACCATTAAATTTCATTGTCAAACTAAGAAAGTCAGTGCTCAAAAATTGGCAAAGTTTCTGTCCAGAAAACCAACTATTAATAGGCTGCATGAGACATACATATTCAAAGCTCTAGAAGTACGTTATTACGAACAACCTCATAAAAAAGTTCTGTGTTTATGCTTATTTTTACATCTCTTTCTCTCATCTTGGCAAAAATGTCAAGGCATGATGGCACCAGGCTTTCAATATTGCTTAAAATTGCATTGGTGCCATTTTAAGAGCTGAACAATTACCATGAGGCCCTGCTATTTCGATACAAATAAAAAAATAGAACAATGAAGTTTTTAAGTTGACACAGAGTTTAACTGTTCTGGTTCAAGGTTTGTCAAAAGGACACAAATCATCATGCTGTATGCATTATCGATCAACAATAATCCAAAATGCTGACCAGTTTGAAGTGATCTTGCTATAGTGTGTTAGTTTCCATCCCAAAGTAGAAACATGATGGGAGAGTCTTTAGATGCGGGCATGTAACAGTGCAGTTATAATGTTCTCCATTTTATGTTGAGGTCATTCCTTTCCAGATGAAGAACTGCTAACTTTTACAGTAGCCCTGGAGGCAATTATTCCAATGACCCCCCCCCCCCTCCCGGCAACTATTTTCTGGTGCCACTTCCACAAGGAAGTTAGTAGAGAACTTTACATCATATCCAACCACTAAAATATTTCCCTATAAGCACTGTACAGTACCTGCACTCTTGTGTAAATTCTCTCAGGGGATACTAGCCTGCATCAGCTACCCACAGTACACTTAATACCTAATATACTGTACATCACTGCCTGAAGATGCTGCTAATATTCTTCCCGATAAAAGCTAACAGTAGGATCATGTTAATTAATTTAGGTCATCCATGGCCTTGAAAGCTTTGTATAATTGCATGACCTTCCATTTTTTTTCCAATTTTTTTTTTTTAATCATCAATGTTTGTTGCTTAATTAAGAACTGCAGACAGATTAGTAATGCCTGTTTGGAGACAAGTGAACCAAGCAAGAGACTGGTAAGGACTGTTAAATGTGGAATAATCATTCTTGGAGCCATATTTCCTAAATTAAATAGTTGTCTGTTTGCACAGCGCTCATAAGTTACAAAAGAGAAACCAGTTAGGACTGTTTGTGTAACATGAGCTGTAAACAGCTTACTTCCTGAGCTGACACTCCTGGATTGATTCAATTGTTTATGATTATCCTAAATTATCCTATTGTTATGAATATCCTTAAAATATCCTATTGTTTATGATCGTCCTATTGTTTATGATTATCCTATTGTTTATGATCAACCTATTGTTTATAATTCTATCATGCATGAGGTTCAGGTTGAATCTAACAGATGCTGATGGATTCTGTGGAGTTACCACATAAAATTTAAATTCTCCAAAGTTTAGACTTTTTCTAACTCGTCAAGCTATTTGGCCATATTATGTATGCTTTTGAACCCTTCTCCCAACATAGCTACAATCCTTTTTCCTCAGCGAGCATGCTACAGTAGCTACAGTACAATAGTGATACTAATAATATTTATAATATTCCAAACTTCTAAAGCGCCTTATCCAATAAAATATAAAATGCTCTAATGCCGCTATACAAATAAAAGGCAAAATGCAAACGAAGAAGAAGTACTGTAGTAAACAAATCAGAGGTAATGTACTAATTCAAAAAGTACAGAAAGTAGCGAAAAAGATGAAAAGCTAAAATTTAATATAAACAATCAAGTATCACTCATTCAACAAAGTTCTATGTAAAAAAGACACTATATTGTAGAGTGGCTGTTCTTTTCACTGAATTTCTTCAACTTCTATACAGAATGTTGTCATCTGGACAAGCAATGCTGCATTGCATACTACTCTACTTAGTCAGGATATTTTGATTGTCACTGCAGTGATTTTGGTTTATTACAATGACAGTACTACAGGATGTGACCTCTCACCAGCCGGAGATAATGTGTGACAAATTGGCCACATGATTTCAAAATTTTATGGGGCATATTTAACCATAATCTGTTAACAGTATTGGAATATGTAGTATTTGAACGATGTTCCTGGCAATTGTATGATCCATGGGCCTGTTGTATTCATGCTGTAGTCATATCATTGAGACAGACTGACCAATACATCTTGATACCATCAATCTTGAGATCATTCTCTTTAAGTTACTTTAGACTAATTTAATTACCCGCTTAATAATCTTGTGATATCTATACTTTCAACTCTACAATATGGCGTAGAATTTTGCTGCCACTTTTTTGGAGGACAAAAACAGACAGGCAGAGATGCGCAGATCTGTCATGCTTCTCAGATTCTGCTGATAATACTTCATAGTAATCTTCCCAAGTCCATTGATGCTGCATATCCGTGCGGCTTTCCAATTAAATTAACACTTGAGTCAGTTGACAGAAATGTCAGCAAGGTACAGTATTTGTCTACTGTTGACATTCATGACACAATTACATATTTATCTATAGCAGAGACTATGGAACTGTCAAAGTAGCTCGCACAGTTACTGGATATGACTACTGCACGTTTAAGCATATAGACATTACTAGCACACGGTACATGTACAGTACTGTACTGCACTACAGGTACATATACTGTGCACAGGTACAGGTGTACAGGTAAACAGGTACATATACTGTGTACACTGTATTGCACTACAGGTACATACTGTACAGTATGTAAATACAGTACTATCTGTAAGTATATTCTTCAGCACATTTTCTGATTGGTCATCAGGAGAATTAGAGTGCATGCTCAACGTGATTAAAGGGTGTGAAGACTCGCGCAAAAAGAAATGTCTAATGCCGGTAATCTGACCTAGTTTCGAATGAGGTGTAACAGAAGTGTTAGACACCACCATCGATCCCAGAAAATACACACACACAGCTTGCTACAGTCGGTAATTAGACACTAGTGTACAGTCAGTACATACCCACAGCACAGTGTACAAACAATACAGTGATGGACATCTCAGGTCCAGCTAAAGATAACAAGGTATCACATTTCATTTACTGTACTGTCTGCATTTTGTAGCGACACGAACAAAACATCACTTGCAAGCAACGAAAAGTTAACTTTTTCAGATGGCCGCACGCGGTTTGGGGCGAGTCTTCAATGCCTTTAAAGAGCACACAAAAAACACAAAGCACTGTAAAGTGACAAAATTGCACTGTAAAATGACCAACTCAAAAAAAGAAACCAATGTGACCAGAAATCCAGAAGGCTTTCAGTAAGTTTCAAGAATGGAGACCTATTACATGACAAAATTTTCAAGTAACTCCACAAGTGTGAAATGTGACAGCTAGCTTGTCCGTGTAAAATATAAAATTGCCGAAGAAATGCCGCACTCTCATCCCCTCCTCAACACAGATTGACAGGAAACCCAATTTGACCTATGCAACTTTGTGGAGGAAGGTATTAAAGCTGGCAATTGTTATGTATAAATGCAGGTAGTACACATTATGGGACAACATCCACCCAACTACAATTTTCACAAATGCTGTACTTGGGTAAGATTTACTTTCGTTTTGACCCCTGACCACCTCAAATGACCTTTGACCTCTGCAGAAACAAATCGGTTCTTGTACTCAATTAGATGGTTGTATATAAAATTCATTATGGGACAACATCCACCCAACTACAATTATCACAAATGCTGTACTGTACTTGGGTCAGATTTACCTTCATTTTGACCACTGACCACCTCAAATGACCTTTGACCACTGCAGAAACAAATCGGTTCTTGTACTCAATATGATGGTTAAATATGTAAAATTCAAGCTTTCCATTTTGAGTTTGAGAGCTTCATCGCTCTTGACCTCAAATGACCTTTTACAATAATAGGTTTCTTCTACTCAATAAAGTGCATCAACATACTGTACCAAGTATGCAGTAACTCCAAGCTTCGTTGTTCGAGTTATCATGTTACAAAGTTTTCACACTAAGACCTCTGTTGACCTCAAATGACCTTTGACCTTTATAGAAAACAAAGAGTTTCATCTGCTTAATATGCATCCACATACTACATAAGCAGTTCATCCACTTCACAGTTTTTAGTTATCGTGCTTACAATGTTTTCAGACTTTTACCTGTTGACCTCAAATGACCTTTGACCTCCACAGAATACAAAAGAGGTCTCCTCCCCATTAAGTGCATCTACGTACTAAATACGAAGTTCACCCACCATACAGTAGTTGAGTTCTCATGTTTACAAGCCAAGGTGTAACACACACACTTGCACACCATCGCATCCTTGCATATATGGCAAGGAGTCAAACACTGTCACATGGGCAGTAGTAGAAAGTTGATCAGGGTAAATGAAATTCAAGCTGGAAAAATGTGTTATACTCTTCCTGAATGCTAGATTTGGAAGGAAAGTACAGTGACCTGGAGATTAGAGAGTATCTTTGGGAGCATTGGGGAAAACTTGCAAGAATGTTACCAGTTATAGGCTTGGTATGTGCATCGGATTCGGAGACAGATAAGAGGAATAAAGTATATGAACAGAATAACTTATGAAGAGAGCGTAGAAAAATGAAAATCAATCCATACTAATCTTTACATAAAATAAATCTGTTATGACAATAAAAAGGGTATCATTCAAATGTTCTTAATATATCAAATAAGGCCGACCTGCATAATAGGTTCTTTGTTCTGAGTACAGTGGTACTACTGTAGTCACAACCTCAAAAAAGTATTAAAAAAAAAACACATAAATATACCAGCACAGCATGAGTACTGTATTGTTTGCAATGAGTTTTGAGTGACATTACTCTTCAGTTTTTATGGTCAGAAGGACGGAATACTCATTGAAATATACAGTAGCAGGCTACTGAGCTAAGTACTATATAGTGGAATATATATTAAGTAACCAATTGTGTGTTCATTGTAAACTCAGTGATATTGTACTGTAATCACAGTAGTTTTAGTATTTTACCTTATTAACTCAGTGATATTGTACTGTAACACAGTACTGTAGTTAAGGTATTTTACATTATAAACTCAGTAATATTGTACTGTAAATCATAATAGTTTAATTTTTTACATTATAAACTCAGTATTGTACTGTAATCAAGGTAGTTTAGTATTTTCATTATAAACTCAGTAATTTGTACTATTACATAGTTAATATTGTATTATATCCTCAGTATTAAACTGTAATCACAGTAGTTTAATATTTGACATGTTTAATAAACTCAGTATGATACAGTACTGTAATCACAGTACATCGTTTAGTACTTTAAACTATAAACTCAGTAATATTGTACTGTAATAGGGAGGGCGTTGTGGTCAAGTGGTTAAGGCAGTGGACTTGTGATCTAAGGATTACAGGTTCGAGCCCTGGCCAGATCATTGCGTTGTGTCCTTGGGCAAGGCGCTTTATCTCCATTGCCTCTCTTCACCCAGGTGTATAAATGGGGACCTGCGAGGTAACTTGTAAATATAGTTGCGTGCGCCGGTTTGTGGCTGCACCCTATGGGAAGTCCCCCGGGGGACACGTGGATGTGGTGCACTGTGGTGCCCCAGGAGAGATTGATTGAATTGTGCACACTTTGGTGTGTCGGTGTGACAAGTTACCAATGACCAGGGGTTAAGTTGTAAAGTCGTGTGAGGAGGCATTAGCCTCATACAAGACTGTAAACCTTCAACTTTTTAACTTTTAATACTGAATACAGCAGTTTTAGTATTTTATATGATAAACTCTGTATTGTACTGTAACACAGTAAGTTTAGTATTTTACATTATGGACTCAGTATTGTACTGTAAATCACAGTAGTTTTAGTATTAGGATTTTACATTATAATAAACTCAGTAATATTATACTGTAACACAGTAGTTTAATATTTTACATTTGCAGGTACTCTAGCTCCCTTATATTTAGTAACATGATTGACCACTGTTCTAGTTCACTTTAAAGTACTATAAACTGTACACAGGTATTAAAGGCAGATCTTTGTTCAGGTGAGAAAGCAACATCTTCACTCTGAAAAATTGGGTCATTGTTTATTAGTAGCAAATCAGATATTTAAATGAACACTTATATACTATACAATATTCAGCTTCTGTATGTATCTAAATGAATACAAGCGTAGACAAATAAATGTGAGATACAAAGTATAATTGAGAAAACACACTATTTATATTTTAATATTAGAAAGCTAATCTACAAACAGCAATGGCCCCACCCTTCCCCCAGCTTTTGGAGGGAGGGTGGTATCATGCAATACGTATATTCAACATGACTATTTTTTTGTATTAAAGCACCATTGATAATTTGGAAACATAGTTGACGCAGGGAGCTGTCTTAAAGTAAAATTTATTGTTGTGTCTCATCTAACAGTATGTGTTAAATGCAATGTGACTTTGTGCCTTCAGTACTATATACTGTAAGCACTGTATACTATGAGGCGTTGTGGTCAAGTGGTTAAGGCAGTGGACTTGTGATCTAAGGATTACAGGTTCGAGCTCTGGCCAGATCATTACGTTGTGTCCTTGGGCAAGGCGCTTTATCTCCATTGCCTCTCTTCACCCAGGTGTATAAATGGGGACTTGCGAGGTAACTTGTAAATATAGTTGTTTGCGTCGGTTTGTGGCTGCACCCTATAGGAAGTCCCCCAGGGGACACTGGGTTGTGGTGCACTGTGCTGCCCCAGGAGAGATTGATTGAATTGTGCACACTTTGGTGTGTAGGTGTGACAAGTTACCAATGACCAGGGTTAAGTTGTAAAGTCCTGTGAGAAGGCCTTGGCCTTGAACAAGACTATAAACCTGAAAATTATTGTACTGTTACTTGAAGGAATAACAAAGGCAGGGATCAAAGACATCGTACATTATTCACTAACCTCAAAACTCTCACCACGAGAACAGTGTGTGCCGCCATTGGTTACGTAATTCGCTTGAAATTCCATATCGATGACTTCAGAGAGGAACAACTCTCTTTGAAGCACTTCCACATCAAAATTTTAACGAGGCATCTGAAGGTCATACTTATGAAAATCAAGAGTTCTCTCTCCTTCAAATTTTTGTTAAAAAGAAGGCCTAACAAGTACACTGAAGCTAGGCCTAGGCTACACTTAAGTAACAGTAAAATGTAGGCTGACTGTAACTTTAAGCATACATCATGCCTCGCCAGACTTAGGCTAACTTCCTATCCAATTCAAATGGAATGTTCCTTGCGAGGCCACAGATGTCGTTCCTCATCACTAAGATAGCTCTTAGTACCGCTTTATTTTGGCAAACGGTTTCAAAGTCTGTACTGACTGTTAAACAGCCTTCTGGGCATGAAAGAAGCTTCGCAAAATTATCCACTTGGTAGCAACAAACACACTTTAGGAGTCAATTTTCAAAACGAGCGAATTCAGTCAAACAGGAAGTGGTTAACTTAAAAATCGAGTATTAGAGAGTTATGAGGTTACTGAATAATATAAATTGTCTTTGATCCCTGCTATTGTTATTCATTTAACTGTACATTTTTACAGTAACTTATGCCAGTAAATTTACTATTAAATCTATCTTGCAGAACAAAAAAGACATTGATTAAATAAACTGTACAGTATCATGTACAGCTACAGTAGTACAGGCCTGTATACTGTACATGTATGTAAATATCTCACTGTAACACAGTTTCTACTGTATATTTTAAATCTAACTGTGAACTACTGATACATGAATAAGGTTACATGATGCATGAATTCATGAAGATTTAGAAGGAAAAAATAAGGTTGAAAAACTGAGAGAAACAAATGTGACATTATTCAGATATCACATGATGGTTAAACAGTTGCACATTGGTCAACATTCAAAGAAAACTTCTCCACCAAGAAAAGTGGACCATTTTGATTCACAGGCGGATCAGATAATGTATCTTTCCAAATAAAGAAGGCAGTCCCTGAGAAAGGGAGCAGGGATGTGTGCAGAAGTATAGCACACTACCAATTATTAGGCAGCTTGTTGAATTCAGCAATTCTACTCTCTGAACTATCTATTGAGGCAAATGTTGATCAGGATTTTCTTCTTTCCTTTTTTTTCTTATATTTTTTTTTACACTTTTCCCTCTGAACAGCCTCCTCCCCTCGATTTCTGTCTTTTCTTTGGCAATGTTTCAGCTTGACCTACAAATACCATCTGAAAATAGTTTTACAGTAACAACAATTCAGTACTGTGGAATTGGTACTTTCATGGACCATGGAAGATTCTTGTATTTATAACACAAAATAAACTTGCAAAATTGTTTTGGGAGTGATTGTCAAGGTCAGAAAGGTGAGGCTTTTCTAGAAATTCCTTTGTCCCTTGTAGTTCACACCTATTACAATCAATATTCCATTCACATGGAGGGAGTTCTTAACAGTAATTAGAGCCTGTCAAACTCTGTCTAGAAATCATTGATTCAATGCTACAGTTATCGCTTTTCTACTGAGTTTTCAACCAAATGTTTCAAGAACTTCAAACTTTGTTTACTTACAGTATATTAGTTGGAAAGAGAGTTAAAAGGCTACTTGTAATGTACTGTCCAAAAATGAAAATAATTCTTCATTTAGTAGACTTTCACAAAGTTTTGAATTTAAAGCTACTTTACAAGGAAGGACAGTTGCATCCAGGGAGTTGTTTGGGAGGAGATACAATCGCTGGAATCACCTAGTTTTGGCAGTAAAATCCGACAAAGATGCCCTTGTTGCACTCCCTACACATTCTTAGCGGGTTCCCACAAACGCGGGTTTGTTCACTCTTGATCGACCTATCAAGGCTAGGGCAACTTGATCCACCCTTTTACTCCGTGGGAACGGAGCAAGCCCGAGCTTGATCAAGCCCCTCATGAGAGGTGGGGTTAGGACAGCTAAGCCCGGGTAAACGTTAATCAATGTAAATAAACTATTGCCTTGGGGTGTAAAAGATACGATGGATTTCATCAGTTGTGGTTTCCGCCGCTTGCTTATTTCTGTATCGACATAAACTGTGTCTATTTCCATATTGGTTGTGCATGTGTACAATGGACCGATGCAGCGAGAATGAAGGAATAACGTAAGGCATTGCTGAGTAGTAGGCCTACACAGTGTATAGCTGCCCGTGTATATCCGCATACATACTGTACAGTATAAAGTTTGAGCTGCTTTCTTGAAGACGTCCAGATAACCGGAAAGACCATTATTATTATTATTATTATTGTTATTATCGATATTTTCCTGTACACTATGTCGCAGAAGTAGACAGAGCGAAGTACAGTATGTGGTCGGAAGATGAAGTATTGGCATTTGATGCGATGAAAATAATATGTCGAAACTTGATGGGACATGCCGCAACGCTCCAGTGTACTGAGACATCTGTATGCGTATGGGAGAGAAAGGCTACAGCAGAATGGTCAGCCAAATAAAGTACAAACTGAAAAATTTAAGCTAGGTTTACTGGCTTCTATTTCATCGATAATCAGGAACATAATATGTAGTAGCCCAACTAACACGTAGCCTAGTTACTTACTCATCAGGCCCGTAAAATTTTACAATCTAATAGGCCTATATAAAAGAAAAATTTGTAAATCACATACCAAAGTAAAAATAAAAGGATAACTAGAATGCATGCATTCTGGATTCAGTCAAACAAGAGCCACATCACACATGTTTGATTACTTAAAAAGACAAGACTTACAATTGACCGTAAATAATTATTGCTGTGTACATATCCCGATGCGGGAACATGTTTATAGACATGAAACCGATGTGCTGAACTTTTTCCCGCTGTTTAGATTGGGTGTCCCCAAGTCAAAATCATGGTCAATGAAGCTCGTAGTAAACGTCCATATAAGGGAATATGGGTGGAGTATACATTCGCTTTCTTACAGCGTTGATGAATGACGTTTACCAGTTAAAATATGTGATTGGTTAATTGCTATCATCTTAAAACATAAAACACAAGTCAACTAGCGACCCAGATACTGACGCAGGACCAGCTGTTTAATAGTGTAGAGCTCGAACTGCAATCGTGGCACGGTGCCAAGTATTTGGGGGTACACGTTGTCAGTCCGACACGTTTTCAGTCCGAAAATAAAATACACGTTTTAAGTCCGAAAAAAACAAGTTTTCAGTCCCACACGTTCACAGTCCGAAAATAAAATTTACAATTTACATGCATCTTGGTGCGGAATAGAGCAGTGTTTCGTCTAAAATGAAAAAAAGGCCCCCACTATATGGGTGAAAAAGTAATAACGTGATTTCAAATAATCCCTGGGCTCAACCCATGCAACAACATGGATAATTAAGTGACTACGCACCATCCTTGAAATCCTACGACCGAAAAAGAACGCAACCGTGCGTGGTGATTACTTGCCGAAATGTTCCTTACTCCCACCTCGCATTCCAGGGTTGTTTATTGGTGATATTATGGCATTAAAACTGCTTTCATTGCCAAACTGAAAACGTGTACAGTATCTCATTTTCGGACTGAAAAACGTGTATTACACGTTTTCGATCTGAAAACGTGTATTTTATTTTCGGACTGAAAACGTGTATTTCATTTTCGGACTGAAAAACGTGTATTACACGTTTTCGTTCTGAAAACGTGTATATCATTTTCGGACTGACAAACGTGCATTACACGTTTTCAATCTGAAAACGTGTATTTCATTTTCGGACTGAAAACGTGTATTTTATTTTCGGACTGAAAACGTGTATTTTAGTTTCGTACTGAAAACATGTATTTCATTTACGGACTGAAAACTTGTCGGACTGAGGGGTGTAACCCCCCCCCCCAATATCAGACGCGGTGGCGGAGCGTCCATACAGTCAGAGGGGGCGGATGCCCCCCTGACGGACTCAAATTGACTGCTGGCGCCCTTTCAGCTTTTTACCACTTTTTAATTATTCGCAATTATTGACTATTTTATTGCGCTCTCAAATACCTATTGACATTGTCACATTTTGTTCGTGTAATTTTCTGACAAAATGGCGATGATTCCTATTTATTCTTCGTTTATCAGCAATAAGCAAGGCCCGGAAAGGGTCATTACCGGCAATCTAGTGAGTATCTTTACTCAAAAAATTTCTGTATGCTCCGCGCCAACCTGTGGTGGCGCTCCGCTTAGGCAGTGTCCCCCGCCCCCGGCTTACAAACCTTTCTCGCCCTCTGACCATTACCCCAGGCTCCGCCACTGAGGGAGGGGGGCGTTGATGGAGTGATGTGTATACGCAAAAAAGATAATACAATAAGAATTATAAAGGGTACTCAATTTCAGGCTGCATCAGTCCAATCGAATTTCTGCAAAGTGCCCTTCGATGTCGGTGCACTCCTCCCCCCCCCCCAGATTAAAAGTGCTTCCGCCGCCCTTGAACAAGACAAAGGTGGAGTGTTCTAGACCTACAAAGCCTAGTCGAGGAGGCGAATGTTCGTAAAAGCACACCAAAACCAATACGTTCACTTCGAATACTGCGAACTCTGTATTAGAAAGTAATAACATGAAATGTGCCACCGTAAAGCGTTTAGTCTACACGCCATAACTTCTTTGATGCAATACTAGCAAAATACACTGCAGTGGAATTTCTTGTTGGCAACTTGCCAAGAAAAGTTTTTACATCTATGTCAAGTCCAATAGTACAGTATAAAACAGGTACGGACATCGAGCCCAACCCAACCATTTTGTGCTAGGGGTTAAATATTTCTTTTGGGTAAAGTATGCAAACATATTTTTTTCCAGAGTTGTTGGAACAATTGTACGCACACAAAGTCGGCATATCTGCTAGATATAATTGATATGATTATATTTAGGTTTTCATTTTATTTTATTTTCATTTTGGAAACTATGAGAGATTTGTTTTACTAAACCCCGGGAAAAGTCGTACCACTCAAAATATTGCACTTCAGATACGAACAATGATTTCCCTGCCCAGTGCATTGCCTTTTTCAAAGATAGTAAACGTTGGCCGTATCAGGAGAGCCCCGGTAGAAAATAGTGTGTGTGCGCTGATATATATGATATATACCCCCCGCGAAAAGACTCACTGTATAGCTGTTGATCGCTGATCATATTCTCTATTGCAATAACCAGGTTCGGACGTTTTCCAAGTTTTTCCAAGCCTGCCGCTATGCCCGGAGTTAACTCGTTGAAACGCGGGTTCAAATTGCAGGGCTTATCTGCGGTTACAGTTTTAGCTCCACCTATCCTTGCTTGAAGCAAGACCGCGTTCGTGACAACGGGGTATCTGAGTGCAATCCAATCATGCCCTTAGGGATTGAACAGGTGGGCCTTTGAAGTGAGCTGTGTTTCTGCACTCAAATCTAAGGGTGCTTTGAAATTGGGTATTTCCCACCTTGTCACCAATTATATACATAAGATTATCTAAGCAGGGTGTGTAGAAATACAGAGCCACTGTACTTCAAAAGGTTTACAAGCCCGATTAGATCTCCTCCCTAACAACTCCCTGTTGCATCAGAGCTTAGCCAGAAAGCATGTTAAAACCTGAAGCTAAAGATAATCTTAGGAGAGAGGAATCCCCTCTCCTTTTATGATATTTTGTTTGCTTGAAGAAAGAAGTATTAAATGCAAACTGGTAGCATCACCTTCGGCTTCTCATGTGGGTAAATTCAACTCTATTGTCCAAAAGGTCTGTCTCTTACAGAGTAAAAGTGTTATACTAAAGGCATTTTATAATGTGCTCTTGAATACTTCATATTTAAAGGGTGTGAAGACTCGTGCAAAAAGAAACGTCTAATGCCGGTAATCTGACCTAGTTTCGAATAAGGTGTAACAGAAGTGTTAGACACCACCATCGATCCCAGAAAATACACACACAGCTTGCTACCGTCGGTAATTAGACACTAGTGTACAGTCAATACATACAGCTACGGTCAATACCCACAACACAGTGGACACAGCAGTGTGGACATCTCAGGTCCAGCTAAAGATAACAAGGTATCACGTTTCATTACTGTCTGCATTTGAAGCGACACAAACAAAACGTCACTTGCAAGCAACAGAAAGTTAACTTTTTCAGATGGCCGCACGCAGTTTGGGGCGAGTCTTCAAGGCCTTTAAGTAATCACCTTTAAGACTGGATTCCACAGACCTGTGCAGACAGAGAGGAAAAGACTTCACAGCTGACTAGACTCTTCATTAGGTGCCTGTATTGCTTCAATTTGGTGGACATTTTGACATTTTCTTTGGTTTTTTAGTTTATTGATATTTTAGTTTAAGTTTTTTAGAGGATAAATTTCTCACTACCACCTCAGATTTAAAACAGTCAGCGGGGTTAAAGAGTGAGGGCAAAGTCCCAGTGTAGAACCACGCAGGGAGCCCAGTAAGCTGTTTGCCCTTTTGAACGGGCATTACAATTTGTTAGAACAGCCAGTATGGTGATTTAAGGTCATTACAGTACAAAGACTCTGATCTGACAGTATGTCTGTACTGTAGAGTGCATGTGTAGTATGTATGTACAGTATGTATACAATGCAATATGTATGTGTGCAATGTAATCAGATCTCTGTTGCATGGTGGTAATAGTATTACGTCCTATCTGCAACTTAATATGTATTATTAATAACATTACTTTCATAAAATTCTTTAGTATTACATTGTACCAGCATTCAATTTAGTTCCCTACTGGGGGGGGGGAGCATAACACAAAATGCTACACATAATTGTTTTTTATAGCAATTGACCAAGTTTGTGTAGCAATTTTCTGCAATAGTACTGCACATTTTGCGACTGTTAACAAACCACAGGTACACACACACTCACAACTAGTCAAATGCAAACTGTAACAAAAACATTTTGGAATGAAAACTTTTCTTTTTTTTTAAAAACACACATCATCTTCTCAAAAGAACCAACTTTTTCTAATCCTATGATGAATTAATTTGTTTGACTTTGAAAACATGTAAATCATAACAATCAACAGTTCGTGGTTCAGAGTTAACAATACTTCCATTGTACAGTAGAGATTTTCAAGCTAAAATTAGTCAATGGTGCTTTAACAAATTTTCTGTCATATGATTGGATAAAAGTCCCTTACAGTCCCTTGTCCCTTGTCTGGAGACATTCTTGCATCTGTACATTATTTAACAACAACTTCTTGCAACCTTACTTTCCCCTGTATAGAGATAGCAAAGATTGTGCTATGCTGTAGGCTATCATATGTGTGCACTGGAGTATCATAGCATTAGGCCTTATTGTCACAAATTTGATAAGAAACGCTATAATGGTTCGAAGTTACCATTGAATTGTTCCTGAGACTATCACATAATGAAACCTTCTTTTGATCAAGAAATATTATGAGTTGAGACAAGTGATGAATTTTGTGTAAACGATCTACCATTTAGTCTTTTGCATCTCACAGTATGTTTGTTCTCTCTGAGCATTGAGAGTTGCAGTCACACATTGCATTGAGTGTGCATTCACACCACAAGAATTTCTACATTGCAAAATTGCATAAATTTTTGCGATCCCTTTGACCACATGCTTGAGTTATAATATCTTGTAACGTACAACGTTCAACTGTAAACTACTTCATACGTACTGATAGTCATGTTTCTTTAATTGTCATTATGTAAAAATTTGTTACTGGCCAGGGTTGTGCCAATTTGCTGAGAGAGGTTGGCGAACAAGGGTAAATCATTTCAACTTTGAATAAAACATAGTCCTGAATAAACTTGCATTGGGTAATTATTACTGGTAACTTACGAAAGGGGTTCTTAAAGTTGTGATTGAGTACTAGGCATTTCAGTTTTAACTCACTTGCAATTACTGAATAAATTGGCAAATATATTTGTTGAGAATTGCATCGCAAGTGCAGAGAAGTGTGTCTCATTTTGTGATGCAAAACCAGCTGATTCGAATGCTGCGTTGTACAACCATAAGACATACATGCTACACTTCCAAACACAGTGGGTGGTAGAAAGAGATGGAGGGGCTTCAACTAGAAGTGACCAGGTTGTAGAGGCCGTACAGTGAGCTGACAAGGTTACCAGTTCACTCTAGGTTGAGTGACAGTGTTAAGGTTGTGGGGAGACAGGTAAGCGAGCAGCGAAGTAAGTATGTTGTAATACCATAAGACACACTATATGCTACATCTGAAACCATGCAATGAATGCCAATATTATACTACCTGTAATGTAACAACTACTTGAACATGTACCACTTGTAAGTATTCAACTTATATGTCTGTAGAGGTTAGACTACTCAAAAAAGTTGTCTACAGTTAAGTTTGCTTTAATTGCACAAAATATTGTGCATATCAGCCTTTTTGCAATATTTTTCTTGTACTGAATAATCTGGAGATGACATTTTTGTGTAGCAACATAGAGGTTTATGCAATTTCCTTGCTACAATTTTTCCCCTAATTCCCATTATCATGTCTTTGATTTTCCATGTATACCAAAAGTTTCAAATGAAGATACACATCTCTCCCCCTCCCCCCCCCCCCTGACATTCTATTTGCTAGTAAATTAGTACTAACTTATGGACAAAATACCATGCAGAGAAAGGTTAGATAAATGTCATAACAAATATCAATGCATCTGAAGCTACAGTAGTGCTTTGAATATATTCTTTTCTTCCTTTTTCTCTTGTCAAGTTAATAGCGACTGAGTGATTGTTATGTCAATTAAGTCTGTCTCCACATTTTGTCTACAGTACTTGACTGATCAATAATACTGTCTGTCCATAATTTATAGAGCTGTGCTATTTATGTGACTCATCGACCTGTCACAGTCAATATGGCACTAGAAATTGAAATATATCTCACAGCAAAAATCTAGTTAAAGCAGTTGGTAGCAGATAGTGTGTGTGTGTGTAAGTATCTAGTAAGACCAGTACCTTACTCACCAGACTCACAAATGAGCTAACCACACATTGTCCAGTCCTATAGCCACCTAAAATGGTTCATTCAGCTTGATCACTTGACCATAACATGAAATTACTTAATGACTTTGACATCTTTCACAAGATTCAATATACCCTACAACTGACACACGTGCTGTATACTGGACATGTACAGTATGTATACTGTTTGTTTACACTAAGTACTGTCAAACTGTTGTACAGTACAATATATAAATGTATACCTGTAGGCCAGGTATTTTATACAGTTTCTGCAAACACTTTATATCTTGAGGTATGAAGCTATCTATCTGTTATGACAAATACAAATAAATACTGAACATATATAAACCTAAACTTACTGTATGTGTATGTATATACTCGTGTTAAAATATACATGTGCAACACTGACTGCATGGTGGGTGGTTTTAACTGCTAACACCACAAACAGTTCTTAAAAGCAGCTTTGTCAGTTTTTAAACTTGATTTAATCTTTCAGTAATATTTGATAGTCATGGTACTTTATTAGCATGATTAGTCATTTTGGATCACTAAAAATGGGAAAAATTTTCAAGTTTTGCAAGTTGCTCTTTGCATGTGATTTAACACTAGAGTTATTGTTATGAAGAACTGTCCCAGTGGCAAAATGTTGTGAATCTATTAACTGTAAGGTTGGTTGACCGTATACAGTAGCTATATCGTGAGTTTATTGGTACCAACCTAACAGGTTCAATCATCTTCAATCTTAATTTTATTTGCCAGCAGACTCTGCTTTTTCTTTAAACTACTGTAACAATGTCCCCATATTTATTTTATATGATGGAAAAGATCAAAGAAATTAATGGCTAGAATGGGAATCAAACAAGTGACCTGTGACCTGTGGGTTAATCCCTTCTGCTCCCCCTTTCTGGGTTGTATAGAATAAAACTGTGTGTGATCCAAGTTATTATTTTTTTTTACATGGTATGCAAGGTATTGTGGCTTCTGACTGGTCCCCCTCTGCAGCAAAGAAATGTCTATAATGGGATCATCATCAACTGAGGGCTGAATAGCGGACTTGTACCCCATAGGTCACCAGTTTGAATCCAGTTCTATCCATAAAGTTCTTTGCTCTTTTCCATTGTCTAAAATTTCCCAGTCAGTTTTCCATTACTCATTTATCTATATTTTTTTCATGTTATTGAACATTACTAGTAAATATAATCGTACATGTATACCTACTTCCTCCTTCTTTAGCACATATAGGGTACAGACCTACTTCTTCAGAGAAGTCACCCAAGATAGAGCCGGGATACGAAAACCAAACAACTTGAATCTTGCTTTTCCTGAGTACTGACTACTGTATTCTATCAAAACTCTCAATTACCCAACCGAGGGAATAAGTTTAAGGTTAAAATTTTGAGTTCCACTAACTAACAATGAAGTTCTATTTGGTCATTCCTGTACTGTTGTACGGGAGACTTCGAAGTGATTACATGACAGAAATAAATAAATAAAAGAACGATGGTGTTTTCACAGATAACACATCAGCAATTTGCTTTTTCTTTAAATTTTCTATGATTTGATTTGATAACCTTGGAGCCACAGTTAAAGTAGCGTGATTATAGATGATTTGCTTTTTATTTTAATTTTCTACAATTTGATATTTGGTAACCTTGGAGCCACAGTTAAACTAGCGTAATTAAAGATGATTTGCTTTTTATTTTAATTTTCTATAATTTTATTTGGTAACCTGGGAGCCACAGTTAAGCTAGCGTAATTACAGATGCTTTAAGTAAGTACATCAGAGCCATATCTTCACAGACTTTAAAGTTGCAATATTTCTCTGAATTTACAGTTTCTTCCAACTCACTCCTTGTCAATTATGTTGAAGATTTGTTAACATGTATTTCATATGGTAGAAAACAAACCAAGTTCAACCATTCATTTATACTCACACTACTATAGGTACAACAGTGTAGAATTTTCTATTGGCTGTGTACTGTTCACCATTGTCCATCTGTTCCCATTGGGTCTGGTATCGTTCCACCCCTTGACTATCTGTCCAGATTGAACCCTTGGCATGGTGGAGGGCTAGATACATTATCTCCAAAAAGAAAAGCAAAGAAATAAAATAAAACAAAATTTTGTCAGACATGTCTATGTACTCTATGGAGTATGTAGGGCAGCATTGATCCAATTTCCCCACATCTTCATCTGTCATCGACCAATAAATATTGTCAAAATTAGACAGGAAGAGGAAGTGGGTCATGACCAGGTCATTAGGTGCTGAATGTTATGTAGCAGTTGTTACTGTAAGGAAGTGCCCTGCTGTGGATAAGCTAGCTGTGACACGTTCCATAGTAAATTTGGGATTCATAAACATTGTTTCCCGTAAAGCATTGCAAAATTAGGTTTTACGCACAAAATCTGCTACTCTCTTTACAGTAAATGATTTAATAATTGTGCAACAACTGTTTTCATTGTATAAAGTATTGTACAATACATCCACATTCCCTCCGGTTCCAGTACCTCCCAACCTTTCTCCACTACAACTGTATCAAGCCTCCCTCTAAAGTTGAGATGGTTATCAATGTTTGATATACAGTAAATAAAATTTGAAAACAAAATTCACTCCAAACTAAGTCCAATATAGGCACTTTGAGATGGCAGAATGATGAATTGCTGTTAGTGATCCCAGACAGTGATAAAAGATTTTCCACATGATCACTAAATCAACCTAGGTAGAAACCTGGGTAGACTTCTTAGGTTGAGGTTAGGCAATAAAGTAATGTGTCATGTGATTACCTCAGCAGGGCAGAAATTTATGTTTGAATTCGGTTTTCCTTGCCACCAGCAGAAGCTAAACTTCCTCCCCCATTTCAAAGCACAAAAGAGTTAAGTCCTTTGAATTGTTATAACACAAAACTGAATTTATACTCTTTTCAATTCAAGAGCACCAATTCCTGTTGCCAAGTAGTACCTTGAGCATCAAAATATTGTGATTGTAAGGAATTTGTCAAAAGTGAAAGAGGTAATATAGGTTATCACGAGAGGTGTCCATTTGTGTGTGTTTATATAGTAGTCTGCATAATACTATTCAGAATCTTCTATGATATATTCAGTAATGGAATATTCAAAGCCAACATCATTACTGCAGCAGAACTGTTTGATGCTTGCAAGCAAGAATAAAAAAACAACAAGTTTTCCGTACCACTGTAAGTTACTGAACTAAATATGAACTTACCACATTATGAGTCACCACAGTGAGGGTCCATACTGAGGCCACACTCAGGAAAGGCAAGCTAAGATATATCAGTTGCAGGAGATAGACACCAAGAATGTACGCCAACCATGACCCCCTCCTATCGTGCCAGGAGTGGAACTGGCTGGTGCTCTCCCCTCCCTGGCTTGCGAGGTTGGTACTGCTGTTTGACGGCTTTAGGTTTATCTTCATCGCACCTTCTCAGTTTCAGTTTGTGTTTTTTATTTCTTGGTTTTGTTGTTTTTTTACCTCCTCTCCTCAATGTCTGCTTCTTTGCACACTACTGACTCTGGTTTTCACCTATGATGACATTTCGATGCCTTACCTCCCTTACAGTACTATCTAACATTGGCACTTCCTGATTTCCTGGTTCGAGTGAAAGTGCTAGACTGTCTGGAATTGTCAGTTTTAAATTACTTGTCCATGAAAAGCATTTCCTCATCTGTCTCTGTTTAGCTTCAAAGGAAGCCTTGTTACCATGGCAAGCAAAACTTAAACCTACAAAGAAAGGAAAGCCAAGTTAAATGAGTGAGTGTGCAGTGTTAATCAGTTCTCACATTTCACTTACAGTAGTATATATTCTGTAAGGACTCAGCAGTTTCCTTCACAGTGTTGATTTTGAGTGAAATAAAATTTCACTTCAAACTACACAGAATTATTGACATATAGTTATCTTATGCCCAGTTAAAGTACTTACTGATATATACAGTAGACAATTATTTGCAAGACACTAAAATGTTTGCAACTATATCATAAATACCAAAATTAATACCAAATAATTATAAAATCGGATCCCGTTTTGATCCTCAGTTCAATCATGATTAACATCCAACTCAGAACAGTGAATGTATTGGATTAGAAACTAATCATGTTCAAGTTAATAATCAATATATTTGAAATATCATAAATTAATATGCAATTCACAGCTCTTCTGAAACTGAAACTTGGAATTGTTCTGCTTCAGTTAAGCGTAGCTTCAGTAGAATAATGAGGACAAACCTATGTACAGTATGTATACATTACATTGTGTAAGACTACTGTACTTAATACACAGTACTTATGTAATTAATTTATATTATTCAAGAAAATAATTTCATTTTGTGTTTGGATTACCTAAATACTATTATTATGTCATTTTGGTTTTGCACTTCAAAAACCAAAGTAACTGTTTAAGATTTCAAGGGTAAACTTTTAAGGACTTTTCCTGGCTGTCCCTCAAACACCAGGTTTTACCACTTTGTACAGTAAGTCCAAACAGCAAATTCGCTTGTGCAAAAACATGTATCCATGGAAACAAAAAAGAATGACCTATAAGCATGTACACTATACAGAAGGAGACCTGTAGAGTATGCGTACACTGTATAGTACGGAGATGTGTACGCTTGAAAACTCTGTATACAGTATGTATGTACAAATTTGTGGGTCTTCAGTTGCATATTTAGTACAATGCAAAACAATTTTCACATATTATTCCTGCTTTTTTCTTTTTAAAAAAAAAAACCTTTTGCTTCTTTTGATCAATTTGATTGCACAAAGAGCTTCTAACACTTCAATGACAGTAGAAAATAAACAGTCAGTGATTGCCTCCCAGGGAGCCTGATTTGTGCAGGACAGTCTGCCTTAACCCCCTTGTACAAATACTCATTAGAACCAAATCAAAATTGCAGGAAGAAAGCAAATTATCTACCAAATAAGTTTGTTTGTAGAGTAAACACATTAATCTTCTTATTGGATCATGACCACCAGAAACTGAATGCCTTCTTTATTTACCTACTTTACTGTAAGCTGAAGTATAACTAGTACACAGTTTGTGGTGGATTTAACATTGAAATCACTTGAAGACTTTACTTTAGGCATACAGTACAATCAACTGTTTTGATTGAAGTACTGAGTACATTAATAGTAGACTCAACGTCAGTAACGATGTCCCTGGATTTTGTTACCTAGCCAAACCAACATTTATTTTAATTTTCACTACTGTACTGTACATTATGTTATCTGCTTTCTCATGACCAGTGGAAATTAAAGTATGCATAAATGTGTTAATTTGTTTAAAAAAGAAGAAACAGCACAAATACTCGGACCACAAGAAAACCAGGGCAAATTTTTTATGGTGGTCAGGTCGACGGCATGGACCAAAATCAGGTCCCTACAGTGGAGACTAATTGTTTACATCAAATTCAGATTGCATTGTAACTTAATACCCACGAAAATGATAAATTGGTGTCATGATCAGGGACCTTTCTCCATAACTTTGGAGAAATAAAACAATCTAATGTAAGGCCTATGATCCATCCGAATCTGAATTTTTTAATCATTGCAATCAATGTACAGTAGAATTATGATGTTGGACAAAAACGAATAAATACTAAACTGTTAACAACAACAATAACAAAAGCGTACTTTGCATCTTGTGATAAGTGTGCTGATTGCAAAATGGAAAATCGTGAAAAATGTGATTAAGATCTGCAGGATCGGATAAACGGTACAGAATGCATACAATATTGAATCAGAACATCCAGTACAGTATATATACTAAACTAGTACAGTACTTAAAGTGCATTACAACACAAGTCTACACTACTATTAAACTTTATCATGATACTGGTACATCATACACCATATGTATTCATACCCACCCCTTTATTGCAATCTGGAAAGTGGCAAACCATTGCTAACATAGAGACCAAAGAGCAAACAGTAAGTAATTTGTAATCATGAAGTACACACAATACAGTAGCATTTGATAGATAACAGCCTTATCGCATTCGGTTACTGTACGTACACACAAGTTTTTAAGTAAGTACTGCAATTGAAACATGGCACTGACACATCAGCATACAATTGAATTTTGTAATTAATATCAATCATAAAATCAATCATAAGGTCCTGAGTTCGAGTCACTCCAAGATTAATGTACGTCGCCCAGGTACAGTGTTGTTGACAATTGACAATTCATAATCATGGACGTAAAATATGAATGTAAGAGACTGGCTTCAGTCAGCTCGCGGCTTTGATAAGCCAATGATGGCTTCTTTGAGAGTTCCTGCTTGCAGGAGGATCTAAAATACATGGATACTACTCTTAATGTGGACTATATCAGTCACACCTTCACCATAGTTTACATAGTTGGGTATCTCTTGAAACCATGCCAAAATTACTGGTGGATAAATACTGCACTGCACATACACTGCTGGTTTTCAAATGATCCTCATTGCAGTATCAGATCTCTGCTGCCTTCTTATCTGTGAACAAGACTAGTTATCTTATTTATATCATGGTCTTACATTTCAACACAATGGATTCAACTGTGAGAAACTATGCATGTTTATAAGGGAATGCAGAAAGATATTTACACTGAGTTTTTATTTTACAGTACAAACCTTAGGAGCTACACTCCCTCATTTTCAAACGTCAGCTACCAAAAACTGGCAGAAAATTATTGTAATAAAGTATTACGCATGGTTGATTCTTACAAATGTTAAACAGCTTTCGCAGAATCAGTGCGATTATTTGTGGTTTAATAACATCAGTACTTCTATCGCAAATGGGATTTCCCAGTTGACCCAATGACATTGTTTTCTATTTATACTATGGAAATACTTTCTTTCCAAGTGTCATAGAGAACAAACAAGCATTTAGAGAGTTCCAAGGTGGTGTGTCTTTGCCAATTGATCAAAGAATGAAGTGCAATTTAAATACATAGGTTTCTCTCCTTTCTTTTTCTTTTGAAAAGTTCATACGTAGTATCGTAATGAGCCAACGAAAGTACAGTCAAGTACAGTCAAGAGAAAATCATTGGTCTAGCAATGTTGGTAAAAATTAACAACCACACCATAATCTATTCACATTTGTCATAGGAATTACCTACATTAAATTTGTGAAAAACTCTTTTACTATAACAACATACATGTATGTATTTACAAATTAAAATAATTACAGTAAAAGATGTAAAATGTTCTTCTTATTTAATGTTAGAATGACAGACAGAGCAACTTCATTGCTGATAAAACCCTAATACATAATTAAAAAGGATTAAAAATTGTCCCCTCCTTCTGTCCTATTTTCTTTTTTCATGTCCTTTAAAGGTTCATTCCTTGTTTAGGCAGAATCAGGCCAAAATGCTTTTTTGAGCCAGAAAGCTACCTAGTCAGACATAAATTAGACTAGACATGGCTACAGATGTATAGGGTAACAAAAGAGGAATCATTCAACAATGATCAGTGTTATGTTAGACCTAGGACCTAATGGCAAGATAAAACGATTCATGCTGAGAAAATGGGATCATATGCATAGACTACTGCCTAGTAACAATTTTTGTTAGGTCTAGGCTAAATGGTTAGGTTTCTAAAAAGTAAACTATGAAGTACTAATATCTAGCCATGGGGCTACTGTAGGCCTGAATTAAATATCAAGCCAACCACACAAATTTCCGAATGGCATAGTGTAGCACTAGCACTGTAGCAGTAATTTTTGGCATAGACTTAGCTAGGTTTCGTGTAATTTGAACCCATACTATTGGCCGTTTGTGTAAATAACACAATACGGGTTGTGCCTATGCGTAACTTACATTACGTGATTCGTGAAGTCAAACGATCAGTCTAAAATTTTCATTATTATACTGACTGAACACTACATGTCACATAGTCTATGCTAAGCCTAACTTACAGTTACATCACAAAGTTGGTAACGGACTTCTGACTTTAGGCCTACTCGTGAAATGAAAAAATGCGAGATCAAAACCAAAATCAAAACTTTGCAAACAGAAGACAAAATCGAAGTCAAAATGTAACATCCAGTCAGTGCAAAAGTTACCTTTCAGAATGGTAGAACTATGCGCCCGAGTTAATTTGATTTGCCGATTAAAATCCAGTAGTCTGACTGGTGTTGTTCGTACGTGGTAAGCAAATTTATCTAAGCTACATATGCATAGCTAGCTAGGTACATGGTATGATATATAATGCGTAAACAAGATAACTTTACAATGAGAGTGACCGAAACTGTAAGCCTAAAAATATCGGAATGTACTGTCCCGGAAAAGGTCACAATTGCTTAACTTGCCTCTTAGTCTTAGGGAAAAAGTTACAATGACACGCACCTTTCACTATAGAAGCATACAGCTTTATATTAAAGCATGGAGGTCTGTTTTTACCTCCATGATTAAAGTTATATTACTTCCCCATATCGTAAATCTTAGAGAGTTTCTGGCTCTGAACAGCCCCCGCCCACTATACATCCTTTCCAGATCAGGCCATGCCGGACCATTCAGCTGGGTCACATCCCTACTGATGTCAGGCAAACCTTTTTTTCCGTTTCACATAGGCAGTGGCGTAGCCAGGCTTTTTTCAGTGTGGGGGGGCGCTGGGGGGCTTGACCATTTCCTGGGAGGGCGTCTTGTTACTATCTACGCGGAGCGTCACCATGAGTTGGCGCGCAGCGTACCGTTTTTTTTTTTAGCTTAAAAGGCCTCCTAGATCGTTGGAAATGACACTTCCCAGGCCTTGTAAGCTGCTCTAAAGTTTTCTCAACATCCTTTATTTTGAGATCCCATGTCTTGATATGGTCATCAAATAGTTTAGTGAAATAGAGGGAAAAAAACAGTCTGGTAAATTACTTGAAATAGCATGACATATCTTTTGTGAGTTTGACACCGGCATTGACTTTTTTCGACAAATCTGCAAATTGCGCGTGGAAAATAAGGAAAGATCGACTGGGCTTTCAGGCAAGTAACATACTGAAATGACCGAACTATGTCAAACTGACATCAAAGATTGCGTCTGAAATATTATTAGAGTAATTGGCTCATAGGGCGTAGGAGGCGGGGTGGGGCTGGGGGCTGCAGCCCCCAACCAATTATTTTTTTTGAAAATTCGGGCAATATGCTGAGAATTTTTCGGGCACCTACTGAAAGAAAAATAAATTGCAATGTGTTTTTGAATGGTTAAACTTATATGATCATTATTGTAACGACTTCCCCCCAAAATTATAAATAATATGGAAGGGTATAACACGGCAAATGATTGTTTGTACTTGGCATGCGAGTACTTGGCATGCGATAATAACCGTTGCATGCCTATATGATATGAATGTAGGCCTAACATAATGAACGCGCGCTCCGCGCGCGAAAAACTTTTGGTTTTATTTTTCGGGCAAGTCGTTACAGCCCTCAAATCAAATTGGGCTCCTACGCCTATGAATAGACTGATTGGCCGGTAGTTCTCAGCGATAGTATTGTCTCCTTTCTTGAAAATTTGGTTTTTTAGCGGTTTTAAGAGCATAATAGGGTACGTCCCAGAAGTGAAAACCCGATTGAATATGTAACAGTATCGAGGCAATGACGCGAGCAATGATGTGAGAAACCTGTATGATGTCAGCATATTTTACCTTTAAACATCTTCTTTGGCATTCCAGTACATAGAAACCTCATGATGGAGATTCGAGACCATTCAGACCAATGATATATTTTCGCACAGGTAATTTTTTATTACACCCAAAACCCCAGTGGGAGGGTGACTGGGGCGACAAGCTTTCATGGGGGCTGTCGCCATGTATCCCATTATCACGTCCCTTGGAAAGTACATATCATATAATATGTCCATCTCTTGATTAAATGATGGAATCATAGTTACCGAGAACGCCTTTTCTAAGTTGTAGAAAGGTTTTCAGAATCTGGCAAACGTGACATGTTAACGCGATTATACACTATCATTAGACAAGCCACCCGGTTACTCTTTTTCCACTCTTCATTTTTGCCCCAAGTGTACTATGAAAATGAGAATACACTGTTCATTAATTGCCCCAAAGAACCACTCTCAGTCCACTGCCCCCTCCATCTTGTCAGGTTTGCAAGATATGCTCACTGTGTCTGAACATGGCTGGCCTCAGAATCTGTTTAACTTTGTAACATTCAGGAGTGTTAGATCAGTGGTTAACGCCGGTGCCTTTCAATCATAAGGACCCGAGTTCGAGTCACTCCAAGATTAATGTATGTCGACCAGTTACAGAGTTGTTGACACTTGACAATTCATAATCATGGACGTTTAATATGAATGTAAGAGACTGACTTCGGTCAGCTTGCGGCTTTGACAAGCCAATGATGGCTTCTCCGCGAGTTCCTGCTTGCAGGAGGATCTAAAAATACATACATACATACAACATTGCACACTGGGGGAAGTGATGGGCTCAAACTGGGCAATCAAGGGATGTTAATCAACAACTAAGATTAATGTCTCATTTTCATTTCAACTTTGACTATTTCACACCAATGACAAAGGAATATCCCTAACTTGCCTTATTTCTTTGTTGCAAATTAAGACATGAATGCTGATATAAAGAATACAAATTTATTACTTATTAGTGTCACATCTCTTGAACAATGCAGGATAAGAAAAAAAAATGTTTCATGTTTTCCTTTTCATCCAGAAATTGTAAAATTACATCCCAAGATTGGCAAAGGGGTTGGATTTTGTAGCCAATACTATAGCAAATTATTATGATTCACAGCTCAATTGATGAATATTTTTGGTGTTCCAAAGTTGATTTCAGCAAAAAGATATCAGTGTTTGATACTCAGTGGAAAAAATTATATTAGTAGTTCTTGGTCTGTAACTTGTCACTGCCATTCTGCTATCCTCTACCAGAATCAAACAGCACAGTTGTTGATTCACTTATATCATTACTAGTTCCACTTGCTTCACTTATTCCAACTTCATTTGAGGCCATTGTTTTACCTATTGTAAACCTAATACATACTATTAAAGGGTGTGAAGACTCGTGCACAAAGAGACGTCTCATGCCGGTAATCTGACCTAGTTTTGAATGAGGTGTAACAGAAGTGTTAGACACCACCATTGATCCCAGAAAATACACACACAGCTTGCTACAGTCGGTAATTAGACACTAGTGTACAGTCAATACATGCAGATACGGTCAATACCCACAACACAGTGTACAAAGCAGCGATGGACATCTCAGGTCTAGATAAAAGATTACAAGGTATCACGTTTCATAACTGTCTGCATTTTGTAGCGACAAGAAGAAAACTTCACTTGCAAGCAACGGAAAGTTAACTTTTTCAGAGTGCGGCATGCAGTTTGGGGCGAGTCTTCAATGCCTTTAATACTATTACATGATCCTATTCTTTGTTCATGAAATCCAGGGCCATTACATTAATGTTGGCCACCTTAAGTTGACATGATGCAGGACAGGGGTAATACCAACACTTGACATTTAAAGGGTGGGCTGGAGTTATATTGGCATCTCAGTGATTGGCTGTCCCATATAGCACTGCCAAACAATGAGGCTAACGAGACACCCTTAAGAAAAGGCTTTTACAAAACAATTGTCAAATGTTTATCTCCTCCGGAAAAAGTACTGCATTAAAAATAAAATCCAGTGCATAAAACCTTGAAGGTAACAAGAAATGTTATTATTCATCGGTAATATGCAAAACGTATGCATGGTTTGAATATTAATTACTGCAGACCTTAGTGATCTGTGTTACCTACATCGATGAGTGTGAATTGACTTTGTCTATAACTTAATAACTTTCCCAGTTTAGGTTTAAGCTGTTTCTAAGCTTGGAAAGCCAAATAGGTCAAAATTAAATATTTCAGGGCCTTTTAGAAACTTTGGATAATTTTAGGAATAGTTTGTTACAATCTAGGGAAAATATATGTATCCCAAGCACACTTTTGACCAGAGAGGCTGATTTTTCACATAAAAAAATGGTAATGGTTCTTAATCCAACATTGATAATTTTTCTCATTTCTAACCCTGATCAAATTGCTTTGTCCATCAAAATCTGGGTTACGTTCCCCCACTCTACCATTCACATCCAGTGTTCTAGTGTCAAACAGGGGTGACCAGAATTATTTTGGTATCGCAGTCTTGGCAAACAGCCTCTTCGAAAACCTGACCAGGAGTGATTTATCTATCAGTTCTGATGAGTGCTAACATGGTACCACAATCTTGGCCACTGTTCTCACATGAAAAGAGCATTCATCATAGTTTTTGGTTACCATAGTCTTGACCAGATTCCTCATTATATTTATTTGCTATCTCATAAAAGGCTAGACAGAAATATGTGTATCATAGCCAAGTGCTCATCAAAGGATTCATCTATGTATTCTAGCCGACGCTCTCATATTATCAGCCTTGGCCAGTCTCATCTTTACAGACTTGGCCATGATTCTCCTTCACCATCTAGAAGTTCTAGCTGGAACTCTTGTTACAAGTCTGGCCAGGCTGCTTCATCTATGATCACTAAATGTTTATTTGTTGTGGGATCTTTTTGGAATCGAATCGGTATAATCTGATCGGCACTGGCCTCCTCTTCCATTTCGTCATGTAGTTTCCTCTTTTTCATTGAGGATTCCGTAATTTGTGTTGCAATCATTAATGGTCCGTGAAGTTTGTTCACAGCCTCTAAGAGGTGACCCTTGACCTCTGCCAGAGTATCTTTGTCATCCTCAGAGGTTGCCTCTGTTAAGTCTTTTAAATGACTGAGAAGTGTAAGACACTGTTGCTTCTGTGGGAAATCAAAATCCATGTCCTCTTTACCTAGTATCATGTTATCAATCTGACCTAGGTTATCCGTCGATCCATCAGCTGATTCTTGTAAGGCTGTTGCCGTGGTATCGACTTCCTCTTCCCTTATTGGTTGGTCCAAAAGAAGTAAAGAATGAGCAGCGACATTTCCTTCGTCCCCCCTCCCCTTGGACGGTCCACTTCCATGGCCCTTTTTAGGCGGACCAGGTTTCTTGGTTCTCTCTGGGACCTTTGGTAAAGGTGCATTCATACCTTGGTTTCTGTTGGATTGAACAAATGAATGGACTTGCAAATTGCACTTATATAGTATTTTGGTGTGATCAGCATAAGCACAGCAGGCTTGAACAGAATTTCCAAGTTTTGCAGGTTGCATGAAAGAGTTGGAAGGGGGGAGGGTGCATGAAAGAGTTGGAGGGGGGTGGGGGCAGTGGGGGTGTTAATTATGAAGTTTGGTTCACCGCCCAGCTTATAATGATATGTCAACTTATTAATTGTAAAGTTGGTCATGAAAGCAAATGATACTTCTTTACACTGATAAAATGAGTGCTTGTTTCCATTCATTTCTATTTTCTTCACATGAGTAAGAACTTTCTCCTTTAAGTGATATGGACATAATGCCTTAAGAAGGGATACTAGTGGAATGGTGTTCAATGTGTTTTTAGCAAAAGCACTACTACATTTCTCATTTTCATTTTAACTACGGACACTGACCTACATCGGATAACCAGACCATCTATAGTTGATTTCCCCGCTAGGAAGGTGTAATTCAAGTCAAAGTAATTCATTGGTTCACCAATACTTGTGGTGAAGATGATATGCAATTTAATTTAATAAGTACAGTATGTACATTAGTACAGAAAGAGGTGACCAAACACACACAAAATTGACACACATTGTATCAACATTACTGGCTTATGACCAATAAGTACCTTTTTGCTGATAACTGATGTTGTTAAGGTAACAGCAATATATGTTAGAAACTCTTAAATTAAAGCAAAATCCAATGATGAACACATTGTTAAATGACTCTGGCTTTCAGATCCAGATCTGTACATGACACGTACCGCATTCGTAACCTTGCTTGGTAACAATGTGATTTGATGACCCTTGTGGTGGGGAAGTATCGTCTGTTAGTCATGGGGGGTGGCTCACGATCCTTAAAGAGTTCGTTTTTTACATAATCGTACGCTTCCTCTTGAAGTTGAGAGGTATTATATATTTCTCGAAAGACCATATCAAAAATTTTATCCCTGACTCGTGGATCCAAAGGAAACTTCTCCTCACTTTCCTTGAAAAATCAAAAAGAGAACAAAACAGGAGAATTTAAGGGAGATAGAGACACAAACATTATCTGTTATGCTGCTTACTTTAGATAAGGAAGAGTTGTCTGGCTGCCTCCCTCCTGTCTCTTCAAATTGTTTCTCTGTAATTTTCTGAGAGTAAACAAATCTGCTTGCCTAGAAACATTGGCTCAATTCACTATAAGAGAAAGACTCCCATAGAGTAAAGATATAGAGTTGGATCTGTAAAATTAACTAAAAGGCAGACTAACATTATTTTCTGTGACCCAGCTCCAAGTTACTTCCCTATTTCGTTAGCACGAGAGGTTACACCAAAAAGTCAAGTTAGGCTTTAGGTATATGGGTACATGCATGTATTTGGCATTGGCACCCCACCAAGGAAAGTGTTAATTCATTAGTTAAGCTCAATTGGAAACACCATCTAAACACACTCGGTGTTGAATGTCATGTCATGGGTGTTCTCTTGTTGGTATGAAATTAAAACACTTAATCTGATAACACATGCAAGCAATAACTATGAAGTTGCACAAATTGCATTTCAACTACCAGTTGTTCTTTTGATTTAAGAGCCAACTTTCAGGGAATAAATTATACGACTTTTATCTTAACAAAATGCAAAATGGCCAGATTGATACATAAATCCAACGCTGTACAGCAGTGTTTTCATTCCCATGTACAGTACCTCAACTATTCTCATTATTTTATGATGAACACAAACCTGACAAACTTAAGTCATGGCATATGTGTTGTGGATTTTACTAAGCATGACAGATGAGATATCCTCCCTATGATGCCATCAATTGGCTACTTCATTTCATAATATTGCTTAAAGAAAAAAGAATATTCTATTTTAATTTTGATGAAGCTTACTTTTCCCACAGAATGCCCCTGGTGTGCCCGTAATCTTGGCAAGGCGACATAAATTCTCCTTTCTCCAATGTCAAGGTCATCCTCTAATGCCTTCCTCAAACCTTTTGATGTCACTCTTCTATTATACTGTGAGTTGAAAGGAATCTGAAAAAAACATAAATAAAGCAAATACAATAAATTATGTTTCTTGAAAGAAACTCCATCCACCAGACCTACAGATGTAACATACCTGCACTTCTCTTCATCCTTATTGTACCTTCAGCCTTTTGTTACAAATTCACTACACTGAAGTTTTCCTTTCATGAAGACCAATTCTTCTTTAATGTCATCTGTGAAATAGCTCATCAGAAACTTTCCCAGCACTTAATCTTGCTTGCTGTCCTTAACACTAGTTTCCAGGGTATAATTTATAGAGTAATGCATAGCAACAAGATATGCAAATTGGCTAATCAAGTACAAAGATATGTAGTAGTTTTTCTACATAGGAGCCATGGCATTTTATAAAAGACAGGCTCAGAGCCTTCAAAAAGGCTAAACAAAATTTGAGCATTAACTATTTCCTGGATTCGTCATGAATTGTGCATGACTTTCGGTGATGACTTTAGAAGATTTTATCAGACTATTCAGATTATCTAATATATTACTTTGTTATTGTATCCACTACATTACCAGTTATCATACTATCATATACTATTGTCCCCAGTTTTGACTGTTTGAGGGACCACTGACCCTTATATTCCCTGATTGGACCATACATGAAAAAGTTTAGAAATTTTAATGCTACCAAAAGAAAGATGTGATGGTTTGTTTATAATGATGACATGAGACAGTGAGTATATGCAATACAATACATAGGCGTCGGAGCCCAATTTGATTTGGGGGGGGGGCTGTCACGACTTGCTCGAAAAATATAACCAAAAACGCTAAACATGTTAATATCCATATCATATAGGCATGCATCGGTTATTACTTCGCATTCCAATAACATACAATCATTTGCCGTCTTATTACCATTTTTGGGCAAGTCGTTACAATAATAATGATCATAATGATATCAGTTAACCATTGAACAACACATTGCAATTTATTTTTCTTTCAGGTGCCTGAAAAATTAACAGCATATTGCCCTAATTTTCACAAAAATATTTGATTAGGGGCCCCCCCCCCACCTCCTACGCCAATGAATACAAAAGTATATAATTTCTGCAATACAAAAGTATATAATTTCAATTTCAAATTCTGCAAACCCTGATCATGTAATGTTCAATCTTACCAACCATTAAGCCTCTAGAACTAGAAATGTTTTTTTTTAATGTTTTGCAATCAGGTCACACCAACAGTCTTGATTACTACGCAATTGAAGCTTCCAAACATCTGGATCAAATCCTCAGGGACTAAAGGAAACTAAAGTTACTAATACCTTAAACTCTGGAAACTTGTGTATTTCTCTGAGGTAGATTTGTGCTGGGCAGTCTACTTTGCGACTTTCTCCTCTTTTTTTCCTCTTTTTCGATAGTTCCTGTCGAGAGTTAATACAAAAGGATATAAACATTTAACAGAGCTCAGGTACCAGGGTTAATATAAGAAATTTATCATTACTCAACAACTATGCAAAAATGAGCTTCTGCACAATGTAAGGAAAAATATATCATTAGAACAACACAAACTGTGATGGCTGATGAGTATGTTTTTAATGTGACCTTGCTCACCAAAAGTACTGTAGCTCTTTCACTCCATTTTCTCTACTTAATCTTTTGATTTGTGCCATAGCTAGCATCTCCTGTTTAAAATAGAAAATAGTTGGTAACATTTAAGAAAAAGTATTGTGTTTCTAGTCAAGCACATTCCTAGGTCTGTGCACATTTGTTTTTCATTTTGAATGTATTTGTTAGGTAGTCTTGCACAAAAAAAAAATATACATATTTGGTTAAATTAGGGCCTCAGATGTGAAGTGATGTGATCAGGGTTAGCTCATTATCTCTACAGGAAGATAACAGGACTTAATTTCTCTATCAGAGTTACCAACCTCGTTGCTTTAACATTATTTGAAATTAATTGAAAACAGAAAAAGCCTTTTTATGGAGTGACTTTTAACTAAGTAATCTGGAGAAGCAGTTTACTGATCTCCGTCTGCTTAACAAGTTTCATACTTGTGGCTGTGTAGCAAATTTGCCAATGGTTATTGCATCTTTCTCATATAATATATAAATTTTTCAAGAAACCATGTGAATCATTATATTGCAAATTTAAATGTTAACAGGAACACACCTTTTATCTGAGTTGTTAGGTTGTAAAAACAGTTTAATTGTGACAGAAACAGATTAAAAAATTTTTTACCTCCAGGTGGCTGTCTCAAAATTGTTTTATATGAAAAATGGACTTTTAAAGTCCAAAGGATACAAGCATATTTTGTTTGCAGTCAACATAAGTTCCAAGATTAAAAAAAGGGCAACCCTATGGCAAAGTTGACAATAAAGCACTTGACAATCAGCAGCTCAGCTTTCACTTTAAAACTAAATTGATATTTGTGTCTGTTGCTTAAAATGAATCCACCAAAACTGACAAACCACATCAACATCAGACCCCCTACAAGACTTTGTGACAAAGGGGAGCTAGGGGGCCTGGGTGCCATGGTACACCCACCTCATTCATCGGTTCCGAGGAAATAGGTTCAGCTGGAGGATTTTCAAAATTTCCAAAGCATTTATTAGTAAAACTTGAATTTAGACCTAATTTTATCCTATATTGTAGTCTAAATATGTTTCAGAATTCACCACTTGATGAATAAACTCTAATTCTTCTGTGGGAGCATCCCCAAACCCCACAACATGGGAGTATTATTAAATGAACCGACAGCCACAATCCCCCCACCCCCCCTCATTGGTAAACATTTTTATTCGCCTACGACCGGTCTATAATGGTTCATGTCCCCCAGGAATCGGTCGAGAAAATATGAAATTTGACCTGATCCACCTTGGAAATGCTGTGCACATCACTGTTATTCCCTATTGATTTATGTGATGGTCTAAGTCATGGGAGTATTTATTTTTGCTTGAAACTTGTTTTCAATACTTCAGACAAATGAACCTGTCAATGGTGAAACAATTTCCATATTCCCCAAAAAAACTTTAAAAATATACACCCACACACAAAGAAGGAATTTGAAAAGCAACCTCACTATTCAACTAGTCCTATACCAGGAAAGCAACTCAGCATATGAAAACAACTTCCTAATCTTGATCTTCTGTAACTGGTGGAGCTATTTAAGTTCTGAAGAAAGAAATGTGAGCAAACAAAGTCTATAAGCCATTATGCTTACTCCATCAGCTAAATTCTTCTTAGCTTTGAGTGATTTGCATCTATCAGGTCCATACATGCAATCCATTGTCTTGGACCCCAGCAGAACATAAGGAACACCATCAAAGGGAATCTTCTCTGTGACTTCCGTGCCATCGTTCCAAAGAATTTTATGCCCTCTTTTAAATTTGGCTTGACCTGTGAAAATTAACGCAAAAGATTAACGCAAAAATAACGCAAAAGAAACGAGTAGACATATCTAAAGTGAAAGTTTTCTTCATGAAGATAAACGTTTTGTACAAGATTTTAAAAATTAAAAAAAAAAAACAATTTTTTTTAAGGAAATCTGGTAAGCTTTGACAAAATTTGACATCAAGTCATATTTATCTTGTAGGAGTTTTCCGAAGCTATTCAGACGCCAGGTGACCGTGAGGAAAACTTTGTCCGTCCTGAAAAAACTTAGTCATCTCAAGATGATCTTGCGACTACTACCACTCAGCCCTGGAAGAATTTAAGCAACAGAAGCAATATAAATTAAAAATAAAGCTAAAACCAAATGTTTGTTTTACACAACTTTACAAAACATGAGTGTAAGTCAGAGACAAGCTTGCAGCATTGCCCATTCAAATTGCACCACAAGAAAATCATACAGTAGCTTTTACCATGTGAATTTCAAGTCGACTAAGCCACCATGCACAAGGTAAATGTGCCAATTAGGCTATTGGCAAAGTAGTTTCTACAGAAATTGTCCTGAGTTAAAAATTATCAAAACATGAAAAATATTTATGTACATGTATGTAAAAAGTTGTGGGAGCTAAGGATATAATTTGATGAATTCATATGTGACAATGAGTAAAGATTGTTAGTTCAATGTATTATATTCACTACAATCCTGTACAAGCCGACAGGTCTTAAGTTACAGGATAGTCGATGTAACTATCATGATGCTGTACCAATTATGCACTTTATGAAATGTCATGAGTTTACCATGTAACAACAACAAGTAAGCCATACTTGAAGCGTGCTAGCAAGTCTTTCAATGTGTTCCTTACAATTTTAAGCAATGTGAAACCATCACATATCTATTAATGATGGGCACGAATACAAGGAAATCCAGGCGACCAACAGAAAAAAAATGATTAACCAGTCCAAGCTGTTATTACACGGTTCTGAAATTCTCGTAAAAATCATATAATCAAATTATAAGAAGTAAATATAAATATCCTGCCTTGCCAAATGAATCAGTTCACAGGTATAAATGACTTTGTTTACAGTCTTACCATGTACGTGACTAAAGGGCTGCATAACCTACATAAATAGTAACATTAGGCTTCTGCATGCCCCTACAATATACTATATAGGCAGAGTTGGGTTTAGGTTGAATGCGCAATTAACAGGTACCCGGGGGACTGACCGAAACAAGCAAACAGGTACCCAAGAGCAAATTTTGGACCCTTCCTATCACTAATAAAGTTATCTCCAAATCATTGCTATCAAGTAACTTTTGTTACCCTAGATACCCTAGACTGTTATTTGTCTGTGTCCAATAAAGTAAAGAAAACAGAAATATCAGCAAATTACCTTTTCTACTTCTCTAATTGTACTTGCATTAAGCTACAAGTTACATTTGCATTAAACCACAGCAAAGTATTTTAACTACTTTAAGTAAACTCTAGATAAATTCCAATCTTTTTAAGTAAACTGTGCCATAGTAGATGCCCTGGTACATTACAGCGACATTATTTGCAAACATAGTGCCGTTATTGCTACAGTGGTTGCCCAGAATTCCTTCCAATTTTTATCAATGTGCTGTAGCCTACATGCTTTTAACATATTGCCAAAGCTAGATATGAACTAAAAATAGGATGAATACATCCCAAAATGAGAAAAATTTCTCTTTAAGGCATCATATTTTGACCCAGCATGCTACACCAGAGGTTATCATTGTAATTTTCTATGACTGGGTACCAGAGAAAAACATTAGCGTAGCCTAGATCCTCGGCGAAGTTACGTAACCTTTTTCGTATGGCCTAGTTGTGCGAAACTAATAGCATACCAAAGTGTTCGGATAACGGTAACAACTGGCCAAAGCCTTTGGTCTCTCTGTATGTAATAAACCTCGAATATGTTTTCAATTCATATTCTCTGATAATTCCATACGCATCGTCTGCCTTGGTAACAAAAAACAGCTTAGGAAATTGAGAGTTCAGTGATTTCTCATCAATTACGTTAGCATCTGATGTCAACACATCTTCCGAGTCTGACGCCATTTTTCTGTAAGGTAGTACTGATCTAAAAGGAAGTTTTGTAAGCGTGACGTGTGTGCGTTTCAACCTGTGAAAAAAACATTTAAATCAGACAAAACACAAGTTGATTACACACTGAGTACATATCCCTACCTAATACTACAGAGCGTATTACACCAGCCCACATCTCCAATTCGAGTAATTGACCATATAATATGCCATGCTTTTTAAGAAAAGTCACCCAGGAAAGAACCTGGGCAGGAAAAACCAAACAACGAACCGACTGATCCGCTCTCAACCCCAGTCCCATTGCATCGAGACTGTGTGCATGGGCGGCGATCATGGGGGGGGGGGGGGGGGGGGGCGGTGGGACATGTCCCCCCCAATATTTTAGGTGGGGGATATAGTATGTAATATCCCCCCCCCCCAATATTTGGTGGCATAGTTTTTTGTGTGGCTATAAATACAAAATAATGCGTGAGATTACTTTATCCAAATCATATTTGGCGGTGGCTAAAACTTCATCCAACACGTCCTGTATGAGGTAAATGACTCTTCGTGGTCGTTTCTGTGACCTGTGACCGTATATCATGTTGTCACTCATGATTATTATCATAATGTCTGTACATCTCTTGTGTATGAGTGTAAGTACGTACAATCATATATATGATCCACATCGATATGGGTTCACTGGCTTCCATTTGGCCTGTTTCCTACAAGATTTCTAACCGGAGGCGCGTAGCCAAGGGGGGGGGGCGTTCTGCCCCCCCCCCCTCGAGCATATTTTTTGTATATTTTTATGATATCGAAGTTTTATAGTAGCCGTTATAAGATATTTGTAATATTTGTACACCAATAAATTAACTGTGTCTGAATTTTCGAAAATTCCCTGACCAACATTCTTCATCATACTTCCCTCTACTCGTACAATAATTGGCTTAAAACCTTGAAAAGTGGGGCTGACGGGTATTGTGGGCCGTTACGTAGTATTACCTACAAAAGCAATGATCCACAGGAGATGCGATGAGGTCGAACATGATGTGTGACTGGTGACAATCTTGAAAAAGGTTATGGATGAAAAAAAACTATTGGGAAAAACTTGGTTCTCATGCAAATGTGTACACCTGGTTGGTAATTTTCAAGCCCGAGAAGGGCCATTTCCGGTGATCTGAGGGGCTATCAAAACCAGAAATTGTCTTGTTCGCCGCGCGCCAACTAATGGTGGCGCTCCGCTTTGGTACTAATTCGCCCCCCCCCCCCCCGGGTTAGAAAATCCTGGATTGTATACAAAATATCACGAAGCGCGCGAAAACAATTTGGGGATGAAAGTTGCTACGCGCCTGCACCCAAGCAAATGCCCCCCCCCCCCCCAATATTTGAAACAAATCGCCGCCCCTGACTGTGTGATCATCGTCAGGTGTATATCACGATTCCCCTAGAAGCGGACGTACATTACGCTACACATACATATTTCACATAACGAACACTCGGCTAGCAACAACGGAGAATGGTACACAGACCGGCTTTTCATGTCCTCGGTTCTGCATGCACACGTACACGGCAACGCGTTTTGCTACTTCAGTCCTGCGCACCCTATTGATTCTACGCATATATTTACATTGTCACCATTATATACAGAAGGGATCAACCGCCTCTCCCACTTGCTATACCTCATTTCTCTTCGTTTACCTCCCCGCGTATTATTCACAAAGCCATCTCTATTGCAGAAAATAATATTTGCAACTAAACACATGAACGCATGAAGAACTACGTCAGGATATACCAGCTCAATGAACCCGTATCTGGACTTGATCAAGCCTTCTTGAATAAACATTGAACTCTGAACAGTCAGATGTGGAAATATTACCGCTGGGAAAGTTCTTCATAACTTGTTCATCTCTATCGCACTACTTAATGAGAATATGTAGGGCGAATTTTCCACATAATTATTGATGCAGAATAACGTTCGATTTCAGTCACGATCCATATTCAGATGTGCACATATTTACCGTTGGATATACAGGGTTTCTCCTTTCTCTTGTCAATCGATCCCATAAAACGATATCATCTGACAAGTCGTTATGCCAGCATGTTCTCCTACTTACTAAGCAACTATCGACTAATGGAGGCTAGGCGTTTCAACTGTACATCCAAATTATTCAAATTCATGGCGCAACTGTATAAGTTACATCCATCGTACTGCATATTAGTTAGTATATTGCTTTGAATATAAAATACTTTGAAATGTAAACTGTTTTCACATGTTCAGGATCGTAGGCTTATATTTGAGGGCCTTTTTTGGACATAGACAAACATATTGTATATACATTCACTCCGTCTTTATGTGAACGTCAAAAAGTTGCAAAATACACAGTTAAATGTAAGTTTTCGACGATAAAGCGTTGTTATCAGCAAACTCATATATGGTGCATATATGATTGGGGATTTGAATCAAAATGAATCACTGACAAAAGTGGCCGTCAAAATGATTTCCCTGCATGTACAGGAAGTTTGTCCAGTCTGCAGGAATAATTTAAAGAATCATTTTAGAAAGAATTTTAGACTCGATATGTTATAGTCTAAGAAAAAAGAATCATTTGAGTGCTAGTTATATGTTCCTAATAGATGAAACTATTCTAGTCTTTAAGAAAGACAGTCACCATCAAATATGATTTTTTTTTCTCTCGGAATGCTCATTTAAAGCTCCTTGAAGCGAGTCCCCTCCTTAGCGAAGGTTTTTAATTTTAATGTTAATCCATTGTTTGATCAATTCTGGTAACTCAATTACAACATTTTCTCATCCGTATGAGCAACATGGCATCCTGGGATGACATTCAAAACATTGGGTCCTCGATATATTTGTCATAAATTATTATATTCAAGTCGTAGGAGACCATGAAAGTGTAATATTTTCCCAATTTGAGTTTTTCCTTACATATGAAGAACTGACCTATATATATGGTCTATGTAATTATTCTACGTAGTTAATTGAATCACCTCAGCTGTTTAAAAATGGCATTCTCATAAATTAAAAGTGTTATAGAAATACAACCTGGAATATATAGCAGTGGTTTTGAACATATCAAAATTAACTTTGCGTCTTAAGGTCAACCTTTGAATGAAATCCCACTCGTTATCCGGGCCGTCAATTCACTCTTTATTCCATATTTGTATTATTACAGTACCCAATTCATTGGAAAGTTGGATTAGGGCTCCAAGGAGGAGAGGAGCAGCAAAGACCCATGTCCTACTGAAACACGAGGAAAGATATAGGTCTCAATATTCGCTAGACAGTTTATAGGAATATAGCGCCACCTTTTAATGTTTTTTTTTTTGCACCGCATCATCGGGAAATTGAGACAGAATGACGTATGCTTGAGACTGTCTGTCTGATTATGTGAGTACGAAAAATAATTGGAAACAAGACACACAACGACAATTCGATTGACATTCTAGGTTTTTATGGGGTATGCCGATATAAGAAATACATACAAAATCGTCTTCAGTAAGTACACAATTCTTTCGTCGATGGGAAGAATCAATAAAGTGCAGTCGATAATAACCTACATTCATCCAGTTTCTTATTAAAAGATATATGAGTCAGTCCGTATATATATGAGCTGAATGTTAGACAAATTGAACATGGATTGTTGAATTAGTTATATACATTCAAAGTGCGTAGATTGCTCACAATTAAAGCAGTAGGTTGCAAGCAATTTCACCACATTCACCACACAGTCGGACTATATATGTTACTCCATACTCGAATGTACTTACTGGCATAAAAGTACCTACCTACAATACCGGTATCCATCCTCTCTCCGGTAAGGGAGTAGCCATTGAGATGGCAACTCCCTGATCTGATATGGCCCCATCAGTTTCAATGCATATAGACGTGACGTACCTGATGACTTTCTTCTTTATTTATTTATTAACATACATTAGGCCATCGAGACTGCAGCTTATCAAATATATGTCATCAAGGGTAAACTTAACGCCCATTCTCCTCAGTGTATTTGCAAATAAAGATGAAATCATTAATTGTGTTTGGATAAAATACATAATGAGGGGAAAGTTAAGACTAGTGTGTCATCATTATCACATTAGAGTTGTACCCAGACATGACGACGTTCAAAGCTGCGACATTCTGATATTGACATTAACTAGATTTACAGGCGATAGTTTTGCGAGCGACTTGACTCAGTATCGTTTATTCAGTATCGTCTCCAATTTTCTGCTTATATCCGTAGACTACACAAGCAAAGTCCTTTCATTTTCTTCAGCCACTGAAATACTAGATAGCGATAAGGGTATATCTTTTTAACTGCAGACCGAAATTGTGCAGGAAAAACGCAGCAACAATCAAATGAATTTGAAGAAATAATTAGAAGTATCATTAGACCGAAATTGGACAGCAGAAGAGACGAGATTTTCTTGACACGGTTACCATGATGGCTCGACGGACATTTCTGTTTATCATTTGTGCCTTTTATGTGGCTTGTGTAGAATGCACTTTCTTCTCAGACCAGGAAAAGGAAGAATTCGTTCGTGTTCACAACGATAAACGATTGCAAGCCCTGTCCAGTGATATGGAATATATGGTAAGCTATAGGCAGCTTACAGGCGTATAGTTCTGTCTGTAATCCGTATAACAGTGTAGGGACTGTAACATGAACATTGCTAGTATATACCGGAAGTCCCTAACATGTGTGCATGATTTGGTAGTCTGTAAAGGTTCCTCGCAGAACTTTTGCAACCAGAGGGCAAAGAGAGGGAAAATGAAAAGAATCGGGCGATTGGAGGGGGTTGGAGATGGCGGGCGCCCGGGCGAAAAGGTCGTTGGGTACGGGCGGAAAGGTGGCCGGCTGGGGAAGGGGGGGGGGGCTTAAACTCTTACATGGCAAAGCGGTACTTTGAAATTCCTTCTTTTTTTCAACAATAAGATACTTCCTTATTACAATTTTCTTTTTCTTTTTTTCAATAAAAGGACACATTTTTTTATTAAAAATATTGGAAGAAAGGTATATATACTTCGATCTTTAATAGGAACTTGAAGGGCACTTCTAGTTTACGCAAAAAAGGGCACTTTGAAGGTTTTTTTCTGAAAATCTCCTCCCTTCTTCAGTACCCCCTCCCGGCACCCCCACGACTCATCAAAACTAAGGGGCCGTTTAAGTGATTACACGAAATGTTGCAATACATGTGTACAATAACATCGGTCTGGTTTTAACTGGCGATGTGAAAGTACACTGTAAATTTTAATTAGTCATATACACATGCCAAAATGGTCAAATGACTAATTTTGCATTAGTCAAAATTTTTGACTAATTTCATCAGTCATATGACTAATTAAAATGGCTAAAGACCAATGAAAGTTAGTCATTGTCCAAAATAGTGACGAAGCATAATTAGTCAATGGGAATCACGAAATTTGATTTCAAAGCTTTATTTGTTATTTTTGGTCTTCAAGGTTTTTTGTTATTTACTTACAAACAACTTCCGCGCCACCTTATGGATGAATTAAAACATTGTTTATAAAATCACCAATAATTAAAAACCCAAGGAATAATGGGTATGCTATTTAACATTTTTCGGTTAAGTGTAAACTCTAAGACGTCATAAGAAAAATGTCCACTAATTTTGGGGGAGAATTGATAATTACTTATAGCAAAAACTTAATTAGGTTAAGGCGATATTCCAGCACCGGTACTAAAACGTCTTCGTCATTTGACTAATTTAGAATTCACAAATGACGTCAGATATACGTAGCCGCGCGTGCGCACTCTGCAAGCGCCAGGCCTCTAGCTCTTGATGATTCCGACGCCATATTTGATACTGCAGTAAGAAATTCTGGAGCCGAGAAAATGTCTGCAATCGCAAGGTGGGTGTATCTTATTACTTTACTAAGTTGTGATTTAATTGCAAGTTATTCTTTATTTAGTATTTTAGAATAGATAGTTAAATTGATGACAAGTAAATTACCAGTTTTTAGTTCTGCTTAGCAACAACGAACGTTGGTCGTTCTAGCCTAACGTTATGCCATATGCATGATATGTGCAGGATACCTCATACTCATAGGCCTAACGTTATTCAATAGGCTATGATGTGCACAAAAATTTATCTGTGTTTATTTCTGTAAAGTTCATTCTCAGAACCATTAAATGTTAACCTGAGTAGGGCTTAGCTTATTTACTGTTCAAATCGATGAAATTGTCTGACTGAAAGTAACGGTGAGCAACGTTATAACTACGGTGGTCGGCACTAGGCGGGCCCGACCAGCACGGAGGATTTCCGCCCACCACTCCGGATGAAAAACACTGCTGCCGACCGGCACTAATTTCATTAAAAAAAACTGCTTAAAACGTAGCTATTTGTGAATAAAAGTGTTACTTGCATTAATATTTAAGTCCTTAATCTTGTTTATTTGCAATTGTACAAGAATCATGTTTTGCAAGGACAATTTTCCTGAATGTTGAAGGTTTATACAATCTAAAAAAACTGACACCAAATCACAATCTAACTTCTTGTACACGTGCACATTAGCGTGAACCAGAGCCTAACATACAGGAAGGCTATAACCCTACTTGTGAAGAACAGGACCTAAACTCCCTAGCTAGGTGAAAAAAAAATCGGTTTGCTGTAGGGCAGTTTTCGCACTCCAGCATATCTGTACTTTTTTTTAGCCAGCTAGAGCGTAAACATCCCTTTTCATATCATGTATCACTGGATTGGGGGTTTACAGCAATTGGTCATGTTTTCTCGAAAGGTTGTATTACAATAACGTTTCTGGGAAAGTTTGTCCAATACACGTGTCATGATCATACTGGGGCTGAGCTATACAGCAGCTTGAAGGTCCCCTGCTTCATACACTGCAATACGATGTGGTGAATTGAACTGAAACTGTTTCGCAAATAAGCTTGCATACAATTTTCACCGAATAGTCACTTATATCTCTAACCCTATGGCAGCCCAACAACACACTAGGTCAATGGGGGAAATCAAGCCTAACCATGTGTTTATTCGCCGAACCTGTGACGCAGTAGGCTGGCACTAAAATTTTCCATGGTTTAGAGGGCTGTACTACTATTATGCAGATATTAACGTTATGGTCAATGGTCTTTGTAGTTAGCATATATGTGTGGCGAAGCTTAATAGTTTTGTTTGACTTTTGGTATGTCAACATGGGTTTTCTCTAGTTCTTGGGGCATATTTTTAATGCAAATGGCTAATTCACATTTTCAATTGTAGTTGCGTACCACTCGTTGAACAAGGCTAACAATGTACAAGGCGCAGGTAAAGGCTATACTTATGTGCTGTTTTTATCAGACTTTCGAGTAGCCCATTGTCACAATCGTGGCTAAGAAATTTTATTTATGAGGTTTGATAACATGGAAGATTTGCAAGAATTATATATAGTATTGACTCTCGGACATTTGGTAGTGGCGGATTTTAGTGTATAAGGCAATTGTATTAATGTTTTGAGGGAGATAACATTGGGCTATATTTCATTAAAAAATGACAGATTTCTACAGTTTCGAGTGAAATTCAATAAACCAATGCGAATTGTATCCATCGATATTTGGATTAGTCTCATTCTGTTGGTGTATGTAAGAAACAAAAAGTGAATTCATCAATCCCATTAACGCATTTGAAAATCAAGGGCACTACGGTCAATGGCAGGTCGTTCCTACTAGGCAGAAACCGTACTGAGCCCTATATTTGTTATCCAAAATTTAAATTCTTTTAAAGTATTATATACTTTTTTGGGTCAACTATGCTCTTTATACTTTTTTTGGCAATTGCACTTTTTATGCCAATTAAGATCTCTAGTGATGTCAAGAGTGAAGAATTCCTAAACACTTCCTGATAAATTTGAATTTTTTAGTGATTTTTCAGAATGCTGTTGGGTGTGATCATGTTGAGTGCCAAATCATGCCATAGTAATGACTGTTTCTGCCTTCATGATATTGTTGGGAAATGTCATTGATATAATGGCTTCGAATAAGGAGAAATTACATGACTGAACAGCATTGGCAATTTGGCACTCAGACTGTGACACCCCAGAAATATTGAAATTTTAGCTGCTCCTGCACTAACACCCACTAGAAGTAACCATATTCAACTTGATTTTTTCCCTCACAACCAATAATGTAAATATCAGTGATTGGTGTGCAAGTAGGTTTATTTGTCAAACCCTGAAATTGATATTTCTGTATATTTATTTCCAACAGGTATGCAAAGAAGAGGGCATCCTGATTTGTTTATAGCTCCATGGTTGTAGGAAGGTCTTATGAAGTATGGCAAATCTGTACTTAAGGTGTGCCAGTCGATGAAGAGAAAGGATGAGGTCTTTTCCTGGGTAGTTGATGAGATGCAAGGGCAACGAGATGAGCAGAGTAAGAAGGGTACATTCCATTATTTGGTTATTTATTAATATACAGTGAGGAAGTGTTGAATGACTTATCTCTTTGATTTAATAGAGCTCAAGTCGGGAATGGTTTAAAGATTCAGGTAACATGGAATTAGAGGAGGGACTTAACCTTAGATGTAATGTTGCACGGTTAACCAGTATTTGAAAAAAAAGTATTGGTAATTACCAGTTCAAGCAAGGTACGATACCACAAAAATGAAAGGACCGAAGTACCATCAGTGGCTATACTTATGAAATAGTGTAACTGGTGATAGCATGTATTACACATACCCTATATCACATAGTTCTGAAGACAAAGTATGTAGCTTATTTATCTTTTTTGGGAACTCAAGTATTTCTGTGAAAACACTGTATTATCGGGTGCCATTTTTGTCAGTACAACTAGTACTTGTTTTCAACAGTACCATGCAATTTCACTCAGATGGGTTCATCAGCACGAAAGCAAGCATCAAATAGTGGATCCTAAATAATTGAAGCAGACATTTTGCCTGTCATGTTTATGACACACATGTTTATGATTGCTTGTGTGGTGCTTCCCGGGTCAGTAGTAAAAGGAATCCTGATCAATGAAGGGAGACTATTTTGCTGTCATTTTGTACAGGTTATATCAGCAGAGCTCTCACAAGGTTTATAATAGTTACATTGTTATGAATTGCAATTAAGTCCTGGTAGGAGCCATGTTGTGAATTCGTATGAAGTCCACGAAGCGGCTATCCTGAGGTTTGTCCGATTTAACAAGAACACAAGGTGCTGCAGAACAATAAAGACGAAGCGTTATTCAGAAACATTAAAATTTCAATGTATAAGAGAAGTAATCAACTTTATGTGGGTATCACTGTCATTGTACACATCTAATTATAATTCTTTTTATTTTGTCAACAGATGCCACTGCTGTAGCGGCTGTGCTTGGTATTCCATTGCTGTTGAAGGAGAAAATAAAAAGCTTCCTGATATTGCTGATGAAAGTGTAAGGACATATTTAACCCTTCAAGTCCCATGGGATCTTGTCATAATTGATTTGCAAGTACACTTTTCAAAAAATTAAAACTAGACTTTACCATTTCGCTACGTTACAGGACTGTTGGTATCATTTTTTTCAGTAAATGACACTTTTTTATGGGGGGGGGTGGTTAATATTGAATACTGCCCTCCACCACTAAAGGGCAGTCCGGACAAAGGGGAAAAAGTTCCCCTTTACAGTGTTGGATATATATATATATTTCACTTGGGAACAGTTTTTTGACAAAATATGAATAAAAATTAGACAAAATTGGCATAAAATCCAACAAAGTTTGCTTGAAATTCTGATGCAACCTCAAAAGCCAAAAAAAGGGTCAAGTACCAAAAAATGGAAATTTTGTGTCGCTAGGATCAAGGGCATGTAGTGTGGGGGAAACTTCTGCCAGCCATGTTAAGTCCGCCATTCAGTGGGGTGGGGTGCTGGGGAACTGTATGAGGTTCTTGTTGTATCTGCCATTGTGTGCCCTTTTTCAACACAAAGTGCCCCTTTCGTGGTTATTTGTCCCCTGCCCTATTCCCATGTAGGCGTCCCTGTTTGTACATTCTTTTACCAAAAGAATATATGTGGATGCCTTTATGATCTGTAGATAGCCCCTAATGTTTTTATTTGTGATATATATGGTCAATTTCATTTAAACTTAGCATGGTGGTGTTGGTATAAACATTTGCCATTTTAATTTGTTCAAATTAATTTTCATGAGTAGACAGGGATAGCAATGAATTTCCTACAAAATGCTTGTAAATCTCATGAGAAGTAATGTGATAGGTGTTAAACCATAATTAATAGCCAGTTTGAATTTCATCTTGAAAGCAAATTTTTTTTAATGGTATTTGGAAACAACAGTTGGCAATAACTGAAGGTGAAGAGTTGGTCTCTGAAAATGTAGGCCATGTGACCATACCTTTGACGCATAAGGAACAGCTGTGCAAAAAAATATGACCTGTAAAACTGTTCATAATCTAAGCACATTAGTATTATAAATTTCTTATCAATATATGTGTGGGGTGTATGGTTTTGGCAGATTGTTTTGGAATTTTATTGTTACTTTTGAATTGTCCAGGGTTAGTGTTAGAACTAACTTTTAACAGAGAAAACAAATTTTCCAAATTTAAATGCAGTTTGATTGGCTGGGATGTATTTCACTTGTCTTGAAACTACATGCAGCTAGAAAACAGCCATTTTGCTAAAAATCACACTTGAATGGGAATTTAAAAAAGTGGTGTAGAAAGCCAAAATATTTTAGGTTCAAGTAGGGTGACTAAAAGCCACATTGATACCAATAATCACCTGTATCATACCATACCATGTAAAATATTATGGTGTATTTTCTTGCTTATAGAATGAAGAACCCCAAGCCTCTACATCAGGGGAAATGGTGCCACTTATGGAGAATCAACCTGCTTTACAATATTTGTTGATGGGGAAGAAGTTGGATCTTGCAGTCTGTTGAAATTCGGATTTGTCTTCATACATTGCGTCATTTTACGTTTTTCAACTTAGCTTAACCCACTGTTTGAAAGAAGACCATGGTATTCATTCAGAAAATCATCTTAAGCATTAATGACAATTTTAAGTTAGTCCTTTCCATTTTAAGTGTGTTGGAGAGGGTTAATCAAAACCTCTAGGTGTAAAAACAAGAATAGACCTCTGACCGTTGTCGTTTGTCTGCTGTTAAAACGAAATTATCATACTTTTAAACTAGTTGATACTTAAAATGTAATTCATAATAAGAATTAAATATTTAGCCCTCTACATCAAGGGAAATGGTCCCACTTGTGCAGAATAAACCCACTTTACAATATTTGATGGGGAAGAAGTTGGCTCTAGCAGTTGGTTGATTTCAGCTCTGTCAGCATACATATCATACTATGTTTTCAACTTGGCTTATCCCACTGTTTGTAAGAAGACCATGGTCTTCATCAAGAAAACCATCCAGTATTTTTCTGGTCAACTTCACACTTGTTGTGTAGCAGTACATTTTAAAGCAAGGAATTGAGTCATGACATGACATGTTTTTAATAGAACTTTGACTTTTCAGTTCTTATTAGAATTTATTTATCCATTATGAATGAGTGGACATACTGCTGTATAATTTTAATATCAATATATTGTATATCAATCTTCTGACAATTTGGTGATTGGGACAGCCATTTGGGACCAACTTGTTTATAATATTTGCATCCCTTGAAACAGTTCTCTGAAAATATTGGCTTAATCTGACAAATTTTTTTTTTAATGATTGAACCATGGGAGAAATATCACCCCATTCTAGCGGTAACATTCCTATTGAGGCATTCCATGTATGCTTTTCAAGATATGTTATAGCAATAAATGAGTCTGGTAAAATAAAGCCATGATTTCTGTATTTTTTTTCAAACATACCTTTTCAACCTTGGAATAGGATTTCCTTCATTTACCCCACAAGATTGCCCAATTTGTTTTGTTTTTTCTGGGAGGGGGGGGGGGGGTCGGATTGTATTAGCAACATCCAGCAGGAACCCTGAGTGAAACATACAGATTTTATGCACACGAAGATCTCCACACAAACTGGAGGTCCAAAACATCCGCTAAAGTGAAATCAAAATTGTGATGAATGGCGCATTAGTCTGATGACTAATGAATAACAGGTCAATTGATGTGCAGGACTAATTTTGGAAGTCACCAGACTAATTGAATGGTCATATGACTATGATATATTAGTCACTTGACTAGTTTGGCATATTAGTCATATGACTAATCTTTGCTGGTTAGTCATTTGACTAATTTTAATTAGGCGTACGAAGCACTGTGCAGGACTAACTTTAATTAGTCAATTTGACTAACTTAGATTAACAGTGTACTAAACATACAGTATAGGCCTATAGGCCCTAATTTAATGCAATGTCGCATACTATTAAGCGGAAGTAATCAAGTTTCATTAAGTGTGTATACAGTTCATTCAGTGCTCTTTCGCTATCGCTCAATGGACTCTCATTATGGATGTAAGTTGACATTGACAGTTCAATTGAAACAAGCAACGTAAAACTGATGAAGATGGTTTTGTTTTGTAATTTAACATATTTCAATCCTGGTTTGATCGAGCAATGATCGATTGCTAGTTTTGAAATTGAAGCTCAACCAAACCCCAAAGAAATAAGCGAGCAATGGAACTTTTAGGTGCTGGTTCAGTTCACTCTATTCACTGATTTTATTGCCATAAGTTGCTTTTACAATTAGTGTAATCTCTAAATAATAATGTGCTCTCATTTACGGTACACTGAGTGACGGTGGGGCCATGACCTGAGGCACCTAGAGGCATCCAGGGCCGTATCTGATTCAATGGGGACAATTATGTTACTGTCTTCAACCACCACCCCACCCCCCCCCCACCCCCACTTCTTACATCCTGTATGGGTCCTTCAGTTCATTATGAAAATGAGCATACAATTCTCACTGTGCCAAATTTTGCAGGACCCCTCAATTCCTTGGGGGGGGGGGGGTTATCACCCCTCCCTTCACACTAAGAACGACACTAAAGACCCCCACTCTTTCGTGACTCCGTGAGAGCCGAAATTATTGCTTCAGTTGTAAAAGGTCATGTAAGATGAGATCTGCCACTCTATGGTTTACCATATACTTGCTTTCCGTTTCTTTCTTGTTAGGTATGGGACGATGATCTTGCGCTAAGTGCGAGCTTGTGGTCTGAGGGATGTGTATTTGACCACGGAAAGCCAAATGTTGACATTCCTTACCAGAAATACGGCCAGGTACGTAAACCAATTTCTATTTTCTATTTTACTAAACAGATGTGACAGGGCCGTGTTGCCATCCCACTGGATACCAAGAAGTATGTATGACGACAATGAACAAAATTGTTGAATGACAAAGTAAAAGTTGCCTGGGGCCTCATACACCCCTAAACAGCTCCCCTACATCTCACATCCGCCATGTACCTCAAGTGTCTACACAAATCATTATCTTGAGGATACACAAACCCACACATCATCTGTAGCCATATAGCTGATTTTATTGTGATTAACAACATACACCAAACAGCTAAGAAAATCTTATTCTATTATGAAGCTATCCTGCTTTAAAATTTGTGTCTGGAAGCTATCATTTTGTGAGCCTGTGATGTCGTAGTGCCACTTTTTCATAGCTTCCTACACCACTGATAATTGATAGGCCCATTGCCAAGCCCCCCCCCCCCACATCTCCCGTGCAGACTACTTTCCCGCCCACCCCCATTTGTGCAACCATCATACAGACCTATGAGTTACAAAAATATCACAAGGTATAGGATACAAAACATTGTGTCACTCATTGAACATTTTTTTGTCGCTCCAACTCCCCCAACTCCGAAGTCCCGGCTATTTAAAGGCATTGAAGACTCGCCCCAAACCGCGTGCCGCCCTTTGAAAAAAAGTTAACTTTCCGTTGCTTGCAAGTGAAGTTTTCTTCTTGTCGCTACAAAATGCAGACAGTAATGAATGCAGCTGTATGTATTGACTGTACACTAGTGTCTAATTACCGACGGTAGCAAGCTGTGTGAGTATTTTCTGGGTTCGATGGTGGTGTCTAACACTTCTGTTATACCTCATTCGAAACTAGGTCAGATTACCGACATCAGACGTTTCTTTATGCGCGAGTCTTCACTCCCTTTAACATTATGGACAAGACAATGGCATGATGAATTTTTATCTGGCAAATGATATCTTTGTATTTTTTTAAAGTCGAATCTTCCAAGTTCCAAAGTCGCTGTTCTAGATAATATTCCGTGGCGCAATCGCTTAGTGTTTTCGGCTGTTAACCGAAAGGTTGGGTGGTTCAAGCCATCCGTTGAGCGGTGACACATTTTGTTTTCTGATGAAAATGGGCGATGTATACGAAGACATTGAATGCTAGCCATATTGCATATTCATTAGAATCGTGACGATACTGTCGGTCTACAAATAATTCTCAAACAGGCCAACATTTGTAACGGTGTATAATACCGTACTTCCTCTTAAATATTAGGAATCAGCAGTATATATTGCTGAGTCGGCAGATTTATTTTTCTAAATCGGCAGTTTTATTTTGCTGAATCGGCAGTTTTATATTGCTGAATCGGCAGTTTTATATTGCTGAATAGGCAGTTATATATTGCTGAATCGGCAGTTTTATATGCTGAATCGGCAGTTTTATTTTGCTGAATCAGCAGTTTTATATTGCTGAACCGGCAGTTTTATATTGCTGAATAGGCAGTTATATATTGCTGAATCGGCAGTTTTATATGCTGAATCAGCAGTTTTATATTGCTGATTGGGCAGTTTTATATTGCTAAATCGGCAGTTTTATATGCTGAATCAGCAGTTTTATATTGCTGATTGGCAGTTTTATATTGCTGAATCGGCAGTTTTATATGCTGAATCGGCAGTTTTATATTGCTGAATCGGCAGTTTTATATGCTGAATCGGCAGTTTTATATTGCTGAATCGGCAGTTTTATATTGCTGAATCGGCAGTTTTATATTGCTGAATCGGCAGTTTTCAGCTCATACCAGCATGCTGGTGTGAGCTATTGTTACAGTGCGGCGTCTATCACTCTATCATTCTATCACTCTATCACTCTATCCGTCAACAATTGGTAAAACCGCTCCCACTCGCACAGTGTTTGATGGAATTTCATGAAACTTGGACACAAGGACCATTGGGTATAGGGCCATCAGAGATGGTCCAAAATTTGGGGTCAAAGGTCACCTGTGGGCCGTAATGGGCCATTTTGTGGAAATACGCAAAATGCTTCTTCTCCTACAGATTCCATGGTACAATGTTGAGGGTTTGTCACGATAGTGCTATGGTAGTTTTACCTTCAGGGTGTTCATGAATTTGAGATCAAAGATCAACTAGGGGTCTTTTGTGGCCCGGGCCGCGGCCCTATATTTTCAAATTGCTCCTGTTCGTACAGTGTATGGCCAATTATAATGAAACTTGGTCACAATGTTCCTCGGGATGAGAGTTACGAGGGGTGTTCGGAAAATTGAGGTCAAATGTCATTTAGGGGGTCATTCTTTGTAATATTTTCAAATATCTCAATCTCCTCAAGATTTTGATGGATCATATTCAAAGTTGAACTGATGATTGTTGGATTGTGTATGAATAAGGTGATGCCTAAAAATTTTTGGTCAAAAGTTAATTAATTACAATTAATCCCCATTGTTTAAAAAAATCTGAGCCTTCACTTTTTGCCAAAGCTCCTTTAATTTGTCTCCCAGTCCCTGCAGTGTTTGTTTACATTTGTGGTTAAGCTCTGCAGAGGCTGTTAGTGGAATTAAAGCAGGACTGGGAGTTGTTATTAACTGTTGAACTGTAAGCATGAGAGCCCTATGGCCAATCAGCACTTGCCGATTCTTAGAAGTCTTTGAGCCTGAGGTATGTAGGCAGCTTGTGAAGTTATGTCTTGTAGGGAGTGCTTGTTATGTCTGCTAAGGTAGAGGGGAGAAAGTTTAATAGGGTAGGCCAGTGGTATTGTTTGAGAGAGTGGGTAAAATAGGATTTAAAGGGGAAAATAGGAATTATAGCCAGTGGTGTGGCCAGGATTTTGCTAACGGAGGGGGGGGGGGTTATCCCTCACGGGCCCAAAATTGGTTTTGTGGGCCCTACATTTTTCACCTCGAAAAGGTATGAGCTTCTGCACCATTGGTGCTCTAGTATATTGCTGAATCGGCAGTATATATTGCTGAATCGGCAGTTTTATATTGCTGAATCGGCAGTTTTTATGCTGAATCGGCAGTATATATTGCTGAATCGGCAGTTTTATTTTGCTGAATCAGCAGTTTTATATTGCTGAATCGGCAGTTTTATATTGCTGAATCGGCAGTTTTATATTGCTGAATAGGCAGTTATATATTGCTGAATCGGCAGTTTTTATGCTGAATCGGCAGTTATATATTGCTGAATCGGAAGTTTTATTTTGCTGAATCAGCAGTTTTATATTGCTGAACCGGCAGTTTTATATGCTGAATCGGCAGTTATATATTGCTGAATCGGCAGTTTTATATTGCTGAATCGGCAGTATATATTGCTGAATCGGCAGTTTTATATTGCTGAATCGGCAGTTTTTATGCTGAATCGGCAGTATATATTGCTGAATCGGCAGTTTTATTTTGCTGAATCAGCAGTTTTATATTGCTGAATCGGCAGTTTTATATTGCTGAATCGGCAGTTTTATATTGCTGAATAGGCAGTTATATATTGCTGAATCGGCAGTTTTTATGCTGAATCGGCAGTTATATATTGCTGAATCGGCAGTTTTATATTGCTGAATCGGAAGTTTTATTTTGCTGAATCAGCAGTTTTATATTGCTGAACCGGCAGTTTTATATGCTGAATCGGCAGTTTTATATTGCTGAATCGGCAGTTTTATATTGCTGAATCGGCAGTATATATTGCTGAATCGGCAGTATATATTGCTGAATCGGCAGTTTTATATTGCTGAATCGGCAGTTTTTATGCTGAATCGGCAGTATATATTGCTGAATCGGCAGTTTTATATGCTGAATCGGCAGTATATATTGCTAAATCGGCAGTTAATATTGCTGAATCGGCAGTTTATATTGCTGAATCGGCAGTATATATTGCTACAAACGACGATGCCAGACAGCATATTTTCCAAGTACGTTGTTTCAGTAAATAGTTCTCATCGTTACTCTGCTGCTCTTTGGTTTTCACTATCCATACTACTATACTATCGGCTCTCAATCGTACTTCAGAAAAGGGACAGCTGTAACGTCACGTTGGATTCCACTGCTAGCAACAACAGCTGAATAATTTCCAGGCGCGTAGCCAGAGTTTGCCAAGGGAGGGGCGAAACTGTAGATTCGGCATTGCAAACTATCTAATCGTAGCGCCACCATAATTGGCGAGAAGCGTACACGAAAATTTTGGCTGAAAATGCCTCCCAGATCGCTGGAAATGGCACTTCCCAGACCTTGTAAGTTGCATCTTAGCATTTTCTCTACTAGCAATATCATAAAAACATTAAAAAAATATAAAAAAATATGCTCGGGGGGCGGCTGCCCCCCCCCCCTTCGCCCCCCCCCCCCTTGGCTACGTGCCTGATATTTTCTACAGGGAGTCTGCCACACGAAAAATGACTTTTGTTACGAGAGTTGCTCCTCCCTGACGTCAGCAATATGGAATTTCAGGCGTATTAATTACGTTTTCAATTTCGGCTTACTATGTGGACTGTAGTTCACGAGGCCAGTTAGGAGCCAATTTTGAAAGCGAGCGTATTCAGTCAAACACGAAGCGGTTAACTTAAAAATCGAATATTAGAGAGTTTTTAGGTTACTGAATAAGATAAATTATCTTTGATTCCTGCCTACGTTATTCCCTTAAATATATTGTTGAGAGCGTGGTGGCCATTTGGCTAAGGCGTCGGACTCGTGATCCAAGGATTGCTGGTTCGATTCATGCCTAGTTCATTGCGTTTTGTCCTTGGGCAAGATGCTTTATCTCCCTTGCCTCTCTCCACCCAGGGGTTAAATGTGTACCTGTTAGGTAAATTGTGATTGGGCGCAGTATATAACTGCTGCCGACTGGAGGGATTGTTTCTGGGACAGGTTATCATTGACCAGGGGTAATATAACGTCTGTAAAGCGCTTTGAGACCTATCGCTGGTGTAAAGCGCTATATAAAAAATCAAATCATATATAGATCGTCAGCATTGTCGCAGACTTGACAACATAGGCTTTAAAGCAGCATTTTGCGTTGGGCCGCTTTTTTCCACCTTTTTAACATGTGTATCGATTTTTTTAGATGTATCAATCATAAAACAGCAAACTAAGATACCATCCAAGTTTCACCCTGCCAAGAGCGTTAATTAGCGAGTAATTAACGATTTATGTCGACAACGAGTAAAAGTGTCCTCGACAAAGTTTTCATATCTCCAAATCCACTAGTTTGAATTCCACCAATCAGTGAATAGTATGTTGATTCATGAGCATTTTGCGTTTGGTCGCCGTTTTCTACTTTTTTTACATGTCCATCGAGTTCTTTACATACATCAAATCACAAAACAGCAAATTAAGATATTAGCCAAGTTTTTCCCTGCCAAAAACGTTAATTGGCGAGTATTGCACATACAAAATTAATCGCATTCAGTTCCCAAACCCACTAGTTTGAATTCAACCAATCAGAGATGTAGGTTTAGTTATGAGCCGTTGCTAAAAATAGATTCAAGACTTTGCGTTGGTACAACCAGTGAGTTGTTATGCAACTCTGCCATATAGACTGTACACAAATCAAGTACACAAATTACGTATCTGTCAATGACGTTCGTAGTGTTTAAATATTCATATTATGGGCGAGGTTTATTGGGTTCCCAACGGAAAATATCTTGGAGAACAACAAAGTTGAAAGTTGCAATTTTTTCGACTTTTATGCCACCATTTGAAGTAAAATATAAATAGATAAGCTAGTTATGTATGACGTTATGGCATAGTGGAGTCATTGAGGTTGAGAAAAATCATAGAAAAGGACGCAAAATGCTGCTTTAATATCGAATGATAATGGCAATAAATACGATTGATTGAGAATTCTACAACGAAAGCTTAATGCATACCCAACTGACTGCCTATTGAATATCATTGTAATATTTCCCCCGTCTATCTTTTAATCAGTTTTGATACTTTTGCAAAAAGACTTGACATTGTAGCTTATAATGTATAAGACACCATGTAATATATTGAAAAATTGAACTAATGTCGGTACAGGTTACGATTTGAACAGTTTTGGAGAAAACCAAAACCAATAACCGTTGCACCAGAGCAAAGTATGTTGACAGCTTTGTACAGTTTTTACCTCTGCGCCCCAGAAACAATCACCCAATTATACGGGTGGTCTATAGAAACAGAGAGAGAGAAACAGAAACAAACAATATCACAAACTATACACAGCTTCATCGTATTACATTTACATACTACTAAGTCAAGGAAAGATATATGGTGTCGGCTTTCATGCTTGATTTTTACTGTATCCGTTGTTCATTTGAAATCAAGACACGTTTTGTTCGATATATCTTATTACAAAGCCCAAACCATGGTTGGACTTGGGTCGAAGGCATTGAAGACTCGCCCAAACGGCGTGCCACGCTCTGAAAAAGTTACCTTTCCGTTGCTTGCAAGTGATGTTTTCTTCTTGTCGCTACAAAATGCAGACAGTAATGAAACGTGATAACTTGCTATCTTTAGCTGGACCTGAGATGTCCATCACTGTATCGTTTGTATACTGTGCTGTGGGTATTGACCGCAGTTGTATGCACTGACTGTACACTAATGTCTTATGACCGACGGTATCAAGCTGTGTGTGTATTTTCTGGGATCGATGGTGGTGTCTAACACCTCTGTTACATCTCATTTGAAACTAGGTCATATTACCGGCATTAGACGTTTCTTTTTGCGCGAGTCTTCACACCCTTTAAGGGTCCATTTATCTTGCTGCACCTCTCCTTGCTCTGCCTCTTCCCCCAGCCCCGACCAGACATCCGAAAATCGGATCAATTTTGGACCATTGGCCGGTTAATTCTTACAATACAAACCTGTTATTGGAAACACGTTTGTGCTCCCCCTCCCCCCCCCCCCCCTCATTTTGTTCTTGCTGATGCCCGAGCTTGTGTCCACTCTTTTATCGCCTCCCTCCTGCATATTAAACGTGCAAATTTCGACGAACTTTTGAACTATTTCATCATTATTTTTATCTTCAGAACTTATATATTCAAAGTGGTGTAAGCAATAGGAAAAGAACCGAGCCTTCTTCTAGAGAAATCACCGAAAAATGGTACGCTGAAATTAGCGATTATACATACGACACGAATGCTTGCAAGCCAGGGGAAGCTTGTGGACACTACACACAGGTTGGTAATTTGAAAACGTCAAGACAGTCTTGATTACTTTATGTAGGCATTTGGCGACTCCATGCACCAATGTATTTATTTTGCTTTCAGTTGGTATATAAGTATATATAGCTACTAAGCAGCCAATGGTTTGATTGTAATTGGCAGACTATTTTATGATATAAGATTGTCGTTTGTATTTTGCAAACGAAGCGTCCATTGAGATGTTACCAGGGTGAGTTATAACCAGATTTAGGTTTCCATCTCCGTCCCCAATGAATGTGTGTCCCCCCCCCCCCCCCGCGTTCCACCGCTCACCGCCTCCCTCTTCAACGAAACGAAGGAGGTGTCTATAAAAGCTGTTATTTATAGAAAATATTCGATACTTTTATCAACTGTTGATATAACATCCCTCTCCCCATTCTCTCATCTCGTTCTGCATACCCCCCCCCATTCTCTCATCTCGTTCTGCATACCCCCCCATTCTCTCATCTCGTTCTGCTTACCCCCCCCTTGCCCCCTCTCTCCCTCTCTCAAAATGCGGTACATTTTCTTCTACAGGTGGTATGGGCGAAATCGTCACGAGTCGGTTGTGGTTACGCGGCTTGTGAGCAGGTGCAAGGACTGAGCATGCGCGATACTTGGCTGACCACTTGCAATTATTATCCCCAGTAAGTATAACTATATTTACATTGGGGAGTCAGGCTATGTTAGTATATTTGAAAGAAATCTTCTTTTTCCAAGAGAAAAGAAATCGTTAACTAAATAAGGATGACATATCCATAAATGACGACCGATCCGTATTCTTTTTCGTGTTCAAATCTATAAACAAAATTGTAAGTTCAATGACTGTCTTATACAACCTCTCACGGAAGTTGATTAATTTTCCATATATTTCTACAAAGCTATGGAATGTTTTTTTCCAGGTGTACATCTATGCAACTATCTGCGATCGAACGTGTTTGCGGAACAGTGGCTACTCTTAAATAAAACCAAGTTTGGAAGGCAGCTGTTCATGCATGGGGAAGATGATACATGCGCAAAGTAAATTAACGCCCGCCCTCCCCTGTACCCTTTTAGCTTCCATGCTTAATAAAAAGCCAGCGTCTTGCCTGTTTTCCAACAATGTTGCACTTTCAGCAAGTTCTTTAGTCCTGGAAGTGCTTTTTGTGTGACGAATGTCTTAAATAAACATGTTCATGTATAGTCACAGGATGTGATTCCATTGCCTCAAGTATTTACAGAAATACATTTGACCTGACCTTAATTAAAGCTAGCTAACATTATCGACGTACCGAAAAGCCGACTGCATGCAACGGCGTGGTAACCTTTCTTAACTAGAGTTAACTGTAATATTTTTTACGAATATATGTGTTCTTAATTGTTTATTTCGAGTGACATCTCTTTCTTCTCTCCATTTCCCCCTTCATCGCATGCAAATGCTGAAATAAAGACTATAATAAATGTGAAAAGAGCAGTCTTACATCGCCAGACGACCACGTACACACAAAAGTACATTGTTTATTGGAGATCCAGGTAGTCTCTGCCTGCATAAGAATCGAAAACGGGGATTGTTAGTGTTACTGATCCCTTAATCGGCTCTCACGAGTATGGCAAGCCATGTGGGACAAACACTGCATAATATATCCGTGTAGTAATTGGAATTTATACGCGTATTAATTGGAATATATACGCGTATATATTATTAGCCAATCATATGGCTTAAATATATCCGCGTATTAATTCTAATATATATACACGTATTAATTCGAATATATACACGTATTAATTTGAATATATACACGTATTAATTCGAGTATATACACGTATTAATTCGAATATATACATGTATTAAATAAAATACATATGGGGATTAAATCCAATATATGCACGGATTAATTAGTATATACACGAAAAAAACATTTCCGCTCTTGCTGTGTACATATACCAACGATAAATGTTTTGGCAGGCTCGCGAGATCGCTTCAAAACCCAAACTTTACACATGTAAGCTACAACACATGTATATTCGAATTAATACGCGTATATTTTCGAATTAATACGCGGATGTATTATGCAGTGTTTGTCCCACATGGCTTGCCATACACGAGAAATATCACTGTTCGGGTATTCGGTATACGGAAGTATCATTGCTAACTTCGCGAGGAAATTAAAAGACGGTCATGTTTATGTAAGATTTGAAATGAAAAGTAATCATCCGCCTTATACACATTAATCGAAAACTGTTGATTTAAAAGGTTAACTACCTTATCATTATACAGGGGAAACTTCCGAGGAAGGAAACCCTACAAGAGAGGTGAAAGTTGCAGTGAATGCCCTGACCATTATTCGTGCTTCAACAGCCTTTGTCGTAAGATTATTTCTTCTTTTGTTCTATCAACTTTCCGACAAGTTCACTAAGTGATGACCATGTAGTATAAACAGACAATAAAGTTCGATGATAAGTTGTTATCTCTTTTCCATAAAGACACGGGACCTCCACAAAAGGCAATGGGAGACAACGTGTCAACCGCCCAAGAATTAACCGGTTTAACGGTACACAATGACATAATTATACCATTAACCGAGTTAGCCGTCAGGATTTAACCGCCGAAACCTATTTATAACGAGAGAGTTCAATTTTGCTTTTAAAAGTCCCCCTTCCCCTACCCACCCCCTTGGCCCCTGCCTCACAGACACCTCCATATGTACCGTGAATTAAATGTGAAGCTCATCAATCAAAATGAGAGAAATACGTCGACAGAATATTCCGGGTAATTATTTTGATTCCTTGCCGAAACGAGTCAATGCTATTAATTTATTTATTGTTTTATCGCCAATTGTGTCCAATGGGAAAGGAAGTCTCCTATAAGTCTTAAAAAGACTTAACAAGGTAGGAGACTCCCTGGGAGAAAAGAAAAGAAAAATGGCTATGGCGTGTGTGAGTGTATATATGACAACAGCTTTAAATAAATTTCAAAACGGACTCAAAATTAGGTATGACAGCTTGTTATTTTAAGCAACAATTTTAAAATTATTTAAAAAAAGAAGAGGAAAATAAGAAACGGTTATGATCGTAAAACACATGATCATTTTAATGCAATCACCGCTGTGCGTCATTGTATTTGATACATTTATTGGATTATCCACGATTTTTCGATGTGTGGAGGAGGGGGGGGGGGGGAGGTGTTGGAAGGAATCAGTCAATCAGGTCAAGGGGTCCTCATTTCGGAGGGTTGTCAATTCCCCCTTTGAGAACCCTTTGTTTATAGTATAAAGATGTATAGACTGGGTAAAATACTACTATGCCATTATGTATTTATTATCTACATTTTTGGGGCGTAATTTTGCATTTTCGTTTACTTTACAGAAAAGTACAGTTTCATGAACATAAAGTTCCCTCCTTAGAATGTTATTCTTACGATTATACCTTAACTATAACGTTTCGTCTCGAGAATTATAGATGTAAAGGAAAAACAATTATCAAATTTATTTTTTTTCCCCGGGGAATTGAAGATTTTAAGTTTAATATTTTCATAATGAAATCACAGAGGGTATATAATGTGTAATTTCTATATAGTTGTGCAGTCAGTGCATTCCGTCAACTTGTTATGTAACGTATGACGGAATCATTGTTACACCCCCCCCCCCCTCCCCTGCAGCGAGAAAGACTTTTCTCTTCCCAGGAAAATGTGGACCTTTGCAAAAACTGGTAGAGGAGTGCACACGTCCCGTCACCCCTCCGCTGCGTACGTGAAGAAACGTACGATAATAAATCAAACCGTGTGGTTAATAACATTATATTTATGTGAAGAAACAAATATGCATAAAAATGAAATGAAATAAGTTCCGTTTATTGCAGGAAACTGTTCGGATACCAATGCTCCTGTTTGTGGTAAGTTCTTGATTCAATCTGTTTTAGTGTTATTTCACTGTATAACACACGTGGGCGGGTGAGTGTGTAAGTTGTGTAAATTGTATATGATCCCATCCTTGTCAACTTATCGGTCGTTTTTACGCCATACTTTGTGATATTTTCGTACTGGAGCATTATATGTAGGTATAAAGTATAATTCCAAGTCTAAACGTGACATGTGCAAAGTGAAATCGTCAATTTTCGTTATTCATGGGATGTTAACTGTTTTTCGTTCATCTTTCAAAAGTACAAGTGGAAACACGTTGCATTCAGATTGCTACTTATTCCTCCACATTTATCGGACTAGAGTTTCCTTTATAGACGGGGGACTCTTTTTCGCTTTTTCGGACTATAACATTTTTCTTAGCTCGAGTCTGTATAAATAAATATATATATATATATATATATATATATATATATATATATATATATATATATATATATATATATATATATATATATATATATATATAAATATATATATATATATATATATATATATATATATATACGGAATATATACGGAAGATGTATCACATGGTTGTCACATGCATGTGCTTTCTTTTAGACCTGCAGTTATGTTCATTTCTTAATTATATTCACAACAGCCTCTTACAACAATCCAGACCATGGGATATCTCTTCATTACCAAGGTGTTGTTTCATCGGTAAGTTCACTTCCTCCGTTTACAGTGAGAGGAATACCAAAACACTTGGCCAAAGATGAGATGTAGGGGAGTATTTACAGTTCAGTTCTCAAGAAATAATATGTATCGGTCAGACTTCACCCCCCCCCCCCCACGGGTTATCGTCTGTATTTCTCCTATAGATATTGTACAAACTTGTTACACGAGTTCAACACACTTTGTAGTACCTTACGATCACTTCTTTCATCCTTGTAACATAAAAGTCGCAACACCACACCGACTCTGTACCATATCATTGTACCTAGGATATGGTTTGCTCCCTGACCTAACCATAAAGACACATCCAGGTCGAATACACTCAAGAGGGTTCGCGCCTGTTATCGTTGACGTTAATGATGTAAGCGTGATTCATCTCGTTGGCATTTCAACTATTTTGCGGAGTAATGTTATTTTATGTGGTGTTACATAAACCATGGAGGAAAAACAGAGGGAATACAGATATCAGAAGCCTATATCCCTAGAGAATGAATCGACATATTTGCTTACCTCGTAAAGTGACAAGTAATAGCCTAGCAGTATATAGTTGACAGTTCCCAATCCCAAACGAGCGAGACCGCTCTCACATTGACATCCAGATGTTTCGTTAGCTTTTGATTCACAGGATGTACTGGATGTATGGCATCGCGTGTATTAATGATTAGTGAAACGTTCACAGTGACTTACTAGACACAAGGGGACATATAGGGTTTAGGAGACAAGATCATTCTTGTGCAAGGTCTCAAAGTTTCAAAATCGTATCTCTTCCCCCTCCTTCTCTTTCCCCGCCGCTCAACCATATCAGCAAAGATAGTATAATGCAGGGGTGGGCAACCTTTATGAATGAATGGGCCAGACATAAGGGGTGAAAAATTGACTGGGCCGCACCTAACCAACGACCAGCTTTTGATTTCAAACCTTTGATTCCGAGGACTTTCAAGCAATAGGTGTGTGTACAGTATACAGTACAGCTGATAATTAATGGGGATAATAGGCCTACCTGACAGCATGGCACTAATGCATTAGTGCCGATAAATTCTAAGCAGCTAGCTCGTTTTTGGTGATGATGTAAAATAGATTTTTTTTCTGGAGACATCTCACGAGCCGCAAAAAATCACAGGCGGGCCTCATGTGGCCCGCAGGCCGTAGGTTACCCACCCTTTGGTATAGTGGCTCACCCGAATCTCCTGGAATCACCCTACCATTTTCTAAACATAATCATATAAGTCTGTATAACGAGATGAGGGGGGGGGGGGGGCAATTATATGTGCCTAGAGAAATATGGTATAAAGGAAATGTATTTCTTTTTCATAAATGTGAAAAATAGAGAAAATGAAAGGGGCTGACTGACATATCTGTCCCTGGCTCTCGAAGCCGCGTGGTCGGCATTGTTCTGTATATGACGTAATATTAGTCTTGGTAATATAGCTATACAGTCGTTTTTAAATGAGACTAAACGCCTGGATGATGAAACGAAGTGACATCCAACGTTCTCTGAATATTTATTCCCGTTCATAGTGGACGACTTTAGAACCAGCAGTGAAGGACGATTTGACAGCATTGGTGAACAACTTTTGTTCAAAAGAAACATCTACGATTTGTTGTCCTAACAAGTCACCTTCCAGTAACCACACGTAATGTTATGATTTCATATTTCATTATTTATACAATTTGTTTGTGAGTTCCGTATTAACGCAAGAGGAACAAAGGGGTGCCCGATGGTCAGTGGCGTCGCCAAACATTTCAATCTTGGGGACACAGGGGGCACTGCACTTAATTAGGGTGGCACAATGTTTATTTGTGAGTGCCGTCCTAGGGGAAGGGTCTATAAGAGGAGGGGTTTTTGATTAATTAAAGACCAACTATGGAGACTTTTCAATGAACATAAAATCCCACCATTTTGCATGTATGTAATCCCTAACTCACTCCAATTACATTGCTGTAATTAACTTTACCAATTTCGGACGTTAACTACGTGAAAAATGGAAAGAAAAGTCAGCTTTTTAGGAAACCTATTTCAGACATTCCTGAAACATTACTAAGACATCAGGTGACCATGTGACGTCACTGTTGGTATAAAGCACTCACAGCAATACTTTTAGTGTGTAAAGTTGTATACTTGAGCTGCCAAAAACATCAACGATATTACTCCTTTTTCCCCCGAAATGCCAGAATTCTGTGTTGTTGGAGGTTGTAGTTATACCTCACCCAACAAAAGCATCAGCTTTTTTTAGCTTTCCGAGTAGAAGAACCGACGTAAAACGCCGTAGACTTTGGATCAATTTTGTGAGATCCACGAGGAAAGATTTGTCAGCGCCCGGAGTATCTCATGCCCATGAGTCCACATGCATGACCCTGCCTCTGTGTATGCTGCAAATGTCTCATACTGAGAAACTTATATACTTTCGACAGCTGTGGCGGACATAGCTAATGTGAAATTGACCCTTTCAAGTCTCCTCGTAAACACGCCCTGGCCGTTCTTACATGTAACATTATATCACGCATATGTAGACCGTGTATATAGACCGTGCCTATAGGGTAGCATTGTTAGTACATGTAGTGAGTTACAATTCCCACCGGGTATGTAAATAGTCATGTTAGGATTTCATCGCATTTTATCCATGTCATTTGTCGTATTCCAGTATCGTGAGTTCGTGATACATGTGTTATATTGTCCGTTATGTTTGTTCCGGCATCTGCATGGTCCAAGGAGTGGAATAAAACGGTACTATATATGGATCAGAAGTTTTATTTCGTTAGTGACTGTCTTGTGATTGTGGGATGTTACTGGTCAAGGCCTGTTTCAACTAGACCTAACTCTATGGAACTACACAAAGTCACAGTAGTATTTCGCCCAGGATTGAACGAGAAGCGTGGATTTGGATATTCACTGCTAAATTTGGTTTATTGACAGGATACTTTTTCTGTGTTTGTACTTTTGGATATTAAAATGTGTAAGTACTATGTTCAGCTGAAGCTTAGTCATATATGCTACCCTGGTCGATTCGGGCCATCGTCTTCTCGTAGTTCGATTATGTTTAGTGTTTTGGGGGGTAATTCGGTGACAGTAACGTAAACTATTTTCCCGTTACATATCACGCATGAGGCATCTTTTAGGTATATTCTTCTGTTCAGTTTGCGGTATCTTGCGATCAAATTGTATTACGGAATCGGCAAGCTGCTTGCATGTTCTACAGTATTTTGTACCGTACGTACCTATTGACGCTCCGCTATGTAAACGATGCCTCCATATGAGTGGAAATTTTGCTAATAAAATAACCCATTTTACGAAATTTTCTGCTTAAAGTTGTCTTAAAACTAGTTGTTTACTTTCATATGCTCTTGTTTTAAGCTAACAGCTTTTCAAACGCTCGAAATAGGAAGTCAAATACAGTACAATTTTTCGCTATCAGTGTATAAACAGTGCCTAGTTTAGCGTTTGATTTTCGCGGTATACACATTATGACGTCACACGGTGACCAGAGGCTCCTTTGGGTCAATCTCTGTTTTCAGACATTCTAGAGGTTCATGTCACGTGACTACCCAAAATGTCCATTTTCGTGGTCGTTTTTTGATGGGTTATAGTAGGTTTTCGAAGATTAATTTTTACACATGTTGATTATGGGTATGTAAACGCCCAAATTAATGGAAAATCTTAACAAAAAAAGTTTGTCTCCATAGTTGGTCTTTAAGGGTCCTTAGATGCAATTTGGTGCAATATTTAGCGACTTGAAGTAAATTTATGTTCAAGAATTTTCGGGCTTAGTCTGTCCGATTTTATGTTTTTAATTGAGGCAGATAGTTTTCGTTTTGAGTATATTTTTTAACACAACAAATCGCATCTGAAGGGGGCACCTGGGGGCACGATTTTTGGGGGAGTTCACGTGCCCCCCCCATCCCCAGGCCACCCCTTGGCGACGCCACTGCCTATGCTGTAAGATTGGCCCTCGGCGTCCAATTGTGAAGATGTGTTTTACAAATTTTGATGTGTAACATGTTTTGTTTTTTCATAATCATTATACCCAATGATAACCTTTTCGGAACTTTGTCATACTTTGTCAACCTGTTATTCAATTTAGGGTATGGCACTAATGTTTAGTTCTGTTTTTCCTTTGATCAAATTCCTTTAGAATGATAATGCTTTATGGAACGCTAAAATGGACAAAACGTCTGTAAGATGGAAATTAGGATGGAAATCTATAGTTGTTGCTAGAAAAATGATATAGTCACAACGTGACAGAATTAGTGTCGTAACAATCTCGCATAACACCTTTGCTGTGAACAGAATGTCAATCCGTAACCATAGCAACGAGATATATGTTTTTGCAGTCATTCTACTAATATCACAGACCTCCTACTAGTTTTGAGCAACAACTTATTGACAAAGCTTGTTTTTCATACAGATGGGCACCAATAACCAATTTTGATATCTACACACGATCGGGTCAGGATAATACAAGCATGGATGTTTTTGACGTCATCATGGTACCATTACTACCAAACGTAACCCAAGTAACATGTAACGGTGAGGTTAAAGGTCCAACATTTCTTGGCTCTTTTCTTTTTGTCTTCAATTTCCCAGTCTTCTTTTTTTCCATTTTTCATATACTTATATAAAACCATGGAAACGGATATTCTAAAACTGTCAAAGAAATTTTGAAAGGGTTCTAAAAGTTTCTTGAACTATGGGTACTTTAAAGAGCTTTGGTCGGATAACATTGACGCCTACTATCTAAGTGGTCGTGTGCTCAAGCCCAGTTTTGTGAATTTTGCAGCTTACTTCTGACATTCCTTACTTTGTTTACGTTATTTATATTTTCGTATGGAGTGCATTTTGGATCTTTAACATATACAACAGGTTTAATGACGCATTCATATACATATCAATTTCACTGTATGATTTGAACAGCAGTTGGACTATAGTGTATTCCATAACAACTCCCTGCTGTATCATACGGTAGAAAAATGTTCGCTGTAACTGATGGAATATGAACCCATGCAGCAGGCAAGTTGAAAGCAGAATTCAGCTGGAAAGCTAGTAACCAAAATAGGCATATTATGTATATAGTATAACACAGAGCTTATATTTTGCTAAGCAAAGAGTGGAAGAATTAAACCAAAAGTGAAGAGATGAGAATATTTTAACATGAAAATGGTGTTGGTGATTTTTGTTTTATATTTCATTTTTTCTTTGGAAGAAGGGGGGGCAGGCGTGGAGGGAAGGGTCGTCCGAACACCAAGAACCCTACCCCTTGGAAGAGCATGTATCGTTTATTTTATGTATGTTTCCCACGGTATAAATTGATTGTCTTACTTATTGTTTGGCTTAATATTACAGAGATGTACCTGCCTAATGGAGTCCTTGAACAGGCTACCGACAATACGAACCTCAAAGATCGATGGAGTGGTGACAATGCTCAATTATTGACGTATGATTTTGGAAAGAATCATTCAACGAGTGTGACCTTTAACAGTTCTTCACTTGCTATATTATTAGTATTAATATCAGTTCTTAATAATTGGAAGGAATAGTTGCCTCACGTAGGCCTGACGAGAGGACCGGTCAGGAAGGCTACAGTCCCCGGAGTCCGGGCTCAATTTGGGGTCAGGGTAATTATGGGATAAAGACTGATTTATTTTCTCATTTTCATACTTTGCTTAGCGAAAGTTGAATACTATACCGCGAAAATTGCCAGACGATGTGTATCAGTCAATGGCATTTGATTATTGTTAATGTATGCTTTTAAAAGGTTTTGTTTTTGTTATATAGCCATATATATCGTGATTCGTTAACTTAATTAGTATTTAAGCAGCACTGCGAAGCGATGGTAACCGGTTTTAATTGTTTGGTAAGGAATTGTTCATAGAGTTATATATGTTCTTCTCTGTATTATAACATCTCTGAACAACTGTTTCAGCTAAATCCGGTTCTCGCTCGTATTTACAATTTTGTGGATAGACATTTAGTGGATGTTTAGTTTCTACGTGGGACATTTCTGGATGCGTTATATCGGGCATCTTTGAGGGCATAATAGAAAACATTAGGCCTTCTTGAATTTCACACACAAAAATATTACTTTTCTCTTCAATAATGTTTAACCTACAAAGTTGAGGATAGTGAATTTTGTGAAACCGAGGAGTGAATGATGTTCAATAGCTTTTGGACATTCGATCCTACGATCCAGTCGAACATATACAAGCGAGAACCGGCTTTTGCTGAAACAGTTGTTCGAAGCCTTATGGTCGTTTTTTCTTTATCAATGTTGTATGACTGTACTGGAAATGGAAAATCTAATTCATCAAGTCCCCTTAGAAATGTTTTCTCTTTCCACTTAACCCATTTATTTGAGATAGTTCACGTTAATGAATGCTTAATTTTGGGGGGAGTTTTCTTTCATGTTTGTGACAAGTCAGAATTGCCTACACGAACTAACTACCACATGTATCATTACACTCAGTTTGCAGGTGCACGGCATATGTGTAAGATTGATTAATCGGAAATGTAAACAATCCAACAGGTTAATAAATTATCAAAGTGAATCATGTAGAAACAGCAGAACAGCGTGAGCTGGAATATTTTTGCCGCTAATTCTGAAACAGATCATTTCGGCATTTTTTTCCACCAACTGTCCCTTGTCACTGTAAATGTCCTGTACATTACATCCAGCTTCCGTTTCAACAACATTTAAGATCATTTCGTTTCGACAATTTCCGACTTTTCGAAACAACAGCAGCTCAAATTATGTTCAATAGAGTGGCGCATTAACTTGGTGATGCGTCAAAAAAAAAAATTATCAGTGGTTCTGTGGTAGTTCGTTTCCGCAGCCTTCCTTTGCCTGCGAAGCCCGAAACTTGTTTTAAATATTACTTATCATGTTTCTCAAGAGTCAACCAAAGTAAACTAACGTATGCTATACACAGGAGAGCTATTCTACGTGTATTTTGGTTTCTATCTGAAAACTTGTTTTTTCCCCTCCCACCTCATGTAAATCAAACGTACGCCAATTATGATACTCCAAAGCTTATATAAGGAAGGCGGTTCGTTACGGTTACGATCCGACGATTCTAAATCATTTTTTGGAAAGCGACTGAACAGGTTTTCTATAGGCTACGTGAGTCATGAAGCAGCTGATCCCTACATGAGTATAGTTACCAATGGATTGTATATCCCTCACTCTCAACACAGGTCAGTTTCATATGGATATAGACACTATAGCATTAATTGAAGATTTAAAGAAATGTTGCATATTGAATTCAACATACTGGCTTATACCTGTTCACTCCTTTGCATTTGCTTACAGAAGTCCTACAATATTATCTCGTTCCTCTTTCAATGTCAACATTTTCAGTTAATTACCATTGGTGTAGGAATACGGGGAGGTAACATGAGACAGTCTTCTGACCTACACACTCTTATTGGCTTGGAGTATATATTGGGAGAAGTCCCCGGACGCATTTTAAGAACAAAAATAAAATGCATCTGAGAACACTAATGTAGTCAAAGGAGCAATGCCCCTAGAAGCTACAACGTTTTGACATATTGTCTCGTACCGCGTTCTAAGCACAGGAGTACACAATGAAAGAGCTAGATGAATTATATTTCTCTACAATGTATTTTAAAGCTATAGTTCCGGGAGGGGTCAAACAAGGTCGGTGCCCTTGCAGCCTAAGCATTTATTCATCCCTATTGTTCACTCAGAGCAACTTTAAAGCACAAAAACACATGTCAGAAAGAGGAATTACAGTTCTCTGGAATGTATTCCAAGCCATGGTAAGGATCCTGGACGAACACTTCAGCTGCAGCGCTTGCAGAAAGATATTACCTGTTCTCTTGAAGCGATTTTACCGAACAGAAATACAATTCTGAGAGGAAACAGGATATATACGCCTCTGTGTGTGTTTTGTGTGTAATGTTACTTCTGAATGTTTTTGTATAAACATATAGTGACCTTCAGCCTTTGTTCAGGCTTATGCCATGTATGTGGTTGTGTCCTACAGTTCCTATAGAAATGATTAATCTCGAGTGATACATGCATATGGCCGGTTGTTTGTGCTTATATTAAATTACTATCCATATTAGTTGTTCACTTGTTCTTGTTCATATAGTTCAATAAAATATGTACTAACTTTCATTATTGAATTCTCTCATATATTGTTTCTTTACTCACGTTTAGTACACACCGTATATACTTTGGCAAAGAGTCAGTAAGTCAATTGACTTTCTGATTGATTTTCAGTCAGTTGTCGAAGGTAAAGGGAATATTTGCGATGGTGATGCATGGCGTATATTTGCGTATCCATGTGTGTACGTGCGGCACATAGTGGCTGGTAAACTCGGCGCGAACTCAGAAAGTACACAGGGGTTTAGATTCACACTTGGTATATGTAACCGCCTCATTGAGTACAAGAAACACATTGAAATTGGTGCAAGTCAAAGGTCACTTGAGGGCAACAGAGGTCAAAGTCTGGAAAAGTGTGAAAACTTATAAATGATAATTAAGGCTGCAAAAGTGAAGCTTATTATATGTATATACTCAGGGGCGTATCCAGGATTTTCTAATCCGGGGGGTACCAATTACTATCTAAGCGGAGCGCCACCATCGGTTGGCGCGCAGCGTACAAGAAAATTTCTGGTTTTGATACCACCCAGATCACCGGAAATGGTACTTCTCGGCCTTGAAAATGACCAACCAGATGTACACTTTTTGCCTGAGAACCAAGTATTTCCCAATAGTTTTTTTTTCATCCATAACCTTTTTGAAGATTGTCACCAGTCACAAATCATGTTCGACCTCATCGCATGACCTGTGGATCATTGCTTTTGTAGGTGATTCTACGTCGCGGCCCACAATATCCGTCTGCCTCCCCACTTTTCAAGGTTTTAAGCCCATTATTTGATGAGAATTTGAAAATTCCCTTTCTCGTGAATAAACTCACTTCAAAACATACCGGTACCCATAATGTCGCACAAAATTTCATCTATGGACAACCAATATAGAAAAACCTCCATCAATCCCTAACAGACCGGTCAAAATTGCATAGCTCCCAACTCTTAAGAATACAAATGCTCTTCCATGCCACGAATCGATGTCCTGGGGGAGGGGTATAAGGGGAGGGGGTGTCCCCCTCCCCTTTTGATTTTTTTGGGAATCCTCGTGATGCCTACATGTAAAATGGTGGCACTTAGAGAGGCTTTTGTCACCCAAAATTTTCTGAGAAATATGCATTTTTTTGTGTAACATCAATAAATTGAATAGTAGGTGATAATTCATTCTTTCCCGTGGCATGAAAATGTTCGCTGCTCGCCCCAATCAAAAGAAATATAGGCTAATTTGTGGTTCAAATGATGCTGTAAAGGAGGTTTAATACTCTATAATGCTAATTGCTAAAGAAATGATGGTTGCTAAGTCAAAATTTAATGCAATTTTTTTTTATGTATACTTGACAATTACAATGTGGGTTTTTCGGAAGCTTGTGCGGGTCAGCGGGTTTGGGTGTTAGAATGCGGGTCCAACCCGCGAATTGCGGGTCAGTTGGGAGCTCTGAAATTGCACGATCGGTAGAGGGAAGTGTGATGAAGAATGATGGTTGGAAATTTTCGAAAAATGAGACAGTTAATTTATTGGTGTACAAATAATAAAACCTCTTATAACGGCTATTATAAAACTTGGTTGAAGGAAATGAAAAAATAGCAGATATTTCCGAAAGCGAACACTACCCACATAGGCGTAGGAGGCGGGGGCTGCAGTCCCTAATTCGCCATGACTAATGTAAAAGATAGTTTTGACATATTTGAACCTCTATGCTTTTTCTCTATCTACGTAAGACATTTCGTTGTCTACATTAGCATCCCGCGGTATCCTGCGCAACTTTGACGGACCGTACGGCGTACGACGGCATGCGATTTAGGCCTAATAACCGATGCTTGCTTATATATATGACATTGATATTGGCATGTTGAACGCGCGCGGAGCGCGCGAAAAATCTTGGTTATTTTTTCGGGCAAGTCGGACAGTTTTGAGGCTGTTCATCCTGGAACGCCATTGGCGAGCTCACTGATATGATATCACTGATGTGATATCTGCTGTTTGCTTAAAATTCGAACAGGCGCGTAGCGAGGAATTTGCCAAGGGAGAGGCGATGTCTGTAGGCAAAGTATCTAAACGTTGCGCCACCATAAGTTGGCGCGGAGCGTACAAGAAAATTTGGCCGAAAATCCCTACCAGATCGCTGGAAATGACACTTCCCACGCCTTGTAAGTTGCATAGCACTTTCAATTTTGAAATTACTAGCAATATCATAAAAAAATATGCTGAAGGTGGGGGCGGTCGCCCCCTTCCCGAAATGCGTCATGTTCCCCGACGACACGGTCGAGTTCGAGACCAGCCACAGTTGGTTTCATAGCACAATTCTACAATTGTTTAAGGCGGATATACACACACATGCGTTATGGTAGACCATAGATCATTAGTGAGAGAGGAGAAATGGAAACGTCAAAAATGGAGTTGTCGGTGTAAGGAATAGGGTGAGGCACACGCCCCTTTCCGAAATCCTTGATCCGTCACTAGCTACCTTGTGTATGTTATAGGGATCAGCGCTGTAATGATGTCACTGTTCCTTTTTCTCTTCCCGGTGTCTTGGCGTTTTTCTTTTCTCTTTCCTTTTCTCCTTTTTCTCTCTTTCTTCTTTCTTCCCCTTCCTTCCTCTCCTCCTCCTCTTTTTTCTTCTTTTTTTTCTCTCCTTTTTTTCCTACCCGGGGGGCGCGCGCCCCCAACGCCCCCCTGGATACGCGCCTGGTACTTCATACGTATTGTGTATGGACTCACCTTATAGGGAGTTCAAGACAAGAAATTGAGGTTCAAAATGTCATTTGAGGTCAAAGTCTGAACACCATGTAAGCACAAGAACTTGGATTAACTTCCTGCATGGTGTGTAGCTCCACGGGGGGGGGGGGGTGACCTTAGTAAGGCAGCTCTATTATTTTCAGTGTACGTATAGTGTCATTAAGAGTGCAACAGAGGTTAAAGTCGATTAACATTGTAAACCCGAGGACTTAAAATGTAAAGCTTGAAATTAAGTTGAGACTTGGTATTTAGATCCACCTTAGGGAGTACAATAATGATATTCTTTTCTGTGAAGTTCCGACTTTCATTTTAGATCAAAATACTTTGGAAACACACGAACGTCTAAAGTCAGGCATGAATCAACTTAATAGTTGATAGGCCTATGAGGGACCACAGAATTGCAGGACCATACAGAAACGGTCAGCACTTAAAATTATTGTGCACTGAGTGAATTATAATGTTGAACACTGTATATAACATGTGGTCAGGAATCACTACACCCATGGGCTTTGATATGAACTTCTTGAATATTTTTTGGAGTTTATAAACACAAGACTAACGTTAACAATTTATGCTTGGGCTGACGATTCAACGCCATCATTGATCAGTCTTAAGAGTATTATGGTATATATAGTAATGTAGTTCGTTAGCTGTGGGAATTCTGCAAGTTGGAAATGGTAATTCCTTCTTGAAGATCCTATAAACTTTACATTGAGAGATTCTAGTGAATTCAGCAGTCGTTCCTTTAGCGTATTTCCATATAATCTCATATCAACGCTCTGTTGTGAGCCTGTTGGTATCAACAGCAAGAACATTGTGATGTAGTGTTAAGGCGCATTTACATGACACGACAAAATCGTCTGCGATTTTGCTTTTAGCCGACTGTTGTTTGTAATGTCTCTGTTTGCGTTCCATATCCAACGAGGTAAATGAATCTGGAGGATTCATGTCAATTGCGTGCGCGCGTACCATGTATGGAGGGTCATGTGATGTGTTCCAGGGTGGTACTATACTGATATTTCTCTGTAGCAGTTCGAGAACAGTGTTAGTGACTTCGTGAAAGATTGGTCGGTTCGGACATGAGAACTAACGGCATAAGAAGGTACTGGTACTTCAGGCCTACGAAATAGTGCTAATATGCTAACGCTCAACCTTATTCTCTTGAATGAAGGCAGGCTTTCTACATAATCTTACTTATTAATACAGCTCTAGGGGCAAGCATTGTCTCATATGGCCTAACGTTATTACTACACGCTATAAGTGAGTGTAGAAATGGGAAATGTGGGGAAATGTTTAGTTCAGTGCAACCACGGAATTCTCCATGGAACATAGCCTAATGCTGTTCGACGGGAATATAGCTATCACGTTAGGCTACAGGCACGGTTATTGCTAGGTAACGGGTGTCGTCTGCTGCTCTAAGCGCGCAAACTCATTTACGTACTAGTTGGGTGAAATCATCATGCGTAATAGGGAGAGTAGTATATTAGTACCACCCTGGAACACATCACATGACCCTCCATACATGGTACGCGCGTACGCGCTTATTTACTGTGTGATAGTTTCTCCAGATTCATTTACCTCGTTGTCCATATCAACGAAAGGGTCCATGAATCTAATATTGAGGGCATTTGGTGCAAGATTTCATCACATTCACAGAGTGCTGTTTCTATCTCCTATGATGAGAATTTAGTTTCAAGTTACAACAAGTTTAAGCCGATGAACAAGGACGTGAAGACGAAACCACTGTATAACATGCGTCTGTAATTGTTTTTTGACGGTAACTTTGTCAGTTTTGACTTCCAATTCGTTTCGAGGATTTCATATTACTTCAAATACAACGCCAGTACAAATGAGGCCGCAACTATTCGTTTCGCGTAATAGGCCTAGACTAACTTAAGCTAGTTACAAATTACAATATATTATTATTTCTATTTTTCATCCAACCCACTGCTAGTGCTAGTGTGACGACTTCCAACTACCAAGTACCAAACAAATTTGAGATATGTATTAAATATTAACTACTAATTATGTAACTTGTAACGCCGATGAGAAAATATCTTCCCATCTCAAAATGAAGCCTTCGTGTAAACTATTATTGTTCCATATTGTTGAGAATCCAGGAGTGCACATGTTTTTTCATAGGTCTCCTGCTTTTTACCTAATTATCAGTTGAATAATGATGGCGCCCATACTTGCTTGCCTGATCATTGGTTGAATAAGCCATGCATTGGTTCATATTTACCCGATCATTAGTTAAATAAAGGGTGCTTATTTACCCATTTCGTAGGGGGTACACACCCCTCCCATTCCCCTTTCAGACCACCCCCTCCCCGACCTTCTAAAATAATTTAAGTACTTATTAGCCCAAGCTTGCATGTAGACCTAAGTATAAAACGAATTGGTAGCAAGAATACTAGAGCTGTATCATGTTTGGGAAGATGCCAATGTTGATTGTGCTACATTATGCAAGTACTAAAAGTGATTTTTGAAGTAGACTCATACATCTCAAAAGATGGCAGTGTCCCTCCAACCACGAATCTAACTCTTGAAAGTTAAAAAACAAAAAATTAGGAACTCTCCACTGACTGTACTATATGTTGATACATTCAGTTACATAGTACAGTATTATTGGACTTGATTGAAGAGCTAATTTATAAATTCTCTATCATATCACTATCATCACTAGCACTCTATAGAAAAGAAGCATATAGAAATGTGCAGGGTATTCTATAGTTACTCCAAAAATTGTGTTAGAACTCTCTGAAGCATTCTTTAACTCATTAGCCTAATGGTGTTTAGAAAGCACAACTGACTCTAAATATATCTATGTATATATGATTATGTTTATATAGATAGTAAGATAGGCGGATGTCACTGATTTGGCGTTGAAAATAAAGTTGTTCTAAAATGGTAAAGATAGGTTACCAAATTTACACCCCTTCTTCCCTTTATATTAGTACTCAGATCAAAGACATACCAAATGGGAGAGGTTTTGTGGATGGGATAGGTTTAAAGGGGGCATGCAGGGAGGAGGGGGGGGGCAAGAGTCCCAGACAATCATATCCTACAAGTCCAGGCTCTTAAGCTACTCTGGTGAAAGTATTCTCCTGTTATCTTATCTATAGTTATTACTTCATCTTCAGGCAAGAAAAGATGGAAAATTAAATACTCAGTGAATCCTTTAAAAGTACTTACTGTATTAAGATCATATCAATAATGGAATATTTAAGAATTATGTTGTGATATCTCTTTCGACAGGATAACAAACTTTTGGGGGTTATTTAGGCTGCAGTGTTTTAAAAAAATACAATGTCTTCACCGGTTGCTATCATTTGGTCAAGGAAGGCAGTCTTGTCACTATATCGCACTCTCATGAGGGAAGGAGAAAAACTGAAATACACAGATCAGGAATTCTTCAGATCAGCAATCAGAAAGGAGTTTGAAAAAGCTAAGCAGGAACAACATCATGAAGTAAAACAAAGGCTTTTAGATGTAAGTGATAACCCCCCCCCCCCTTCTCCCCCCAAATATAATAGAAAGAGAAGGTAGAAGGCAATGCCATGTTGAATTATTTTAGTGCAATATGAACATAAAATGTGTGTGGGAAATGTGTGTCAATTAAATTAATAGTTTTTACTTTCTCTTTTCTTGAAGGACACAATGTTTGATAAGTACTGTACATGACTCCATGTGAAGATTCCTTTTGCTTTTGCTTTCTCAATTCTCTTAACATTGATGACATCCTGAAAGCATAATTATTGAATGTTAACAACTGACACGATTGATCAAAACCACATTAACCAAGAATATATACTTTGCAAATCTGTTTTCCAGTGATAGCAATCTTGTATAAAGAAAATCATGGAAACCAAAGCTTTTAATTTCTGAGAAGGCTTCACTACTGTATCTCTAAGATAACAATTATTTTTCAGTAACAGACAATATGCAAAACTTAGTGGGATAAAGTTTGTGTTCTTTTAGATGAAAGGAAGTATTAAGCAACCTGCCATGTCATTTTCAAAACTGGAATCTAATCATGTCAGAGGGCTTCATTCAATATGAGCCAGTTGTTCCTGCAGTATGTTTGACTTCAGCACCAACACACTTAAACAGACCTTCTATTAAATACTGAAACAATATCATTATAAAAATCTTGCTCAATATTCTGCACAAAGCTGGATGAATGTATAGTGTGTGTGTTGGTTTGTTTGTTATTCTATTTGGTTTACAGCATATCAAGTTAAAATTTTATAACTTTATCACAAACTTTTTCAGAAAGGATACTACTTCCTCTCTCAAAGGCTTGGTGGATTGATTTGACATAGCTAAGAGATGAAGATGGAGACAGACAGCCTGATGAGGAACAGGCAATTCAAGAGGAACAGCTGGTGAAGTGAATATCGAAGAGATGATGTGTACATCAATCAACTTTGACCTCCTCCTGCAAGAGGATAAAACGTGTAAGATCATGATACGATATGATGCATCAATCTGGGCAAGATTGACCAATCAACTGTTGAGGTTTATTCAAAGGATGCTTTAGTCATTAGACCAAACTTGCCAAACCTCCCGGCTCTTAGGTGCCTTCAGGCTACTTCAAAGGCAATCTCATGATCTCCTGATTTTATGTGCAAATTTAAGATCTACTTATATTTCTAAATTGCATTCAGAAATGTTTTGACAGGTCTGTGTTGGTGATGTGGAGTAAGTCCACTTCAATTTTTTGGGAATTCTATAAAATGTTTTTGCCATTGTGTTCTGCAGTGCCAACATTAATGTGACAATTACTTTCATGTAACCTGCATTTTTGCAGAGGTGACTTGTACATTTTATAAACGCTGTACATTATCTTGTTTTAGTTGGAGTTTGACTAATTCTCCCTATTTTCCCCTAATCTGATGATTATGTGGGGGGGGGGGACCATTAATTTTTCTATTTTTATAAGAGGTTGGCAGGTCTCCAATAGCCAGTTTGAAAAATTGTCTAATGTTTGTACCTCCAAATATATCATGATAAATAGTAGCTGAAGTTGTCATATTTCAAGAACTTTCAAGTTAACAATCCCTTTTTAGTTTACTTTTTTTGTTGTGAACAAAACCATTGTAGAATTCCTTGAGGGTTCAGGGGTTTGTATAAGTATAACATTGGTTGATAATGACAGGAATTGGGATATGGTTATGTAATCTGAACAGCAACTTCACAGAAGGATCACAAAGAGAGAAATAATGTAACAGCAATGACTAAATCAAATAAAACATTCAATTATGTGAAGAATAATGGAAAAGTAAAGGCAAAGTGTATGTAATCAATTTTTTTTTTTTTGGGGGGGAGGGAGGGGGTTGATATAACAGACAAATGCCTTTCAATATTAATGAGACATGGCTATATTTGTCTCAAGAAAGTAGGTGGAAGTTTGACCGTCAGAAAGAGAGAGTTTGTTAGTGCGTCCATGGGTTGGTAAGGATGCAGGAAGAGAGGGATTGGGGAGGGTTCAGAGGCCAACAGCCTTAAAGCTGACAACAGTTGTACTTGAGATTTATGCCTTTAACACAGCATACCATTGCTTAACATGCATGACATTTGGCAAAGGTCAAAATATGCACAAAATATAAACAATTGATTGTTTTGAGATCGGCACACTTGTTTCAATATTGTGGTAAATTTTACTTATGCATTTGACTCACTACTTCAATTCCATTTCTCATAGAGAGAGGTGTGGGGTGAAAAAGAGTATAAAATTGAAGCCAACCACAATACTTTGCCATAGACTGGTTCTTTTGATAATTTCTATCATTGTAGTACATACTGAGTTGAAAATAAGACCGGAAAATATAGAAATATATTATTCCTTTACCAAAGACAACTTGTAACGAGTGATAAACAATAAAAAAAATACAACACACAGTTTGTTGATTTGTAAAGCAAGCATGTACCTGTGTTTTTTTTTCTTCCCATAAATACAGCTCTATCAAGGTAATTAGTATATATCTGAACAAAAAATGTCTGAACAAATAAAGTTGCACTAGGTTTGAAAAAAGGAGTGAAATATTGAAAAAAACTTTTCAGGAGTTGACAATAAATGGTGAAGAATTTGAAAATACATACATGATATGATAGGAAAGATGGATAGAAGCCTAGGGGCGAGTCATGAAGCAACATACAGTTTCATTAAAATCATTTAATGGAAAATAAGAGAAAAAATCAAATATGTAAAACGCTAAGCCGTTTTTTTTGTTGAGGAGGTTGAACAAACATAATATATGAATATTGAATAACCTACAATTGGCAGATTTCTTTTGAGCAATGTATAAAATGATCACTTTGTCTTATTCAGGAATAAGGGAAGTCTTTCAAGAGATGAATTAATTCAATGTTTATCCAAGATGGCACTCTCTTTAATTACTGGACAACATTTGTCATGAAGGTTAACAACTATACGTGCTTCCATGGTAGTATAAAGTTCAAAAATATGTCAGATTCAAATATTTTGTAGACATATCTTTGCAATATTTTCTCATCCAAAGTGATATTTAAATGTCACTAGAATCAGTAGAGGTGAGGTTTTCCCCTTATTGCCTCTGGGAAGCGATCCTACCATAGTTGAGATTTTCTCTAGAAAAGAATGTCCAACCCATCATGAAATGGGAGTCACTTCTCTAATACTCAATTTGCAGTTTTCTATCAAATCTGGTGACAATATATACTTGTTTAATATTCTGACTCACTCTACTCTTCCACACACACGCTTCCAATTTGACGATAGTATAATTTACTTTCACGTGTACTGACAACCTGATACATTACGAATCCAACATTGTGAATCGCTTGATGAGTTTTTCTTGGCATACAGAACAGCAGATTTCATCGTCTGTGGCAAATGCAGGTTACGACCTTTGCAAGCTGCAACTTCAACCCTCAACTGTTACACACAAAAAATGTCAGATATATATCAATACATTTCTTCTAAAGATCTGGTATTTGACCACAAATGCTGTCATAGATAGCCTTACATTTTTGCTGTTTTTAAAAAAAAGTATACAAAAAACAGGTAGAACTAAACAAATTCTCTGACAAAATGTACCATTTTTTGATATATCGGTAAAAATACACGGCCAAATGGAACCCCTCGTATCCATTTCCTTCTTTTCCATTGTAGAATTGAAAATGCAGATATAGCGAAATAAAAACAAAATATATCTCTGGATTACATCTCTGGATAACATCTCTGGATACAAAATGCATTATGATACTGTTCAGTGTACACTGTGCCTAACAAATCCATTGCTTCTTAATACTGAGTTCGAGTCACTTCAAGATTAATGTATGTCGTCCAGTTACAGAGTCGTTGACAATTCATAATCATGGACGTTATATGTTACGTTGGATGAATGTAAGAGACTGACTTCGGTCGGCTTGCAGCTTTGATAAGCCAATGATGGCTCCTTGGCGAGTACCTGCTTGCAGGAGGATCTAAAATACATACAATACCAACCTCTCCGAATATATTTTGAAATTATAAATTTCGGTTGGTACTCATGAGGAAGGATAGGAAACGTGATCTCACAACATTTGTTAAATAAATATGAAACAAGATTATACACTTACTTACTGTGCAAAGTGATTACTTGTTGATCAATAGTGGGAGGATTAATACCATTACATCGCCCCCATGAAAAGTGGGTATCCTCCTTTCCTCCACCCCTCCTTTACTCCACCAACACCAAAAGCTCTGACTTGCTCTGAAATATTATGCCCATATCTGATCTTCTTTCTTTGGATGCATATTATCTAGGTGAAGATGTGTGCATACACTTTCAATTAAGCATCCCCCTACCCACCCCCTCAGCCCCTTCCCCGGGGCCTTCCAAAGTAAAGAAATCAAATATGTCGGTCATACCTTGTTTTTAATATTAATCTACTATACTACAACTGACACAATAGTTAATACAAAGCATCACATCTATTAAACACTCATGTTAGAAAAAAAGCCAGGCTCTATTTACATATTTTTTAAACTAAGAAATACAAAGCAGTAGAAAAATTGGATGGATTTGCTCGACCATATTGATCTTAAAACCAAAACTATGATCTAAACCTACAGCATTAACCCAACAACTATCACCATCATCACTAACACAAACATTACGTTATTATTACATAGGCGATGTTTCACCAAACGTCCATTAAAGCAGAACAAGAAAGAAAATAAACATCCAATGAAAAAGGTTCCCTTTGAAGTGAGGTTTATGTCGGCAATAATACCATTTTTGTTTTACTGTTAAGCAGTAACGAAGATACTGTCACTCGGCTATCACTGTTTTAGTGATGCTAATTACATACAGCTAATCTGAAATGTAATTAAGAAAGGAACAAATCCAACCTATGTTGTCATCATTAACATCGTATGTGATGACAATCAATGTTCGAAATGGAATCTGAAACCATGTTGTCTGACTGGCAACAACATTATCCTGCACATCTCCATTTGGTGTCCTTGATTTTCACAAAGTGTTTGTAGATATTGTTGTGTCTAGTAATGTCTGGCATTCCTTTCAAAAACTGATGACGACGAAATATTATTCAATATTAATTTAAGAGTGAAAGTTCATCCTCTGAGCGGGTTGGTGTCAGTTTGATATTGCTTACCAATTTCCAAGGGAGTTGAGAAAACTTCAGAGTACCCCTTAAAGATATCCACCAAGATAGAAATTGATCATCAACCCAGCATTTAAATTAATCATTCTATTTTTGATTTAAAAAAAAATCCACAATCCTGACAAGCTTAAAACTCATTCTTGAATAAATCCCATGCCAAGAAAAGTTGCAAACCAGAATTTCCACTATTTTTGACCCTTGATGATAAGATAATTAAAGTTGACAAGTTAAGCTACAAAACTTTGTCTTTATGGATCCAATTTTGTCTCCATTAGTTTTCAAAACTTACCAGCTGCTTTTTCAGAACGCTTGCAAATGTAATCCATTTTCAAGACAGAAAAAAATCATCTCTAAATTTAAAAAAAAAATGCTTAGGCCTATACTTGAAAAAGCCATCAACCTGATGGACTTAGTTTGTAAAGAATAGAATATTTCAAATGACAACAATGAAAATATGGTATATGCTGTTAAATAAACAGACTAGTTTGGAACTAAATACTTCCATTACTTTGTAGCATTTGTTTACATGCAGCAGGGTGACAGCATCTAGATCTTGAACGAAAATAAATGGTCCGATTAACATTTATACTCAAAAGTGGGGAACAAATTTCTTTGGGAAACAAATTGCTCTGGGGAGCAAATTTCTTTCTTCCTTTTTGCACGGTTGATGTTATCAGACGGTTTGGATTGCCCCTCTCTGGTTTAGTGTTGGTAGTCTCATTAAACTGCTCCTATACTGAACAACCACGGTTTAATAGTCTCTATATCCTACACCTGTCTGCAGTAATCAGTTCTGCATTATCATCGCAGGCCTTCCGTCAATTGTTTTTGAAGTCACCATTCCGTCTTCCTCAACTGTGATTGTTTCTTGCCCATTTTCTAGGATTCTAGGAGGAAAGACAGGCAAAATATTGTTGGAGGGAGTACACAGGGAGTGTTAGCTCAGTGGTTAACGCCGGTGCCTTTCAATCATATGGTCCCGAGTTTGAGTCACTCCAAGATTAATGTAGGTCGTCCAGTAACAGAGTTGTTGACAATTGACAATTCATAATCATGGACGTTAAAATATGAAACTAAGAGATTGACTTCGGTCAGCTTGCGGCTTTGTTCCTGCTTGCAGGAGGATCTAAAATACATACATAGATACATAGATACATAAATATTGTCATTTGTTGGACAGACCAGTAACCAAGATATTTTCTTGTAAAGTCAAGCCAGACTCTGTGAGGTTTGCATCTCAAATGCCCAATCTAACATATCCTGCTCAGTGTTGGATTTTCAGGAATTTGAGAAGGTTGTCCGAAGGACTACCAGTTTCAAGGATTTTCAAATATTTGGTAGTCCTGCAAAAAACTTGGTAGTCCTTCCAAATTTTCCACCAAAATTGAAAATGAACACAAATAATACAAAACAAAACATTTTGGTGCTCAATCTGATTGTGTCAACCAAAGCTTTATTAGTTTAGCATATAACCATGTTATTGTGTACTGTTTTCAAAAAGTGTTTGCACGGGGTATCCGGGTAACCGGATACCCGCCCGACGCGATACTACCCGGTTCCTTATTTATTACCCAGATACTACGCAGTGTGATTTTTTTTTTGGCAAACCTATGGTTAGGCAAGATATTCCCATTGAGTTATGCTACCATGTGGTCTAAGATAACAGCAATAACGAAAGTATTCCAGCATGGTTACGAACACAGGATTCTGGGTACAGGACGCAATGTTTTGGCCAGGGACGCAAAATCTTCAAATTGCTTGCAATCCCCAAGTACACACTCACAACTAGGTCAACGGAAAACATAACAAACCACATTTTTGAATGAACATCTTTCATTCTTTCTTCTTCTGACAAGAATCAAAAGTTCTCCTACTCCTACAGATCATTGAATTTGTTTGAAAATAATTATATCACAACAATCAACCGCAAGGTACAGGGCTACCAAAACTTCATTACAGAGATTTTCATGCTAAAAATAGACAATGATGCTTTATCAAGATTCCCGTGATTTGACTGGCTAATAGTCGCTACCGATTGTCTGCAAACATTCTTGCATTTTTAGTGCTCAATGAACACAAGTAACTTGTTTGACAACAATTACTTGCAACGTTAACTTTTTCCCTGTGTAGAGATAACGAAGCTTGTGGTAAAGATTATCATATGTCTGCACTCAAATATCATACCGTTAGGCCTTGTCTCATATTTGTTACGTACATTTTGACAACAATCACTGGTGGTACGAAGATGCATTTGAATTGTATCTTAGACAATCACGTAGGGTTGGGCGATATATCGAAAATTATTATTACCGCGATAATTTTTTTTTTTTCAAAACGATATTTTTTGAGGATTGAACAAATGACGATAATTTCAACTTCATTTACTGACTTTTGAACTTCGAAAAAACCCGTCCTTTACAACATTGACTGTATAGAGAAAAACTCTGAAAATCAGTAGAGAAATTACCAATTGTGTACGAACAGTAAGTTGGTACATCTTTCAAACTTTACGAAAGATCGAGCAAAATACTTTCGAAAAATTCACGCGAAACTGGCATATCGTGCTAAATGCAACTAATGTCATGTAAACAAGGCTCTAGTTCACCCATTTATGAACAAACCATCAGACCACATCTGGTGTTGAGCGCGGAGAAAAGAAAGTATTTTCTAGAATTTCCACAAAAAAAGGAAAAATTAATATCCTACCATAGTTAAGTGTATAGTATATAGCCTAACCACTTCATCGATTACGGATCTCACGTAACAACAAAAACACAAGTAATTGTATTTTGCGAAGTTGACGTTTTCCACAAGGACATGGGAACAATATTTAGCATTTAGTTAATCATGCCAAGTGGCTTAAAACATGGGATTAAAATGCTTACTTTCATAAAGATGGCCATACTTTAGCCATTGGGCCGTGATATCGTGCTATGTCTGTATGTTATAGACTGTGCCTCGTGTATCATGGGGAATAGATTGTTTTGTTCATGCGGAGGAGTCGGTTGGCTTGAGGTGTGTTTTACGGGGATATTTACCTACTTTTCTTGAACGTCTAAGATAATATTTCGCATAACTTTACCGATCCTTTACTGACTGACCTTATTAATTCTAGAGTGGAGCCAAAATAGTTTACTACATGAAAAGTTTTTTGGAAACGTGCCAAAAATGTTAGGGGTAAACACTGCAGTTGTAAACTGATGTACAGTACGTATAGTGCACGCTGTTCATTGTAAGGCAGTCTAGAAACGGGGCTTTGCCGAACGTAGTTTGTTTCATAATATCGACAGTTTTGTTGTAACTTTTTAAAGATTGTAAAACAGATTTAATCTCTTTTCATTTTATCACGTAATATAGCTACTCTAACTTGTCATTTTAAAATTTTCATCAGTTTCCGTTTCGTGACAATTTAAATTAAAAAAGTTGTCAGTATTTTTTTCGCTAATAACATTACTGTATTCCATGGATACCTTATAACTGCGTCACAAATGCAGTGGTATAGGCTAGATTTCCCCAATTGACTTAGTGTGTTGTTAGGCAACCATGTGGTCGAAGATAACAGCAATACTGAAAGTATGCCATGGATATCTTATAACTGCGTCACAAATTCAGCAGTATAGGCTAGATTCCCCCCCCCCCCCCATTGTCAGGCAATGCATTTTCACTCGGCCTATAGACTGTCAGTGTCTGATCGACTGTTGTTACAACACCGTGCAAAATGCATTGCACTGACATTTAGCCACAAGTCTCATTTGTTTTCTGGGTACATCATTAGAGACTAACGTTAGGCGACTTTATTAGTGAACAGATTTCTTCTAACGATGTTGTAAAGTTAATATTTCGCGCATGTTTTTAAATAATTCATGTTTGGTTTGGGTGTTATTCAGAAACTACTTAATTAAATTGACTTTCGTTTTTAATGAAATATAATTAGGCTCAATAATTCTTCAAAGCCTTCCTTTTTTTTGGTCGTCCGAAGGACTACCAAGCACACAACATTTTGAAAGATTTGGTAGTCCGACTTATTTTCTAGTCGTCACGGACGACCGTGAAAATCCTACACTGCTGCTCAAGGTGTATGGAATGTTGTGATATTATAAATATTAATGATGAAATATTGCAGTTTCAAAATATTTCCTCTTTTTAACTTGGTGCAGTCAAGAGTCATGATGCTGTTGTCAGACGGATTTAACAATATTTACGCCAATGTGGCATACAGAAATATCTCCATATACATCACTTTCAGAGAATGCTGTACCAACCAACTCACACAGTTTTATGTATTGTCACACAGTGGATCTGCAAACTTCACATGCAGAATCATAAAAAAGTACCCAGAAAGCAGGGTAAAGCAGATTTACAAAGAGTTATGGGAATTATTTATTTATTTATTGTTCAAGCAATGAGTTTTATTTTACTTGGAAACTTTCTTGGTTTCCTGCACCGATGTTTAGAGTTTCTTTATTATTATTATTAATACTTTCCAGGTTTACAATGTTCAGGCGTGGGAAGTTGAAATTCTGCTTTGTGATATGATGCACTTCCTGTTATTAAGTGTGTCAGTACAGATATTTTTTAAGGCTTGATGCTCCTGGGAGGGTAGTTTTGCCAGTGCTGGAGCAGCTCCCCAGTGACGTCAGCTTTATTTTATGGCTTGATGCTCCTGGGAGGGTAGTTTTGCCAGTGCTGGGGCAGCTCACCAGTGAAGTTAGTTTTATTTTATGGCTAGATATTCCTGGGAGGGTGGTTTTGCCAGTGCTGGGGCAGCTCCCCAGTGAAGTCAGTTTTATTTTATGGCTAGATACTCCTGGAGAGTGGTTTTGCCCAGTAATGGGCAGCTCCCCAGTGAAGTCAGCTTTATTTTATGGAGCTAGATACTCCTGGGAGGGTGGTTTTGCCAGTGCTGGGGCAGCTCCCCAGTGATGTCAGTTTTATTTTATGGCTAGATACTCCTGGGAGGTTCGTTTTGCCAGTGCTGGGGCGGCTTTCCAGTGAAGTCAGTTTTATTTTATGGCTAGATACTGTACTCCTGGGAGGGTGGTTTTGCCAGTGCTGGGGCAGCTTCCCAGTGAAGTCAGTTTTATTTTATGGCTAGATACTCCTGGGAGGGTGGTTTTGCTAGTGCTGGGGCAGCTCCCCTGTGATGTCAGTTTTATTTTATGGCTAGATACTCCTGGGAGGGTGGTTTTACTCAGTGCTGGGGCAGCTTTTCAGTGAAGTCAGCTTTAGTCAGCACTAGTTCCCTATTTTTGCTTAACTCTTTCGATCAGAAAAACTATTTGCTTGTCTACTTAAATAATAATAATAATGAGCAGTTATTTTTACAACGCTTAAGCGACCACAAATGTTGGAGAAGCCCGCAAGGGCTTATGAATTACACCTTACACGTAAGGTGGCTTCCAATTCAACATTTTAACTCAAATTTGGAATCTTTGCAATTTAGAAAGTCATTTCAAATGGGAGAATCGTAGATTGCTCTTTGGTAGAAAAACCCACCTTACTTTGACCCGGCCGGGTATCAAACCCGGAACTTCCTGAATGCTAAGCCTCATTTATTCAAATGCCACAGCCTTTATCCACTCGGCCTCAGCACCGGTATGCTTTATTCCTCCTACTTTATTCCCTATACTAGTCTGCTTTTACAGTATTACTTTTTGCTACCCAAATCTTGATCAGACTTAACCCCCCCCCCCCTTGACCCCCCCCTCCCACAAACTGGTAGTATCAGTACAATTTCCAGTGAAAGCACTAACATTGGAGTAGATTTATGAACTGACTGGGAAATCAATTTTGACTGAGCAAAGGAATGATTGTCTACAATGTCCTTGTTTCTAGAGACAAGTGTTACAGTAGGCTCTACCAACTGATTTGAAAATAAATGAAGAAGACTCACTTAGTTGTTTTAACTTTCTTGCCGTCGATGAACTTTGTACTGGTGGATGTTCTCCGTACATTTCCACCACCAGAGGGACCAAACGCAGACGACGAGGAAAATGAAGCATATCTAAAAAACCAAAATACAAACAAACGGTTGGAAAAATCGGGCCAAGATATTTACTAACATTAAAGACATACAGTACAAGTTGGTGGATAAGATTAAAATGAAGAAAAAACAGTAAGCATCCATATTTAATATTTCATCTTTTTTAGTGTGGAATCCTTTTGTCCATTCTGCTATCTGCAAGCTCATGCATATTCACGATACATAAGAAGGGCAAAATCTGCACATTAACTAGCTACACATTCTGTCGAGAATTTATCAAATGTTATCCTCTGGTTCAATACTCTGAACATTTGAAAGAACGTCTAGGTACCTGAAAACAGTACATTACTTTTACCACAATTCCAACTTAACCACAAACCAACAAAAAATCACAATTCAACACCAAACATACACCTTTTTCTAACAATGGACACTCATGTTTGAATTTCAACAAGTGTTTTATTTCCAGAGTCAAGGAATTTTTGCTGGCAGAGATGTTTAACTATGTGTGTAATTTATTCCTTCTCCTTGTGGGGGAGTATATGTGAGGGAACTGGACAAGGGGTTGGTGTTTGACAAGTTTGAGCCATATTGTGAGCATAATGATCTTAGGAGTCGATACTGAGGACTCTGCACCCAGCATCTCCATGCTGCTCCAGAAATATGACTAACCCTACAGGAAGGCTCGCACATCTAGCTGCCTGTGACTGCCCGGTGTCATTCACTAAAATATCACCAATCACTTGTGATAAATTGTCTCAAGTTGCTTCAGAAGCTTTATTCTATGTTGTAGACTTACATTGACTTGACCTGTTTTTCTATTTTCTTCCGGCACAAACAGTAAGTACATCACCGTTCAACATTCATTTGGTAGCAAACATACTGCTTAAGTTGCCATTTTGGTTCTTACAAAATTCCACAGACACATACTTTACTAGCACTGGACAAAACTCACCCTCTCGCTATCCCAGCTACTCAACAATGTTTGCAATTGCTGCTGCTGGCTGAAAAATTGTCTTTGCCAGATTCTTTTTAAAATCTAAATGGTACTCACCCGCTACCGAAGTCGTCACCAAAGCTACTGGCAAAAACGTCACCATGGAAACCGTTTGCAGCTCTGACAGTTGTCCATGAGGGATGTGAACAGGGAAGACGAACAGCATGCAAAGACACAGGACAAGATGCATTGTGGGAAATAAAGAGAGGGGAAGGGGAATAGTTAGTAAACTATACACTAAATCTAAGTGAAACTACTCTATAGAAAATCAAAACAACATTCATAATTACAATGGACAAGATGAGTAATCTACAAGGAATCAGACCCACAGAAGAAAACTTTGAAGCAAAACCTAAAAGCAAAATTTTACATTTTAGTTTTACCTTCAAGTTCATACAGTAGTTCAGACTAAAAATTAACTCCATAAAGCAGTGATTGGGGTCACAAAATATTGATTCTATAGCAACATTTCAAAGCTGAAGTTTATTAAAAAGTAATTTTTAAATGACTAAAGCAATCTGTTTCTTGTTGCACATCTTTTTATCTCCCAGATTCATACTGTATTGAAAGTAAAACATGCCATCAATTGAGAATCATGTTAAATTACTGTATTTGTAATTCCACTAATTTAATACACATAAATGGATTCAGCAAAAGGTCCGCTGAATAACTGAACTAGCCCCAAGTTACTGGTTTGAGCCCCCATCAACCCACTTCCCAATCACTGCTCCAATCCTCTTACATATGAATTTGCCATTCTCAACAATAAATTTTTCTGAGTGTTTTTTGCACCAGCTACAAGTTTGTCTGTGGTATTTGATAGGGGAAGTGTGCAGTGGCCTGAGAGTGGGTCAATGGGGACATAGTGTCCTCACCAATTTGTCTAAATTAGATAGATGAGAGGGAATATGGAGCTTAGGAACACTCTTCCTATCCCTATCTGCAAAACTGACAACATGGATAATTTCAAAGGTCAAACTCTAAACCATGTGTTGTTTTTCTAGTGTTGAAGTTTATAATATGGTTAATAAGTAAGTTTTTGTCTTGTTCATATTTGCTTGTTTCTCACCAGCCCATGTATAAAGACATCTCAACATACATGGGTGGGCATAAGAAAGTAAAGGAAAGTAAAGGTTATACTGTAACTCATACACACAGTAATATACAACAATATACAACAGTAATATACAACAGTAATATACAACAATACAACAGTTCTGACATTTACAAGACAACAATAGAAAGAGCAGGATTATATGAGTGACATTAAAAGCAGAGAGTTGACAACACTCTAATCATTAAATTACATTAAAACAGTAACATTAATATGGTGTCACTAATTCTACACAGCTAGCCTGATGGGCCCATCAATTGGTGGGATTTTTCACTACAAGAGTCAAGAATTACCTCACAGTGCTTGATTGTTTTTCTGTAAAGTTATAACATTAATGGCACCAGCAAATTTCAATTTGGTCTGTTCTGTTGCTATAGATATGGACCACCTGAAAACTTTGGCAACCATGGTGATAGCCAAATGAGAATATATTTGAGGGAGTTTGGAGAACATGTTTGTTATTTACATCACCTATGAAAACAGAAGCATTTTCTAATGAAGGACTTGGTCGAAACAGGTAAACCTAGGGTGCCACAAAATAGGCAAAACTAGGGTGCCACAAAATAGGTAAAACTAGGGTGCCACATGCTCTGTCTCTCCTTGGTTAGATTCCTGGCCTCTAAGTCATGAGGTAATGGCTTTGAACTAACGACACAGACTATAGCCCTGCTGTGTTGAAGTCAGGGCAATAGCAACCCCAAGATTTGAATAATGTGATAGACAGGGATGGAAAGAGGTTACATCCCACACTAGGGGTTAAATTTGTTCTGTAAACGTATATCCGAGTTGACCTGGTATCTGCGTTGACCTTTAACTTCTGTTGTTCTTTGCTACTCGCGTAATTCGACACAATAGTAGTAGACCTGTGTTAATAGCAGGGCTTATGGTGTTGAGCATTTTCTTCAGGTAAGAAAACCTCAATGTCCTGCTTTACAATTATTATTGCAGGTTCTGAAAGTGAGCATAGGATCTAATGTAAACATGCGGAGGGTCAAAACAATTTATAATGTGAGGGTGGGGTCTAATCCGTAAACGAAAGTGCAGTCAGTTGTCTTCTAGAGATGATATTGTACATTGTCCTTGAATTTGCTCCCTCTGTGACAGACTCATACCTATATGTAGACCTTTGTTTACATAGATGTGAGATGAGCTGATCTCCTTTCAGTTTAACACCTGAGATTAGCTGATCTCCTTTCAGTTTAATACCTGAGATTAGCTGATCTTCTTTCAGTTTAACACCTGAGATTAGCTGATCTTCTTTCAGTTATATCTGAGATTAGCTGATCTCCTTTCAGTTTAACACCTGAGATTAGCTGTTCTTCTTTCAATTTTATCTGAGATTAGCTGATCTGCTTTCAGTTTAACACCTGAGATTAGCTGATCTCCTTTCACTTTTATCTGAGATTAGCTGATCTCCTTTCAGTTTAACACCTGAGATTAGCTGATCTCCTTTCACTTTTACCTCAGATTAGCTGATCTTCTTTCAGTTTAACACCTGAGATTAGCTGATCTTCTTTCAGTTATATCTGAGATTAGCTGATCTCCTTTCAGTTTAACACCTGAGATTAGCTGATCTTCTTTCAATTTTATCTGAGATTAGCTGATCTGCTCTCAGTTTAACACCTGAGATTAGCTGATCTCCTTTCACTTTTACCTGAGATTAGCTGATCTTCTTTCAGTTTAACACATGAGATGAGCTAATCTCGTTTCAGTTTTATCTGAGATTAGCTGACCAGGTTACCTCAGTCTAGATGTGGCGAGATTTTGATTCTCTCTGGCCCTTTGTTTCAACCAAAGATTTCTCTCTTGCCCTAGTAGAAATTCAACGGAGAACCTGTCATCTAGCTGCTACCATAGATGGAGAAGCTAAAAGACTGTAAACAGATTTCCATGTGAAGGTCATATGAAGGTCATATGCAGTCAATGTATGTGTATTAACACTGCTTGAGTGAATATTAGCTTTACCATATGAAGATCATATGCAGTTAATGTATTTGTTAATATTAGCTTTTTCCAGGATCACAAATTTAACCAAACCTGCAAGCTTATGTATTGTACTCTAAGGAATAATACAATTATGTTGAAGTAGTACTCTCTACAATATGGTTTGGTGACACCATCTTCTAGGTTCCTCTACATACCACATCATGTCAGAAAGCAGCATTTTGGCAGCACGGATCGCAGAAGGTCTTGATTGTCACAAAGTTTCATCTGAGAAATACCATCTCTGATGAATCAATGCCTGATACTCAGTATAAAGTATTTTGTGAGTACTGCCTGTTTTGTGTTGCATTAGAAGAGGCAAACAAACTGACTCTCCTTAGTTTGTGTTATTCCAAAGGTTAGTTGTCCCAATCTTTACAGCTGTTTTTGCTTCCATATTCATAGCTACTGCACTATGTTAAATCGGTTAGTTATATGCTAGCAGGAATCTAACTCTACTCAAGCTTTAAAGGGTGAGCACAAATATGGGGTTAAGCTCTTAATACACAGCTTTCTACTGAATGAACAAAACTTGAGCATTTTTCTTCCCTTTTTGTTTCTTTTTTTTCAAAATATGTCTATTCATGATAAAGTAAAAGTTAAGTATGCCAACATGAGGGGAGAGGTTCTCTTCTTGAATGATGGTCAAGGAATATATATATAACTGTACATTCTTTTCCTCTTCATCTCATGAACCCCCATTTCCATTGAACAGCTGGGCAGGTAAGTGAAACAAACCTTTCCAATATCTTTCCACTAGCCGGAACTTTTAAAACCTGTGTGGAGAGTTCCTATTTGATACATTCATTCACTACTGAATTATATCTAACATTAATAGTTTAGCAAATATGGTTTGCTAATAATGATGAACTTTTGAGACTTAAAAATTTCCATTTTGGAAGCACTTTTACAAAGGACAGATGTATATGGTATATCGAAAAAAGTTTCCCCCTAAATATCATCCGGCATATTTAACTTCTGGGTGACAATTGAGAATTACCGTTTCTTTTTTCATGCCACTTGTTTCTTCGACAAGGCACAGATATTATAATTTCCTTTTATCCCACAAATATTACAGGCTTTTAGATACAGATTTATTTGAAACTAAATACATACAGTAGCTTAAAGAAGACATGCTAGAATGACTAGGTTTCAATTTAGCGTGTTTAACAATTTTCCAACGCTATAATGTACTGACTTTTGAGGTGTGTTAACATACAGTACAAATGCCCTGTCCATTTAGAAGGCATAGTTAAGAGGAAAATTAAACACAACAGACAGAATAACATATAATTTGGGATAAAACCTCTTGATCTAAACACTACATTCCATCTTTCAAAATAAAATACGAAAGGATCCCCGCCCCCCCCCCTCCAACAAAAACAAAACAAATTAGAGTGTTAAAATCTTGGCATATTTTGCAACTCAAGTTTCCATATGGCTCCTCTTGAACTTTGACATCAATATAAAGCGTTCTTTAAAATCCGCTAAGGTAAAGAAGAAAGAACTTATGTTTTCAGTTTGTAATAAATAATGCAAACACTTATTATGTGTACTTTCGGTTTTACAGAAAACAGTTACATGCCACAAATCGTTACAGTAACACAACAACAGCACTGTACAACAGTACAAAACTATATCTATATATATATACTATATATACATACTATATAAATACAATATAATATATATAATTATATATATATATAAATATACTATACAAATGTATGTACATGTACATATAACACAATGCTAAACTAAATTCCGATCATCGAGAAACCAGATTTATTAAAAAGTGGATTACATGAAGTTTTTGTCAATAGAAAGCTGTGTACTTTACAGTAGGAAGGAAAAATCAACACAGCTGCTCATTTTGCATGCAAAGGGAGGGTGGTGGGGGGGGGGTTATACCTTACCCTTTATTGGGGAAATACCCCCAGACATCACCAAATGGATTGATAAGGCTCAGACCATCATAGGAACTAAAAGTGAAATCGTTGATGGAAAACGTGGGGTAGAAAAAAGAACAGGGCAAAACTTCATGTTACATGGGAATGGTGACTATAACAGATGTAAGGGACCACAAATATGAAAATGAACAAAGGAAAGAAAGATGGCCATAAGCAGGTAAACGTTAAACCAAATGATACATAAGGTTTGAGTAACAACAAAGGGAAGTCCTGATCGAAATAAATGTACAGAAATCTACTACTTACAGATTAAAATACTCTAATTATTGTTTAATACCTACAATGTGGGAGGCATTTTGGGCAAACATTTTCTTTGTAGCCTACACCATGGAGCTCTGTTAAAAGGAATAACGCTCCCTTTGTGAGAAGGTGCCCCTTTTCAAATTCTGCCCCCCCCCCTTTCTAAATTTCTGGCTACGTCCCTGATTGCAGGGAGGGCTGGAGTTAACCGACAGCCCCAACTGAAAGCGCTGTCCATGACCCTAGCATTTGAAGTACTCCCAAACGTCAATAACTGCCATGACCCTTAATTTGAGTTGCCAGATGGGCCTCCGAAATGGTCTCATTCATTAAACTTCCTGATCAAACTAAGTCACGTCTTAAAGTCATCCCAAATATTACTGAACCAGAAAACAGCTATGAAGCAGTATAAGAATATACTAAATCAGAAATATGGAAGATAAAAATTCATATCTTTCTGTTGTCTCTCATTCTTAACTAGTTTTCTCTCACTTTGGAAAACGATGCTTTTGAGTCCTTAAAACATTTTGAAAATTGCCTTGACATCCCGCCACTTCTAGCTTGCCTTTACAAAAAAATCTCCATGTTACTCTAGCTATTAAATCCGAGCCCTGGTCGCAGGTACATTCCAATAGATTGTATATAACTGCAGCACAAAGAAGATGACTGTAACATGAAACCTTATGAATATTCATTAGAAAGGGGGAAGGAGAACAGCACCAGCGATTCTAATTACAAAAAATAATAGAGCTGTATTAAACCATATTAGAAGTTTATGAGTATAACACTATAGCCATACAGTAGGCATTCAAGAGGGCACAGGGACATGAGTCCAAGATATCACTAAAGGTCGGCAAATTTGTCAAAAATCTCATGGCAATGTACTTTGCATTGACTCCAAATAGGTAATCAAAGAGGGACAAACTGTAAACTGTTGACGAACTGCTTATCCACTGCAGAAATGCCTGTGTAGGTAAATTCATATGAAATCTAGAGGGCCTGGCATTTCAAGTCTACCAGGATGTTCATCAAATGCAACTAAGCAGGGGGGAAATCTTATTCGGGGAGTTTATATTTTGTAAGTATTAAGTAAGAAATTTATGGGATGATTATGGCATTTTTGACATTTGAACAGTCCACTGTTGAGTCTAATAGATTTGCAAACAACTGTTTACAAAGAATGGATTTACACACCATAAAACCACAGGATGTTTTGCAATTATAGAACCAGTGTTGTGATGAAACACATATTTTTAGATAGATACACAACAGGAAGTAAAGAAGACTTAATACATTATTATATTTTTTGCTTTGAGGGAAGAAGGATATGGTGAGGGGGCAGGGATAATTTGGATATAAATCATATGGAATCCCTTGGACATTGCACAGTTAAAATGGATTCTAGTAATATTCACTGTAGTTGATACTTGCCACATTTTCTGGTCAAGTGATTAGAATGTTTTCTGCTTACTAAGTTACAACGAAACTAATGCTTAACCTAGGTTCACTAAAGACAAGCGTTTACTAGTTACACTAACTTACTAATAAATGATCTACTCTATGCTTCAAGCCTAAAAAAAAAAACGGTTGTAAGATTATTAAATAAGAGCATGAATGAGAGAAGAATTCAAGAATATGGCCAGTTTGTACACAAGATGATAAGAGTGAATTTAAGCACTTTTCTGTACTATTCTAAGGTACTAGCAAAATTGTACATTGATCCTCCCATAAAGTACATGTACAAGCAACTTTATGATAAACAATTTTCTTTTCTTTTCTGATGTACTTACCCAACCCCGGGAAAACCAGAATTAACGAAAGATGATCTGAATAAGTTACTCATACCAGCAGATTGACCACTTCTTGATTCTGAAACAAAATAAATAAGAAAATATCAATGAAGGTAGAAATCTGAGTAAAAAGTTTAGAAAATTATCATTACCTGAATCTGAAATTCTCCTGGCAATGGAGTTCAATTAGTACAGTACACTAATAAATAAGAAAAATAAGAAAACAGTTTATAATCTCACTGATGTGGGTAAAGTACAAAATGTTTTGTAGCATTTAGGTCACTGACTGTCCCATATTGTTTCGAATGGTTATGTTGGTGATATGCAAAAATTACCAAATTGAAATTATTTCTCATGATTGGCTCCTGATGTGAACTACAGTAATAGTTTTAACATATCAACCAATTTTTTTGTGGCTATTTTCTTGGAATCCTTTTCTTTTGTGATTCTATTGGATTTTAGCTATTGATTCTGAGAGAAGAGAAGAAATCAAGTAACCTGTAAGGGTTGAAAACTTCTGTAACTGTATGGAGCAAAAAACTTCTTTTTTCTTTTCTTTTTTTACAAAAGAGGTGGGAGGATGGGGCAATTGCCTTGTGCCACCAATCACTGCTGTGCCTGACATGGTGAGACATCAGAGACAGCCATTGCTACATAAAAAATGTCAAATAACAATAAAATTATTACTAGGTGTTTGTGCCTTTGACCCTTGGCAGTATCATTTGCTATAAAGTCTTAACTGTAAGTAACTGGCAGAGGATATGACTATTGTCCAATACTCAGTAAAAAGATTGTCAGTGAAATAGCTGGAAAAATGATAAATAAAATTTATATAAATAAAGTTGTTACTTCTCTTTCTTGACTTTATTTACTACTTGAATTGTCCCTCCAAAATTAAAATGTTAAAAATCAGAAACTTGTTGGAATTTTCCGGTTGACTATAAGTTCACATTTAGGGCAGAAAGGGAGAGTGCACACTTTATAACGCTAGTTAAAATACTGAAATTAAATACCTTACTCAATGCCAAATCGAATCATAGCTTCCACTATATAGTAGGGGAATCAAACTTTAGTTAACTACTAAATGCCGTTTAAGTAAAACAATTCAGGAAACAAAGACTTTCGTGAAAAGTTCCCTTGACTATATAAGGTAATAACTTGAGCTGTATAAGCCACAGTGCTTGCTACTGTAGATTAGTTTTTTTCATTACTATTTAAAGATGAATCAATTTTACATTATTTTAAAATGCATTCTCTGGTTTAACTTTACAGTTTGTAACAAACAAATAAAGATGATAAAAAACCAACTAGGTCATCAGGTACCAAGTTCCAAGAATGGTTTTTCCCAGTTTTGCACAATTTGTTATTTCACATTTCTATATTATTCAGGGTTGGCATACTGAAATTTTAAGAGCTAAATCCTAAAAATTGGCCTGTGTTTGAGCCTAGTTTGGGCTTTAAAAAAAAAATTGGCTTATTCTGAAAATTTGGCACTTTCAACTTTTATTCAACTTGTCTGCCAGCAAAACTTTCAATCGAAAAATGCGATTTTCCCCATAATTTTATGCAATGCCCAACATTTTTGCAACAAAAAAATAAAAAAAAGTCTTGCAATATCTTTTATTTTCAAATGTAGTATTTATTTTACTTTCCTGTAGGTAAAGCCGGTTCTTTACCTGGGTTGTTTTATCTGCTAAAGTACAGCCATCAATACCATCCTGACAACATTTCATATTCATATTTTATATTCATATTTTCTTCTTAGACCATATTTACCACTGCTTTCACAATATTATGGGAAACTGCTCAAAAAGTACAAAATCCTAGAACCTCTCTCATATCCTTCTTGGAGACTTAAAACCAGACCTGTGATACCAACAACTGTTTACTTCACAGTTGTTCTAATCGAATATTTCAGATAAAAACTGAGATATGTTTTCCGGATTTGGTCTCATATCAATGCTTGTATCTCGTCAGATTTTTGAGCGTGAGCTAAATTGAAAAAGAAAAATTCTGCTAAGGATTTGGTTATCTTCATAACTTGGAACCAGAAACGTGATAAAACTTTTAAATACCAAATGACAGGTGAATAACATTAATAGAGCTTGCTGTTTCTAAATCTTCACTCACCATTGAAGAATGCTTCGAAGGGATCATAGGTACCGAAGAACTCTCTGAAGATATCCTCAGGCCTTCTGAACTCGAAATGATGGAAAGGTTCAAACCCACCAAAATCGTATGTGGTGCCTGAAAAAAAATGATGAAATACCTCCACAAAATATCATCAGTAATAATATTTACCAAACATCCTCGACAATTATTATTCACATCCAAACTTCACGCATTGCTACTGATATGTTATTTCAGTGACATAACCACTACTTCAGTTTTAACTTTGTTTGTAATATACACTTTTCATCTTACGGGGTACGAGAGCCACATTAAAAGACAATTGCAACTTTAAGGAGGCTTGTAACTATTGCACTGAAGGACGAGAAAAGATACTGTTTTGGGGCCTAACTCTCTACAAGGCAACAAAATAATACTACAGTGTATTACTGTACAGGTAAAATTCCTTTGACAATTTCACCACAAAATAAATTAAAATATGTCAAAAAGCATTGTACTTCTGGTTTGAACAGAAGACAAGCACATTGTGTATTTACTCTCAGGCTAAACATATGGAACTCTTGTTTAACAAAGACTTCCTAATGTTAACCACCATTACAGTGATCCTCCCCACAAACTGGTATATCACAGCCAAGATGTTTCTTAGAGGCATGAAATATACACCTACGAGTTTGAAAATCCAGTGTACAAATTCTATGTTTAAAGAGTAGTCATGTCCTTTTATGTACTTAAGATTTTTACTAGCAAACTGACAATATGGCTCCTTTTTCTTTCTCAAGTATAAGCAAAAGGGGCCGACATCATCTAACACTTATAAGAAAGAATTCAACAGACCTTGTAAATATTTTCACACCTGTTAGTCAAACCCTATCAAGTAACACTAATCAACAATCTATTCACGCTTTTTTTTTATATACAATTTTCGAAAGAATAAGAAACTATAAAAAGACCTACCATTTGCTCCATTCTTCAGACCCTCTGGGCCGTATAAATCATACGATTTGCGTTTTTCCTCTGTTGATATGACGTAAAGGAAAACTTAAATATTATTGATAAGAGTCAATCAACCCTGTTCAGTAATCAAGTAGGATATTAAGTAATGGTCAAAACTAAAGTACACATATTGTCATGTTCTTTCCAACCATTTTTTTCACAGACTAACATGTCTGCAACAAATAAATACACTAAAGGGCATTAAAACATTAAAATTTAGGGAATATCTTGCTGCATTCTCATGAAGAACACTACATGATATTGACAATATTGCACATATTGACAATCATTTTTCTTCTTATACAGAGCTGGTTCAAAACTGCGATAGCACAGAAACAGTTTGCACTTTGATATGAGAAGAGTTGGTGGGGGTGGGTGCTAAGGAGGGGTGGAGGAGGAAGAGCTCTCATTTTGGTGACCATTCAATGACGCCATTACAATTATAATTTATCCTTCATGATTTGCAGTACTGTGGACACAACTACAGTCTTCCGTATGGACAAATATGGAATGGATTCATCTGAAAGTTACGATGGTGGAAGCCGTGCGCCCCATCATGAACTTACTATCGGAGAGGACTTCGTACGCTTCGCAGACTTCCTTAAACATCACAGCTGCTTCCTCTGCATTGTTTGGATTCTTGTCTGGGTGCCACTTTAGGGCCAGCTTACGGTATCTGATATGACAGAAGATAACGATGGGATATGTTTTCAATAGGCAGTTAAAAGCATGTGCAAAAGGATAGTATACAGATTAAAAACAGCCCCTTTTTCAATTCCTTCAATATTTATAGCTAAATCTACCAAGAATTACACAAATAAAATTGTGAATGATTAAAACTATGACGAACAAACAATTTTTTTCCATCGTATGTACAGTACCTTCCCTTTATTCTACTATAAGCAGTATTGCAATCAACACTGTGCTACGTTTGCCATAAAACTGTACAAAATCATAAGGGGGTTTCTGCTGGAACAGTTAAAAGAAATAAATTATACTGTATATATATATAAATGATAATCGTAATGAGTTGGAAAATCAAAAACCGTGAAAAAACTTCCAGCCTCCACTGGGATTTAAACTCGGCCTCCCGCTCTGTACGCGGACACCCTAATCACTAGGCTATGGACGCTGATTGTATGTCCAGAGGTTCGAAACCTGTAAGGAAGGTCGTAATTCCACTGGAGGCATTTGTCACCTGTATCAAACAATACTAGTTCTGTTTTTGGTGACATATTTTGCCTTACTCTAGAGATCAAACATGATGCTAACCAACTCGAAAATCATTTGTGATTCCTAAAGCCGGATCTTGAAAGAGATACTTTCAACATATATATATATATATATATTTACATACTTTGCCCCGTCTTATATATCTCTCTCTATATATATATATATATGTATAATGTATGGATCATAATAGATGATCTGCAACGACTGTGCAAACTTCTTTACTTAAAAACTTTAAATCCTATTATATTGCTGTTGATAATTCATTGTACTGTCAGGCGATACATTTGAATTGTTTAAATTGTTGTCAATGTTCTCTTCCTGTTGAATTTCATCAATACGTAAAGTTCTTATTATAATAGAAGATATCAGTTTCCTTGGTGGATGCATGATTTGTACATTATATAAAGAAAACCTAAGCCTTTTTTTAAGCTCAATTGTAATGATAACATTCACTAACTTTTCTGTTGTCGTTCATAAAATTTCAACAAAGTTGAAGAGGTTTTATCTGTGAAGCTTTGTACAGAGGTTACACTGAACAGGTACTTACGATCTTTTAATTTCTTCTTGGCTTGCATCTTTCTCTACCCCTAGTAAGTCATAGTAGTCGGTCATTTTTAAGCCTCTTGGATGCTAAATCAGATGACGAAAAAGATGAGGATCAGGACTCAAAACTGCTGGTCTCAGATCTGAAGAAAAACTTGTCTTTTTACTGAAATGAAAGCAAAAGGAAAATAAAATGTTAGTTATCTTCACTGAATGTTACAAACCAAACAATGCTTGTTTCTATATATTCATTTATTCGTTTAATCGCCAATTGTGTACAATGGGAAGGGAAGTCTCCTATGAACTCTTAAAAAGACTTAACAAAGTAGGAGACTCCCTGGAAGAATATGTATATATTCAGTTGTCTGATGATCACTCAACACGTGAAACTCTGAGTAACAACTACTAGTGTTCCACTAGTCTCAACTTATATATATTTATATATTCGAAAACGTGTTTGAAAGGGAGATTATCTGCCTTACAGGCCTGCAGGAGTCAAAGGCTCGGGCAGGAATTTAGATTTCAAGCTACTGTATACAGAAAAATCAAGAAGGTTTTAAATGGTTTCACAAATCAAAATGGAAATATATCTGAAGCCTTGTTTAGCAAAAACCTGAGAGTCACTCTTGTGTGACATTCAAGAGATGTTTTTCAAGTATCATACATGTGCCTCTGGATAAATATATCCTAACAGCAACCTCCTACTCTTTCTGAACAACCTATCCATCCCTAGCATATGTGTTTTAAACAACCTATAACTGCCTCATAGTAACCTATGTCATTGTCATGGAAACGGACACTATCAAGCAAAATGGTGTATAAAGATCTTTTGTCTGAAGGTTGTGTCCTGTGTTGTTGGCCCTACAGTAGATCTCCTGTAGGGCCAACAACACAGGACACAAACCTCGAGGCCTCAAAGCTTGTCCTATATATGACTTCTGTGGAGTAAAATTTCACATACCACAAACTAAGGGAGCCAAATCAAGATATTTTTGTCAATCCTGGCTGAAACGTCTTAGTGAGCTATGTACCACCCAAGAACTGTTAAGGGAAGCTTTGTAGGAAAACCTCACCATCCAGACTAAACTATCAGAAGTGCAATACAATCTCACATGACAAGGAAAGGACAATCTATCATGAAGGCAACCAACTAGAACCTTAGCCGAAACAGTCATATACATGTGCATATACTCTCAAACCAAAACAAGCTGTTGCTATTATCAGGGATTATACAATTTATGCGACTTGCAAGATGTGGATTTTGGACTTGTTAGCTAAAATGTATTTGAGGAGCATGATATAATCACACTACCCAAGGGTGCCAGTATGATGTACAAATAATGTATCTGTAGCTGTGGTTGTACAGTAAGGGGCACAAAGAAAGATCTTGTTACAGAAACTAGGTAATTGGCTAAGATGAGTAGTGTGCAGGATAAAAGTAATATATGCTGCTGCCTACAGCATCCACCAGCCCCACACAAAGCTATCAGAAAACTAGATCAACTTGGAAATGTCCAATATTATGGTAGCAGAATGATCAATATTTACCAGCAATTACTGAAACTATTTTAAATGAGACCTTTTATGACCACCAAAAACAAGAGTACCTGGATGTAAGACAATATGAAATTAATGGTTGGCAAGAAAGGGGGAGGCATTGTTCTTGATTTTGGTGACGATATCAGATTTATCCTTTATGAAGCTGAAGACATTGAAGATATCTGGTTAGAAGTTGAGTCCCCCCCCCCCCCCTACTCTAGGAGCATACTCTCATGTGTAATATATAAAAAGATCTGTATAGTGCCAAAACAGGCTGGGTAAAACTCTTCCATAATGCACTTAATGTACTGTATGCTTTCTACCAAGATATATTATTCTAGGTGACTTCAATTTTACTACATGACTAATATAAACAACACTAACTGGAATAACACTACATGACACTTTCATTTACATCAAAGTTCTAGTAAACTGCCCAACACGAGTGACCTTAATAGATATATGTGTGCACTACAAACAAACTAATTAGCAGTGATGTTACTGTGCCTCAGATCAGAATAGGTGAACATTTCCCTGTTTATTTTTCTTGTTCATGTAAAAGAAAGCAGAAATGTAATTATAACCATATCACTTTGGAGCTGCCAACCTGAATGTAGCTTCTGAGTGTAAATGGTGCAACAATAACAAAATGGCAATTATCTCTTTAAGCTAAAAGCATGCTTATATGTTCAAGACAGCAAGATTGTCCATCAGATGAAAATATTTTAAATGTTTACATGGATGGAATTTTAAAAAAAACTGAAGAATTTCTCAGATTGGGAAATTACTAGGAGTTATAGTTGGCAAAACAAGTTGACCACATATGGGCATTGGGAAGATAAGCTATTGCTTAAAGGCATTGCTTGAAGACTCGCCCCAAACCGCCTGCTGCCTCCTGAAAGAGTTAACTTTCCGTTGCTTGCAAGTGAAGTTTTCTTCTTGTCGCTACAAAATGCAGACAGTAATGCAATGTGATACCTTGTTATCTTTTATCTGGACCTGAGATGTCCACTGCTGCTATGTACACTGTGTTGTGGGTATTGACCGTACAGTAGCTGTATGTATTGACTGTACATTATGTCTAATTACCGACGGTAGCAAGCTGTGTGTGTATTTAGATGGTAGTGTCTAACACTTCTGTTACACCTCATTTGAAAGTAGGTCAGATTACCGGCATCAGACGTTTCTTTCTGCGCGAGTCTTCACTGCCTTTAATGAGTTACCCACGAATAAAGTCTAAATATATAATTTGTCTTTGAAATGGTGGCATAACGTTAGGCATATGGCCTAGGCTATATTCAGCAGGTATAAATAAGAATAAGCCGGTATTCGCCAGCAAGAAACACAACAGACTGGGCAAACGAGAAAGTGAACATATGATATAGCCTATTGCTAGGAGCCTAAGCATATATTCTACACAACTGCCAGTGTAGGCTTACTTTAAATGTGACACTTAGCCTAGTACTGGTATCTAGGCTTAACATAATTCACTAAAACGAACGAAGGCTACCATTTAAACTTACCAAGGAAATGAAATCCAAATTATGTGAACCTTACCTGCTCTCACACAGTTATAGTTACTTAGCATTAAATTACTGTTTAGCTGTTTGCCTGTTACATTGTGTCAAAGGAAGCTGTAAAGTTTGTGTTGACACGCATAGCATAACCGACAAAGGTACGACCTCATAAGAAATTTCCCGAATTCCAAAGATGACGCAAGGTATGAATATGTATGAGACCGTTGTTTTGATTTCGGCCACGGTGTTTGGATATTTCTCGTTAAATTGTAGATGTCAACAGAGTTTCTTAATAAGGGTATCTCCATTACGACACTAGACCGTTTACTCAATAGGCAACTTATTTTTGGAACATTGAAACTAATTCTGTAGGTTCTCCGAAACGGAACACGTATGGAAATCGATAAATCAGATTTTATACGAAAGGTAGAGATCGAGGTGCAACGACAAGAGATGGTGGCCGCTTATGCTATACTGTAGTAGTACTACTAGTACTCTTTTTATTTACTCGATGAGGCGGTGTGGGGTAAGGGGGGGGGGGGTGTGAGCAGAGTGGACAAAGTAGGAGGCCAGTTGGTATTATATGATTTTCCCCCTTTGTTTTTTCTTGGGGGGGGGGGCTTTTTTTCTATTACTACTTCAGTTGGTTAGCAGTACATAGCCTTTCTGAAATAAAGGCAGAACAAAGACTGCCTTAAATTTACAGCACATTTCAAGTTTTCAATAAACTCTTAATAATTACATGTTTGATGATTATTTTCAGTTCATCTTCTATGTTGGTAGGATCGAGTTATTGGGTCAAGTTACAGAAAGTATTTCGTATATTTGAAGGTGTTTAAGAACAATTTGATTTCTCATAGGATTGTAAAGGAAACAAATGTCTGTTTTAGTTGGTCGATCGTGCTTTAGTATAGGCTATTCACACTTATAAGTGATTTTCGACAAACATATAGTAGCCTACACCACGAAGTTCCGTATTTCATAGGTCTTTATGTTATGCTTTTCGCAGGATGATTGAAGGGGGCAATGCTAAAGGATAAACTGATCGAGGTGTAGAATGCTACCCGGATCGACTTAAGCGACACATTTTGTACCCAGTGAACGCCAAGGAAATCAGTATCTCTACCAGCTATTGGCGCCTCGGACCCAGAGCTGAACCGATTCTGAGGCAACGTGCTGGTAAGCCATGGTACCCCTAAGTATTGAGGCGGTGTACCATGCATGGTGGGTTTTGCTGCCGGTGGACAAAAAGCTTGATATACCGACCGACAGTTATCATTCATATTTTATTAGCGTTCTTTTTGTTTCGGGTAAAAGCTATACAAGTTTCTATGTATGCTGAATGGAGACTATAGGGAACTTGGTATGGAGTACAGGGTATATCGCTTCACAAATAATTAAATCAGACTGAGTCGTTTTTGACAGAGTTGCAATGCTGGTTCAACTTGTAAGATTTTGAATAAACTTACGGAGAGAATGCAACGCATTCGTATTTGCGCAAAATGAAACGCACGCAAGTTAGGCGAATATCATAATTAAATTACCGTACATCTGCAGTTAACTATAGACAGTATTGATATTTGGAGAGCGTGCGAAGGGGATGATATCATATCCTCGAATAGTATTCGAGGATGGGGAGTATTCGAGGATAGTATTCTAGGAGAGGAAATGAACGCTACGCGAACGACGATGTCAAACTATAATTCGGTTAATAAGGATTGTTAATTTCCGGCACGTTCTTAGTTCTCCACCGGAGTTACAGGTTTAAGTTCTCGGCTTCCTCGTTACGTATACAGACATGTTCTTATTTCGTTTGATTATGTGATAGTTTGTACCACCGGTATCAGGTGCGTATCCAGGGGGGGGGCGTTGGGGGCGCGCGCCCCCCGGGTAAGAAAAAGAGAAGAGAAAAAAAGAGAAGAAAAAAGGAAAAAAGAGGGGGGAAAAGGGGAAGGAGAGGAAGGAAGGGAAAAGAGAAAGAAGAAAGAGAGAAAAAGGAGAAAAAGAGGGAGTAAAAGAAAAACGCGAAGACACCGGGAAGAGAAAGAGGAACAGTGACATCATTACAGCGCTGGTAGCCAGTGACGGATCAATGATTTCGTAAAAGTGTGACTCACCTTACCCCTACACCGACAACTCCATTTTTTTGACGTTTCCATTTTCCTCTCTCACTAATGATCTATATATATACTATATATGGTCTATCATAACGCGTGTGTAGAATTGTGCTATGAAACCAACTGTGGCTGGTCTCGAACTCGACCGTGTCGTCGGGGAACATGACGCATTTTGGGATGGGGGCGACCGCCCGCCCCCCCCCCCATTCAACATTTTTTAAATGATATCGCTAAGTAATTTCAAAATAGAAAGTGCTTAGAGGCAACTTACAAGGCCTGGGAAGTGTCATTTCCAGCGATCTGGGAGACATTTTCGGCCAAAATTTGCTTGTACGCTTCGCGCTAACAAATGGTCCTGGGTAGTGCCATTTCCAGCGATCTGGGAGGCAAAATTTTCTTGTACGCTTCGCGCCAACCTATGGTGGCGCTACGCTTAGATAATTTGCCTACAGGCTTCGCCCCTCCCTTGGCAAATTCCTCGCTACGCGCCTGTTCGAATTTGTAACGCAAACAGCAGATATCACATCATATCAGTGAGCATGAAAATGGCGTTCCAGGATGAAAAGCCTCAAAACTGTCCGACTTGCCTGAAAAAATAACCAAAAATTTTCGCGCGCGAAGCGCGCGTTCAACGTGTTCATGTCAATATCATATAAGCAAGCATCGGTTATGACATCGCATGCCATCATGTACCGTACGGTCCGTTCAAATTGCGCAGTATACCGCGGGATGCTAATGTAAACAATGACATGTCTCATGTAGATGTATAAAAAGCATGGAGGTCCAATTATGTCAAAACTCTCTTTTACATTAGTAATGGCGAATTAGGGCCTGCACCCCCGCCGCGCAGTGGCGGAGCGTGCATATGGTCAGGGGGCGGATGCCCCCCCCCCCTGACGGACTCAAATGGACTGCTGGTGCCTTTTTCAGCTCTTTACCACTTTTTAATTATTCGTGATTATTGACTTTTTTATTGCGCTCTCATCTACTTATTGACATTTGTCACATTTTGTTGGTGTAATTTGGCGATGACACCTTATTCTTCGTTTATCTAAAAATTACCCAGGCCCGGAAAGGGTCATTTCCTGCGATCTAGGGAGTATCTTTACTCAAAAATTTTCTGTACGCTACGCGCCAACCAGTGGTGGCGCTCCGCTTAGATAGTGTCGAAAGCGCCCCTTCAGACCATTCTCGCCACTCCTGACCAATACCCCCACTGCCGCCGCGCCTCCTACGCCTATGTGTGTAGTGTTCGGTTTCGGAAATATCTGCTATTTTTTCATTTCCTTCAACCAAGTTTTATAATAGCCGTTATAACAGGTTTTAATATTTCTACACCAATAAATTAACTGTGTCTGAATTTTCGACAATTTCTGACCAACATTCTACATCACACTTCCCTCTACTCGTGCAATTTGACCGGTCTGTTAGGGGTTGAAGGAAGTTTTTTCTATATTGGTTGTCCATAGATGAAATTTTGTACAACATTATGGCTATGTTTTGAAGTGAGTTTATTCACGAGAAATGTGAATTTTCAAATTCTGAACATATATGGGGCTTAAAACCTTGAAAAGTGGGGCTGACGGGTATTGTGGGCCGCGACGTAGAATCACCTACAAAAGCAAAGACCCACAGGAGATGCGATCAGGTCGAACATGATGTGTGCCGGGTTGACAATCTTCCAAAAGGTTATGGATGGAAAAAAAACTATTAGGAAATACTTGGTTCTCAGGCAAAAAGTGTACATCTGGTTGGTCATTTCAAGCCCGAGAAGTGCCGTTTCCGGTGATCTGGGGGGTTTCAAAACGAGAAATTTTCTTGTACGCTGCGCGCCAACCGATGGTGGCGCTCCGCTTAGATAGTAATTCGCGCCCCCCGGGTTTGAAAATCCTGGATACGCGCCTGGGTATATTTACTGCTTTAGAATTAGTGCACCATGTTTAGTGAATTCACGCGCGTTATGTCAGGTACCATAACGTATTTTAATCAAACAATATATCCACATAAACTTGCCACGTTATTGAAACATTACAATCATCCGTCATATTTGCAGGGATGTGCCCAGGATTTCCTGAGTGTCGCGGGTATACTGATCGCCGTCCTGGGGGAAGGGTCTAAGGGGGAGGGGTGACATTTTTGAAGGTGCTCAGTTGCCAAATGCTGGTACTTGTGTAGCTTTTTAAGCACATAGACACAAGTAATAGTTTTGCTAACAATTGACAATGTTTTAATTATTTTTGTGAAATATATTACGTACCTGGTAAAAGTTATTAGTTTGCTTCAAGGAGATTTTACATGCAAGGGACCGATTGAGAGCCGTAAGTAATGTTTCTCGTATGCGTAACTGATGCATTATTAGTCTTTACGATTTTGGCATAGGCAGCTGGGCCCAATTTATGTTGAATATATTGTTAGGAATGTCGGGATTTTAGATGAAAATAGTGCTGGGCGGGATTCACAATTTTTAAGACAGTGCTGGCCGTTAATTTTTAGTGCTGGGCGGGGCCGCCCAGTGCCGCCCAGCGTGGGCACATCCCTGTATTTGGCCAGATTTCTTTCTCCATTTTTACAAGAGAATACAACCTGGGCCATCGACATAAAGGCCATCAGAGATGGCCCCAATTTATAAAATGCTTTGTTTGCTAAAACTGCATTCCATGATGTTTTGGTATAATCAGATAGAAACATGCTGTTAGTGCATGGCAATATAAAATGTAATTTGAAGTCTGAATATGCATGAGCGACCATTGCTACTGTGATCGTAAGGAAATTGTAGTACACTGACCAAATTAAATCACACTAACACAAATCAGGATAGCGCCACCAAAAACGCATTGGTTTTTTTTCTTGTTCTTCTTCTTCTTAGTGCAAATGTGAATAAGCCTTGGAGGACTTGTGTAGACATATCCATGGACACGTAGAGATTTTCATCAGGATTACTATGCCTATTAGTAACAGTGTATGGTAAAGGATAAAATGCAGCAAAGGATTACGAAATACATAAAAGAATAGAGGAACATCAAAACTGTCAACCTCATCAAAGCATCTATTTGCGTATATGGTCAACAATTTAATGAAAACTACCACTAATTACTGGACTGATGAGTTTTCAAATGATCCAACTAATATACCCTCCTATAGATTTTTTACCAAGTGAACTATTTCTTATGAGGAATGTAAAGAAGTTATCAAGATTCGTCTCCCAGATATAGGCCTATACTTCATATTAATGCTATATGCTTTCCTGTTATAACAAAAAAAAATTATTGCAGAACTCCATGTTATTTGTTATAGAACTTTATCGTCGACAAAATGAACAATCTCATCTATGAAAAAAATGCTCTAAAGTTCCTATAAGCGTTTTTGTCAGGTGATTGCAGCATCATCACATAAATCTCCTAGTGTCCGATATAACTATCAGGTATGTATTATTGTACATATATATTATTCAAAAGTTTTTTCGTATATTGACTACTGACCTACATATAGAGTCAAGTTTGATCAATTATGACGTCATACAAAAACGATATCAATCAAAATAAATAAAATGTACATGTGTAAAAGTAATGGGCCTGACGTTTCGATCCTGATCTTCTTCAGCCTCTGAAGAAGATCCTTCTAGGATCAGACCCTCTAACTTTTACACAGGCTCTTTAGTGGATAAGCAGTTTGCTAACAGTTTTGTTTTATTTTAAATATGTACATGTTAGAAAGTGGAATAACTATAATTTACCAGGGAATTGAAAATATATATAACGTTATTACCACATGCAACTCAAGAATCCCTGAACAAAAATATATAAACGTGCATTACTGCTCCCCCCCCCCCCCCACCAGTGTACTTTTTATGGAACGCCAACAAGTCATAAAAAGTGCATGGTAATAATATAACAGTACTCGATGATTACGTTAATTTCTTACAATTGAAAAACGATTATATTAAATTATTTACGATAATTAAGATGGATTATACATATGCATACGAAATTCAAATTCTTTGTTAGCTGTGTAAAAGTAAGTGGGCTTCGATCTTAGCAGGATCTTCTTCACTGGCTGAATGACAAGTAACAGTAACAGAAGGTACAAATACACGCACAGAATACAGACAATGAGCAGGGTGAACACAAAAGAGATAGATGTAAGAGGATTAGTAGACGAGGGATGGAGAGAAGAAAAACCCCAACAGGGGTAAGAGGAGAGCTGGTAGGAGATTAACTGTATAGGGACAAAGAGAGGAATAAGGGAAGATGGTAGGGCATACACTGCAGAAGGAAAAAAGACAGGAAAGTGTGGAGAAAAGAGGTGGAAGAGAGCTAGTAGAAGAGGGGTGACAGAAGGCAAACGAGGGGTGGAGGGGGGGGAGCAGAAGAAAAGTTAGTCATGTCCTTCCTGAAAGTTAAGCCCATGCATGGGTTGAGCAGTTCAAGGCGTTGAATCCATGCGTACACTGTTAAAAATTTCTGTAAATTTACAGTTAATTCCTGTCGATTTTTACAGAAAAAGCCGGTTTTCTATATTTACATGTAAACGTCTGTTATTTTAACAGACGTTTTCTGTACAGCAAGTGGTTTACACAAAATTGTAGTATTTTTCCCTCCAAAGAAAATTTACAGGAAAATCCTGTAAAATTTTCCAGAATATGTCAGTTTTTAATATTTACATGTAAAATTCTGTGATTTTTACAGACGTTTTATGTTACAGCAAGTGGTTTACAAAAAATTGTAGTATTTTTCCCTCCAATGAAAATTTACAGGATAATTCTGTAAAATTTTCCAGAATATGTCAGTTACATGTAAACTTATGTGATTTTTACAGACGTTATATGTGTCATGTACTTTACAGAATAAGTTTTTTTTTTTTTTTTTTTTTTTGCAATCTAATGCATGTAAATTGGAATTTGAAGAGTGTTATACGAAAATATACTTGAAGGTGGAACACGTTACCAATATACAATGGTATACAACAAAATCCATTGTGCAGTAACATTACCGTTTGGCAAAGAAAAGAATGAAATCCAACCATGAAGCTATTACCGATAGCTCCATGATCCAACCCACAATTACCAGTTAACTTTGTCCCTACAGTCGTTTTCTGCCTTAGTGTTACATTTGAGCAACAACCCCCAACCCCGTGAGGCTCATCAATGACCCTTAATTATCCAGCGAACGAAACCAATGTGAAAGGTAACTTTGAAGGGTCTGTAGGTCAAATATGTGAAATCTAACCATTTAGAGTTTTAGAAACGAATTATTTGTAAATGCCTAACGTGTTAACTAATGAAAACATAATTTTACAATAGATGGTACTGTTCCAATTGGTTTACCGTTTGTTTAAGGAGTATACAACTTCCGAAATCCTATCAAAACAATAACTGCTGTGAGCTGCCAAGAATACAATGCCCAGCCTTCAAGATGTAGTCTAATTTATTGTTATTTTATGTTAACTTGTATTGTCAGTAAAACGTGAACCGATGACAATTCCGTGTGCTCAATGTACGATCACTGGGTCACACACATGCAGCTTTTTATAGCTAAATGGGTCACCGAACGTATCAAAATGTTGTTAAATATGTCTAGTACAGTAAATGTCATTTCATTCATCTGAACCGCCCCCCCCCCCCTTCAACCCCTCCTCCCATTCGACCCAACCGGTCTAACTCGATGATTGGCGTCAACGTGTCTGTAACAGCTATGACGTCTCGCGCACAGGCGGGAATTCTTTTGATACATTCTGGGCGGCTGCCGTTGGCTTTCCCGGAAAACTTGGCTACAGTCCAGCATGCAGTCACATGACCCAAGTTGGCGCGCGATGTCAGAACGTCCAGTACATGCTGCGCTGTTCTGTACATTATGATTGATCGCATCTCGCATTAACGTACGTATGAAGTGTATAGATTGCACAATACAATACTACAGCGCTTCAAAGTACGTCTACACGAGAGGAAAACAACTGCCGTTGCTGTCCAGTAGGCTACGCACATTTCCACACCAGAACAGGACTTCATTGAGTACTTCGTCAGACGTGAGTGGTAAATTCATTTTAACCATATGCCACATTTGCATTATCATAATCAACAAAACAACTTTGAAAGCCTGTCATAACAAAAAGTTAGTTTATATTTTAGTTCTTACCGTAGGGCCTAGCCTAGTACTACCGTTAGTTTGCCTATATAACGTAGACCAGACGAACGATAATTAAGAGTTAGACTATCACTATAGTAACACTGGCGCTGTATTAGACTACCTATCGTCACCCTACCGTGCATTTTGATATGTGCGTGTGAAGCTTAGCCTTGCTTCATGTTGTTTAGGTTAATATGATTTAAGGGTGGGTACATTGTAACTTGTAAGTTAATTGGTGCTGGTAGCCTGCATACATGGATGATATTGGCTCTCATCTGGCATGTAATATGCAGTCTTTAGATTAGCCAAGGTTAATTAGACTTTTAGAACATGGCTGAATTTGAAAAGGCATAATTCATGTCTCTTTCAAATTATCAATAGTGAAGCAGGGCAGAAATGTACACCTGTAAAATATGCAATACACTAACAGCTACTATCCGTGGCTATGTTGATCATGTGAGTTCCCATAGGAATATACCTCGAGTGAGATTTCCATGTTGTTTTGTTAATTGTGGCTATACCCTATCAACTTTTGCTGCAATGAAGATTCATGTGACTAGGCATCACCGCCATATTCAAAAGCAACAGCAGTTGCAGCAAAACTTCAGTCAGTTAACCTGTCATTGATTTGTATGTATGAAATCTGTCAAAAAGAACTCACAGATCTGTCCTCATATTTGGCACACTTAAAAGCACATATTAGAAAAGGACAAGTTGTATCTTGTCCATATAAGAAGTGCAAAAGAGATTTTTCAAAAACCAGTTCATTTACAGCACATTTGTCACGTCACAGAAACTGGTGAGCTGTAAACATTTTGGATAAATACAAACTTTCTACTCGTGATCATTGCTCTTTGGATCAAGATATACCTCTAGACACTAACTGCTTTGATGTGTCTACCGAGACTGATAGATTTGTCATTGAAAATGACATAAGCTGTGATTTCGAAAACAGTAACAATTGCCAAGGTAGGGTGCAAGAAACAGGTCAGTCTAGGCTTCAATTTCAACAAAATTTTGCCTTCTTTCTTCTGAAACTTCAGGCAAAACAACTTGTTCCATCACAAACAATTCAAATGATTGTTGAGGAGCTTCAAACTATTCACAGTTTATGTCAACAAGATCAGGTTTTGAAAATTACTCAAAAATTGAGAGATGAGGGTTTAGCAGAAGAACGTATCAAATGTGTAGCCGATTATATGAATGAGATAGATGCATGGATTGCTATAGTTGTAAAGGAAAACTCAGGCGCAGCACTGTAGAAAAGAGTAATTTACTATAAATCAGCATTCAAGTTTGTTGCTCCAATTGCAATATCACTAGGGAGAGATTCAGCACAAAAAATGCAATACTATCATTACATTCCAATCAAGGAGAGCATTCAATTGCTCCTTTCGGATGATTTTGTGTTGGGACAATGTCAAAGTAGGCACCAAAGTGAAGACTCATCTGTTCTTACTGACATAGTGGATGATACAGTTTTTAAAAAAAATAGTTTGTTTCAAAGTTGTGAAAGATCTTTGTCCATCATTCTCTATGAAGACTCATTTGAAATTGTAAACCCACTTGGGTCGGCAAGAATAAAACACAAAATACTAGCAATGTACTTTACACTTGGAAACACCCAACCTGAGTACAGATCTGTTGTTGATGCAATGCAGCTTATGTTTTTTTGTAAAGAAGTTGATTTTAAGGTCTTTGGGCAGCAGAAGGTTTTTGAGAGAGTGATAAATGATTTGAAAACATTAGAGTAAGTTGGAATAGAAACAAGTGACGGGGTGGTCTGGAAAGGTGCGCTGTCTTGTATATTAGGGGATAATTTAGGTTCCCATTGTATTGGGGTTTCATTGAGAGTTTTTCAGGAACTAACATGTGCCGCTACTGTTTAATAACTTCACATGACTTTAAATGTAACGCACCATATGCTGTTGGGAAGCCTAGAACCAAGGAGGAGTATGATTCTTGCATTGCACACCTTGAAGATCATGAAGAAAATCATCATCAAGGAATTAAATTTAATTCATGTTTTAATTCTTTGAGGTATTTTCATGTGTGTGCACCTGGTTTGCCACCATGCCTGGGGCACGACTTGTTTGAAGGAGTTGTTGATTACAATGTAGCCATGTTTATTCAATACTGGATTAAACAAAAACATTGGTTCACATATGCAGATTTGAATATAATGTTGGTACAGTTTAAATTTCAAGGACGCGATGGTACAGTTTAAATTTCAAGGACGCGATGCAAACAATAAACCTGCATTTGTAAATTTATCAGGTAACCGCTTAGGTGGTCAAGCCGTTGAAAACTGGAACCTTTTGAGACTTCTTCCAATTATTTTGAGTGCATATGTTAAAGATCATAATGACCTTGTATGGAGACTCTTTCTTCTTTTACGAGAAGTTGTTGAGTATGTGTGTTCTCCAAAGATTTCACATGAGCAACTTGCATATTTAAGGGTGATAATGGAGGAATACTTGACTGAGAGAAAACAACTCTTTGCTGATACTCCCTTCAGACCAAAACATCATTTCCTGAGCCACTATCCAGATTTAATTATTAAGTTTGGACCATTAATGAGAGTGTGGACTCTATGCTTCGAAAGTAAGCACTCCTATTTCAAACGTTGTGCCAGATCTGCACAAAATTTCATCAATGTTACACAGTCTTTAGCAAATCAACACCAGTACTTTCAAGCTTATAACAGCTCAGGGAAAATATATCCTGATAGATTGGTTATTGAAAATGCCACATCCCTCAATATAGAATGCTTCATGCCTGAAATAAAGCATGCTTTGCAGGCAGCAAATGCAAAGTTTGATGATTCTGTTATCAGTGACAGAGTTAAGATGTTTGGCACTTCTTACCAGAAGGGTTTCTTTGTAATATGTCAGTGTTCTGATACATGCTTTTCAAGTCTTAAATTGGGTTGCATTTTGTTTGTAGTTGTTGAAAGCCAAAAAGAACTATGTTTGAGTGCAAGCTCAATTATGGAACAACTAGGAGTATATAATGGGCCTTACAAAGAAACTTATAGTAAGCAAATGTGGCATATGAATTATTCTGAATTGAGAAGGAACTAAAACCTTCACTTCCATTACTCAGGTCTGAGGTTCTCTTGTTAAAATGAGCGTGTCAGAACAATCAGATGATACAATTTGTCTTGAAGATTTTGCTTTATCCATAATGCAGCATCTTCCTTCACTGCCACTTGAAATGGTGGACAAAGTAGTTGAACAGCTCCTGGCTGCTGGTGTGGAAAGTGTGTGCGATCTCAAGCTGATCACTGATGAGGACCTTTCCAGTGTACTGAAGCCAATACAGAGGAGAAAGCTGTTAATAGCATGGGCAAACAAGGCAGGTAAGCAGAAATATAATTGCACTTTCTAAATATGATTATCCTCCTTTTTTTGAGGAATGGAGAGGTGAAAGGGGAGGTTAAGAAGTAAGTTACAAGAGGAGATGGAAACATTTCTAAATAGTAAGTACATGTGATACACAGAAGTTTCTCTTATTGTCTAAGACAGTTGCTGGTACCACAAATTGAATAAGGAAACTGGTCTCATAGTACATCATTAGCATTTTTGTAATTCTCTAAAGAAAATTTTCTGGGTTAATTATTAGTATTATACATTAGATTTGAACTTTTTTTTAAGCAGTTTTCAAGTAGTGAGCAAATAGAAAACACCAGGTCAAACTAATGAAATGATACACCACATACCCAAACTAAAATATTTATCAACAAGAAAAGAGGAAACCCTTCTTTTCAATTCAAATTAAACATAGAACGTACGTTCTATGTTGTTTGTAGAGTATGATGAAGTTCATATGAGAGTATGACAAGGCTAAAGGTCACCTTGAAAAACAACCACTATGGGTTAGTATGGGGTACAGTACCTCTACTCTGGGATCATACTTGGCCCCCACTTTGGGGTCCAAATAAGCGGGCACTACGCAAACGTCTGCAGTGACCAAATATCGCCATGGACTCAACAATTTGATATGTATGAGTGTTACTTTGCCCCAAAAACACTTGTATACCAATAATCAACAAAAATTGCCCCAATAATTTCACACTTTGGCTATACTGATTGAAAGATGCAGGGAACTGTGGCAATGGCTTGCTTTCCATACAGTATAAGAATACACCTCAACAACTTAACAAACTATGAAGCACGCCTTGTCCGATGCTTATGCACAAGGTCCATATGGCATACGGTACGGTGTGTACATGTGTACAAAGCCATTGCCTACGTCAACAAACAAGCAGCGACTTAACCGAAACAGACCTGTCAGAGAATGCCCCTGTTGCCAATTGAAGATATGCTTGATTCGATAGATTGAGAGCTTGAGTGCTGCCCCTGTTTATTGTGTATATTATGTTATTTTATTGTGTTTATTGTGTTCTTTGAGTGTCCAAAAAACTAGTACCTTAATGCAATATATGTCTGTTATCAGGAAATAATTTATCAAGGTTGTTTATTCATTTCATATCATCTACTTTCATTGATGTGACATATTTTCATTCTTAAAGAAAAGTTGCTTGGATCAGCATCTTCACAATCATCTGAACCCGACTCTGTGGCCAGTTCACCAGGATGCAGCTGGGTGCCCAGTTCAGCAGGATCAAGTCCAGCAGTGGTAATTGCAGATTGGGCAGAGTCATTTAAAGTTGATTGGGATAAAATGCCTAAAAGCCTCACAAAATCACTCCAGAAGAAACAGAGACCCACTCCCAAAGATCGGCGTGAAATGATCAGAATATTATGCAATGACATATATAATGAAAGTTGAGTCAAGTCCAGGACGAAAGCACCTTTCTATTATTGCACAGAAGATCGTTCGTGAGTTTCCAGAACCCTTTAAAGATGACATTGAAGGACTTGTTGTTGGTAGTGGATATGCATCCCTTCTTACACAGTTGGAAAACCGTATGAGCAATCTCAATAGAGGCAAATTTCACCTAAATGTTGGTTACCCCCTGTTTGTAGAGGGTGAACAGAATGAAGCACTAACAAAGAAGCGTAAACTCAGCACCTCACGCAGAGAAAAAAGACAGATGACTTAAAGGTGATGCATGAACTTAACATATGGGATGACAATGAGTTTGTTTTCCTCATGAAAAATGTATTTCCAACCATCCGTGCCAAGATAAACAGTCAGCAAGTTCCTGTATGTGCTCTCCTTGATGAATATCCTTTCTTGTTTGAGGAGGTTGGGATGATGGGACATTTTGAAGATTTAGTGGGCATCAAACTGAAATCAGTTGAATTCAGAAGTTTCTGCAAGTGTCAGCAAAGAAGAAGAAGGAGGTGCAAAATATAATAGCTGATGTGGAGAGTGCTAAGAAGGAAAGTGGTGATCATTCCCCTGATGTTCCAGGACTTATTCTCCTCCTCCTCTGCAATCACCTTGGAGATAAATGGGATGATCTTTTCTACCTTGCAAAGGTAAGAAGAAGCTACCTTTATAAATCATTAAGCTTGTGAACTAGCACTATTTGTGAACTAGCACTATCAGAATAGCACTATTTGTCTGTGTTTTTCTCTGGTTTGTCGTTCTTACACTTACAGTTATGTAGATGTATTGGTCAAGTTGATTGACTTTATAACGATTTTCCTCTGCGATGTTCACTGTTTGTAGGTCAGCTGTAATTGTTGTGTATTGGGACTCTGAAGTCCAAAGTTCAGTACATCATATGCCATCAGTTGATTAAGATCTTCCCCATTGTCATCATTTTGATTTCAGGGATGCATATTGTCCCTCAGTTTCATTTATTTTATGTTATGCTTTGGAAGATACTACTGTTTTCCCAGATGGCATCTTGAATGTTTTGTCCCACATAATAAGATAAGTATTCCAAACAATTTTAATGTTCCTACATTTACATTATGTTCAGGAAACCAGTACTGTGCAGAATATTACTAAGGATCTGAAGTCAACATTCCCATGCATCATTATTCAAGGTGAGAAGCATTTGGAGGATTTTGCTCTAATATGCATTTCCTCCAGTACATATACACTGCTCTTTTCCCCTTTTTGGTTTGGATGATAGTTGTAACCTTTGAAATTTGTGATGGTGAGTATTTGTGCGTGTGTATGTATTTTACTGATGCCTACCTTGTAAACACAATTTCTCATGAAAGGAAGCTTAGATAGATTTCATAGTTGGCATGTGGGTGTACCCGATAGAGTACAAGAAGCCTATTGTTTTTGGCAAAGGTCAAAGATCATTTGGGGTCAACAGAGGTGAAACTGTGAATACTTTGTAAACATGATATCTCAAGAAGGGAATCTTGGACAGATCTCATGTGGTATGTAGGTGTGTTCACTTGAATCAACAGTGGTCAAAATTTGAGAATCTTTGATTAAAGAAACCTAGGAAGTTATATGTTGGCAAGTGTGTCAATGACACCTCATAGTGCACTATCACCTGTGGAAGACAAAGTCATGGGTCAATCTGAGATTTAACTGGGAAAACTCTGTTACAGCATCAATTCAGCATGTATGTGTGCATTTGATGCTCAGCATGTAACATGAAACTCAAGAACTATAGCCCATTTTTGACTTCATATGTGGTAAAAACATTTTGGTTGACCATTGCAACATTTTCAATGTCATTTTTGTGTTGCTGATCTAGGGTGCCTCAGTAAATCGATATATCAGATAAACCGTTTTTTCTTTCATATCCACACCGACAAAAATGAAATCTGCCATCAACGAATATATCGAAATACATCCGAAGCAAACCTTGAATACCGGTAAAAATAATATTGAATAAAAAATAATGACCCATTAGTACACGCGAGTTGGAGTATATTCACGCTGCAACTGTTAAGTAGTGGTAGCAGTGGCATTAACTTTAAATGAACATTCTCTTAATAGTTCTAATTGATATTTATTTTTTGCAGGTCCAAACATGTACACTGGAAGAAAGTTTATGTTGGCAGTAGATATGGTTATTGTTAATGACCACATTCAAACTTTTGAAAGTGCAATGATCATGCTGTTTGCAATGTTTTTCATCTAAAACATTGAGCATCCATCTGAAGGTGCAACTTTAATGGAGTTTATCCAGCGGTGAGTAGGCTGAAAGTACCCTAGTAATAGTTAACCATTGTTATTTTGTGTGGACATTCCCTTGACATGGAATGTAAGAGTGTATGCATATTATTAGCCACCTTCAAAAGATCAGCCGATCATAAAGGTACCAATATAGAAAAAAAATCAACAAATTGCAGTTAACTCAACTCCTGGGCAGATCATTGAAATAAATCATACTCTGTTCTCAGTTACAGCTGATTTACTTATTTTGTACTGTTTGTTGTGGTCCAAGAATAACAGCAGCTTTGGTAACCTTTTGTAAACATTGATGACCTTTACATAATTTTCACCAATGGAAAGTTAGTGTAAATAGTTGAATGGCATGTTTTATTATTTTGGAGAAGGGTGGGAATGTATGAGTTTGGTTAATTACTGAGAACACCTTCACAATTTGTTACAACTATAGGGTATCAGCTTAAACTGAACAAAATTGAAATTAAAAGAGGATTCACAAATTAGCTCTTCTTTTCAGATCATGATTTCCTAGAAAACTGTTGAATTCCAAAGGCTTGTAAATTAAGACAGGTAGCCATCTCAATTGCTTCTATCAACACCAGTGAGCACACATACAATTGGAAACTGAGTTGTGTCACATCACATATTTTGACCATATCTTACTATCATGTATGTCATACTGTAGTGTAAATTTGAGACCAAAGGAAATTAATTGTTAAATGGTTTAATAATTGCTAACTTATTTGAACTTTATGATTTCACAGTTCTAATTTTTGCTCCTCTTTGCAGCTGCTTTGTTGGATTGAATCCAGAAAAGGGAAGAAAGACCCCCAAATCCAAGAAGAGCTATCCTGTCAACCCAAAAATTTTGGCTTTGGTTGGAAACCTGAAAGAATTTGAGTCAGATTGGACAGTCTAAATGCTTTTCAGGCACTTCCCATGATTCGTCACATTAGTCTGACAATTTGGTAACGTTGAATTATAAATCTAGGTCACTTAGTTGATTTAAGGTGTTCCTAGTTGAGAAAATGTTAGCGAGCCTCTTGAGCCTCCTGAACTGGAACCATTGACTCTCCAGCTACAGAGAAGTCTCATTTACAAATGAACAGTTAAACATTTATACAGAGTTTAAACTATTGTGTTTAACTTTGTTGGTGGATATTTACAAGGTTTTACTTGTTGACAAACTTGTTACAGACTATTATTTGGTGCTATTATGACACCTTTCCAATAACTCCATAAACTCTGAAACTCTTCCAAGCAGGTTCACAAATGTTAGAAAAGTTTTGAATCCATAATAGTTTCAGATGTCAAGTCATTCTGTTCATTTTGTTAATGCTATAAGCTTGATATCTAAATTATATTTTGTTGTCAAAATATAAAATCTCTATGCTAAATTTTAACATGAAATCTTTTCATAAAACTGCTCCTTCCACTCAAGCAGAAGCACAGGAATATAAGGACAACTTTTTTAATCATTTACGGGTACAAAGGTCAAATCATTGTTTATATTTCTTTTGATCAGATGATTTACAATATCTTTGGTTAACAGATTAGTTAATCTTTATTCTTACCTATTGTAACATATCCTTGTCTTTAACTTCCACTTTGAACTTTAAGAGCTAAAGAAGGTCACGAAAATTAGAAAAAGTATACAATCCTTATCAGCAATAGAGGAGTTACCACAGTTACAGGTATTAATTTTCTGTGAACATTGATATGCCCATTAAAGTGAATATGGTATATGAGCGATATATTTAATACTGCTAGAACATTTAAAAATACATGAAATGAACATAGTTGTAATAAAGTTAAGTGAAGAATAGTGAAGACACCTAAGTTTCTGTGGTCACATAATACAGTGACCTTGAGTGAACTTTGCATACTTCAAGTGCATCTGTAAATAAGAGGGAAAGGAACTTTGTTGTAGAGCAATGAAAGGGCCAGGAACTAGCAGGTGTCAAAGCTTAGTGTTTTATGATCAGTCAATTGTGAAAACTTTCAGTGGCTGATCCAGGATTTCCTGAAGTGGCCGAAGAGACAAATATGGCCACATACAGACTTATCAGTATATTTCCAAACAATGAAAGTATCGTCTGTATAACAAAACCTTTTCCAAAAGAAAGGCTGGGGCACCCAGCAAATACCCAGCCATCAATAAGAGATTGCCTTATGATGTTCAGTCTTATATATTACTTTAAAGGTTTTGACGTTCAAAAATATGTTTCAACAAGTTTTAAAGTTGTAAATAAAAGTTTCAGAGAACAATAAGTTGTTTTTTATTTTATAATCTCACTGATAATAGTAATTCCATCTGACAGCCAATTTTACAGACAAAGACCTATTTATTGCAAGGAAAAAGACTATAGATAACATTAAAGACTAGACTTTACCTAAAAGATACAGTAAATTAAAAGTCACAATACAGTTATTTTACAGAGAAAAAGACATACTGTATTTCAAGAAAAACTGTGTAAATAACCATTTCAGACTGTTTATTTTACATAGAATGTAGTGTAAAATAACGGCTATCATATAGTAATTTACGGATGAAAACTTTTATAATGCAAAGAAAAACTGTGAATTACGCTCTCATACTGTGTATTTAACATAGAATTCAGTGTAAAATTACGGTCGTCGTACAGTAATTTTACGGACAAAGACTTTTATAATGCAAAATAAAAACTGTATAATAACAGTTTAAACTGTTTATTTTACATAGAATATGGTGTAAAATAACGGTTGACGTACAGTGATTTTACGGACAGAAACTGTTATAATTGGGGGGAAAACTGTGTAAATAACAGTTTCAGACTGTTTATTTTACATAGAATATGGTGTAAAATAACGGTTGACGTACAGTAATTTTACGGACAGAAACTGTTATAATTGGGGGAAAAAACTGTATAAATAACAGTTTCAGACTGTTTATTTTACATAGAATATGGTGTAAAATAACGGTCGTCGTACAGTAAGTTTACGGACAAAAACTGTTATAATGAAAGAAATAAACTGTATAAATAACAGTTTTAGACTGTTTATTTTACATAGATTATCTGCAGTTGGAAATAACAGACATTTCCTGGAAACTCTGCTGCCAGAGAAATTCTGTATTTTAACAGAATTTTTTTTAACAGTGTAGTCTCTCTCTGCTGATTCGTACTAGGTCAGGGCGGCTACCTAAGGATTCAATCCCAGTTAATGGTATAGTTGGGAAGGTTTAAGTGTTCTCCAACTGGGGTCACAGTCTTCATGGTGTTGACTGTGGATCTGTGACCATAGAATCGCTTCTTGAGGGTGGTTTGGTTTCACCAACATACTGGATGCCAGAGACTTTAAGAGATCAGATAGAGGACATTAGAGGTTGTGCAAGTGCTGTTACCCTTAGTCTTGTGTGTGAGTTGGGTGCTATGGATGGTGATGGAATTGGATTCAACAATGTGGTGGCTGCAGACGATGCATCTCGAAGTACTATCATATTTGAAAGTACCATGCTGAATGGATGTAGGGTTAGAAGTTGGAAGTGCAACAACAGCACGCACTGCAATGTCCCTCAGGTTGCCTGGGACGTCTGTAGGCAATGATGGGTTTTCAGGGACGGCTCGATGGAGTCTTTCTTTTTTATCTGCTAGAGTGGATCAAGAAACCAGAATATTTTCTTCAGTTAACTTTTGCCTACCTCATTATCCTGTTATAAAACTTAACCATTTGATCTTGTGATCCTATCCTGAAACGGAATATTTTAGACCTTAATCATTTAGAGTAAAGCCCCCAAAAATAACAGAGAAACAGAGGTTCAACAGCTGCCCATAATAGGGAAAAGTCGGTAACTAATCTACCTTACTATTTTGTTATCAAACTTAACCATTTCATCCGTGTGTCTATATGAAACGGAGTATTTTCGACCTTAATCACTTAGTTGATGTAGGCTAAAGCGAAAGAGAAAAAAACATGACACAGAGGTTCAACAGATGTCCATAATACGGAAAAGTAATAACTTGTGAACCATTTACGTGATTTTTATCAACCTGGTATGAGGTCTTGACAGGTATTAACGCCCATCAACTTATATGTCGTTACACATCGTAACTGCGCAATATTGTTAATTAATCACCCACTATATAGCCACTAGGTGGTGTTGTACGATATCTTTGTTCTTTTTAACTGAAGCAGGACTAATTAAAAGAAAATCTACCAACAGTTAGAAAACCAAGTCGGAATGAGTCAGACCTGAACAGCTTGCAGGCGTACCACATAGAATGCAGGAAGTAATCAAAAATTAATAAGTTACTACAATTCAAATTGAGATTAATTCAGTGGAATTTTCTCTGACAACTCATAAAATTATCAAAACGATCTATTTCAGAAAACGGTATTAGGCTTGCTGCTCAAGTTTATGTATGATTTCCATACATTTTGATCCATTTATTTTTCAAAAAGTATACTGGAATACATTAATTGATCCTTAATTTTCATAAAACTCTATGTCTTTATGAGTCATATCTGTTTAATTACAATATCATACATTTTTAAATACTTGTTTTATTAGTTGCGTAGTTCTGTCAACAAAAACACAGTGGCTCTGCCATATATATATATATATATATATATATATATATATATATATATATATATATATATATATATATATATATATATATATATATATATATATATATATATACATATATATATATATATATATATATATATATATATATATATATATACATATATATATATATATATATATATATATATATATATATATATATATATATATATATATATATATATATATATATATATATATATATATATATATATATATAGTGCCTACGTTTCGTTTCATTAATAAGTCACCCCAATTCAGAAAAATATAGCAATATTGCAATAGGTCGCTTTATTAATAACGTGAATGATACTAAATTTGGTCTTCAATTAAAAAGAATGATTTTTTCCCTTTTGTTCCTTTGTAATGTTAGTTGTCAATATGAGAAATAAACTTCAAAACACGTCGAATTCTATACTAAATATTACGATAATGTACGATTGGAATATAAAAAACTGATGGTTATGAAAATACGTAACCTATTTAATTTAGTGATTTATATGAACGGAACCTTGTTAAGCTACATTATGGTGTCACTGACGACACGGACGAAACCACGCCCACTATTCCGAAGCTACGCAATATAAATCTATTTATGGTGACAAGATGACGGCAAACTATTAATATACAAATGGAGATAGGCTTACGAAAGTTTTGACACAAGACAGACGTAACGTTTGCGCAGTTGTAAGGGTTACTGCATTGTAATTAATAAACAGAAAGAAAAATAATGATAGGTTGCTTATTTATAAGGGAGAACACGTTTACGCTTAATCAGATTCAAAATTGATTACGAGGAGGAAGTATCTCTTAGAGGATTTTCTATTGTTCTTTCACAATTTTCAAAAGTAATTCTTGCAAAGTTAAAATAAACAATGGCTCGCCTTGAAGTTTTTCTGTTTCTTGCTTTGGTGGCGGTAGCATCGACGTATCAGGTAAGACGAATTTTATGAATACGGTTTATACACTCTTGGCTCTGAAAAATGAGAATTGATTCATGGAGAATATGTCCACAGTGGTATACCATTCAATGAATCAATACCTTACTTTTCTAATAGTGAAAATTTGTGCAGTTTTAGCTCAGTGTGTATAAATATAAGCCAATATAGTTTCATCGTGTTAAGAGTATGTCGTATATTAAGTCACTTTTTGGATAGAGAATCATATGCCTATTCAATTTCCGAAAGCAAAAATCATTATTATGGAACCACTGAAACAAAGAGTGGATTCTCATTCTTTTAGATTAAGCATATTGAATTGTAAGGTCCCTTTTGCGATTTTGAAAGACAATTCTACTTTCTCTTATGAAATAAATCCCAATGTTATGAATATACCCAATATGAAGTAATAAAATTAACTTCCTTTATATAGATAGACCTATTAAATGACTTTCATTTTCATTGAAACTTCAAAATCCCAGAAGTTTAAAGGGATGGAGAAGTAACGATTTGAATTGAATCGTCTTAGGTTCCGTTTCAGTAAACTTACAATATATCTAAATACGGCCTTCCTTTAATTTTTTTTTTTTTAACTTACCCGTCATTCCAACCCCACCCCAAAGCAGTTATGAGGTAAAGGTATTTACAATGGTGTACAGTAAGAGCGAAACCACCATTTGTGTTACCAGGGGGGGGGGGGGCGGCTAAGATATGCTGTCGTACGGGGTAGAAGTATAAGGGCACGAGTGGGTTCTAGATGCAAAATGCTGCTATATTTTGCACCTCCTGGAGCAATGCTTAAAATTTGTTAATGTAAATGGCGTATACATCATTTATGAAATATCACATATGGTGTATATTTAATTATATTGATAACTTCAATTGAATTTTTCACTCTTGACCAGATCTGTTACCGATATAATCAATAAATGTGTGCGTGTAGATGTTATACTCAGCAATAACGAGGCGTGATTTAATCACGTGCTTGTTTCTCCTCTTAATTTAGTTATGTATAAATTGGTATATCTTAGTAATGCAAATATAATGAAAAGTTTTATCCTAAAAAGTATTATCTACTATATGCTGGTTTGAAGCGGAGTAAGCCATTTTCACAGTTACTTAATGAAACATTTATTAGACATATTGGTAAATATATGCTCCAGATAGAGTTTAACGTTTAACACAGTTATAAGCAAAGGTATAAAAATACTTGGAACACATAACACATAAAACAGAGTTAAAGAAGAACACTTTTGGGTTACAGGGGTGGTGGATTGCGGTAGTTTGAGCGACGAAATCCTGAATACGTCTCTGCTATGTCAATACACATGCTCAAGCCGTCTATAAAGGGACTATATTATGCCCCCACCCCGCCCCCACCCCACCCCCCCATCCACAGAGGTATATACACTTAAACTGCCACAACGTTTCAAACGTTACAACACAGTTTAATCATTTCTCGGGTTTCTGTTTGGAAGACCTTTTCCTAATGATATTAATAACATTGGCAGAACGTATTGCGCTCCAAATGTTGCTGTGACATATCTAGTTAAGCCAGGTATGGTCTTTTGACGATTTCCCGATCATTTTAAGGAATGGTTCTTGTCGCTCCCATTCATAGTTCTTTAAATAAATATCTCTCATACCACGTTAAACAATTATTTGTTGTTTACTACAGCCTAGAGTTCTTATAGGAATGCCTAGCGATCGCAAAGTCCGATGTAAACTTGTCAAAGTCGTTGTCCTTATAAATTGAAACTCATACTGCGCAAGTCAATTTCGATCGTAAAACTGTCTTGTTCATCCTAAAAATGTGTAAATGCCCAATGAGGTAAAATGTTGTATAAGGTTCGATTTTTCATTCAAAAGTGTTCAAACCCTCTCAGCGTTATATACGAATTGACATTGGGTGTAAACTTTACAACTAACATTAAACTGTATATAGAAGGTAAACATTAAGTAAGTGGCTTAATATAGTGGTATCATTTAATCGCTTCTTGGGTTTTCTTTTAAATTTGGAGATTAATACCGTATTTGAATTTCGAAGTAAAATGTTCAAAATTTAAATATTTAGTAGAACCTTTGACAAAGTAAAAGTTTCGCGATAAAAACTTTCGTCACGTAAAGTAAAAAAAAAACTTCGACAAACCATCATATTAAACAACCAATCAAACTAAACTAAACAACATATAACTTAATCTATTTCATGTACGACCCAACTCACCCATTTCTGTTTATTACATATGCATGGGTAATCATGTGGTAGCATGATAGTAATATATCTTCACACTTATCTTTGATTGCCAATTCTCCCCGTAGTTTTCGTTAAGTTTTCATCAAATTTTCTAAAGTAAACATGTCATTGTTATCCTCATACAGTTTTTTTTAGCTATAACCACATTTTGCTCAACATTGAGTTCATTTACCTTGTCCTCATTATAAAGAATCATTGTAATTGAAAAGGAACGAACTTTGTTAACAAGACAAAAAAAGAAGCAAATTAAGTTTTAAATAATTAATTTCATTTTGACTTTCTTGTTTACACTTATTTGACTCGCGTCTGTCTCTTTGATATCAAGATGAAAATAAAAATATAGGATAATGGGATAATAAACCACAATGTCATGTATCCAGGGATTTAACTAGCTCGAGGGGCTTATTAAATTATGTAAAAATTAATTTCATGCACCAGTTGTTACTGGAAACTGCAGTTTTATTAATATTTGTATATAAGGATATTCGCATCTTCAGCCTACTTTCAATAAATTGAATTGTGCCTAACTATCAAGTGTTATATCAAATCATTTATGAAATGGTACTCGAGTGTATAGGCCTATATGTGAATTAATTGAAAGGTCACGTTAGTTCAGGGTGGTACAACTTTGTTTTTCCAATTCTTTTTTAATAGTTCGCAATAGGCTTGGATATAGTCTTATTGAGTTTATATTAGTGCAGACCTTTCTAAAATTTCATTAATAATTATGTTGTGATTAGGTTTGACGTAAAGGGGGTGGGAGCGGGTCGGTGGATAAATTCCTCCTTGGGCCGAATGAAAAGGCCCGGGGTCAATCAGGGGCCCTGGAAAATATGGGGTAAAAGAACTATAAATTCCCATATTCATAATATACTTGAAAATGAAGGATTCTCTATGGGCCCGTTTTCATTATTGCGGCAGCGGCCCGACCTGGCTGTCATGACGTCACTGACTATGATCTTACCGTAATATAGTTCTACTTGTAGAACCTGAAGAGTATTTTATGCGAATTCTGAGTTTTTCTACTGTCGGTACCTATTTTGAGAACGCGCTGTTGTTCTGCAGGCCTACGCTGACTGGCTCTGTAAATAAAACACAGAGAGGAAACAGACATCGGGAAGGGTGGGAGGGGCGGGGTAGGGAGGGGGCTCACCGCAGAGTGCTGGTATACGTTCGGAGCAGGGCTATGTAGGGACTGACAAAACCGTTAACTGAAATTTTACAAAGTCTATATATACTGCTTTGTATTTTGTGGATTAACCGATACTATATGCTGTAAGCTCTTTAATTTACAAAAGATGGAAACATTTCACACTTTGATAGTTCTAATAGTACGGAATATTTTGAAGGGATGTATCGTTGGCTGAAGTCGATTGCTAAATTAGAACAATTTTGGTAATTTTCTGCGTCTTTATGATTAAAACAACATCCTTATAGCATTTTAACAATGGCGAAAATATGTTTTTTTTTCCTTTTGGTGGTCTATTGTGAATGCATCAGGCAACAGCAGCGTGAATGACGTCATCAGGGCAATTCAGCTGTCAATGTTTCTTGTTTATAATAATATTTAACTCACTTCTAATATTTTACTCCCTTCTTTGCCGAAGAACGTAATATTTCTACAAAATAAGTTACATTTCTATTTGCAGAGTATATTGACAACTAAACAAACATTCCAGCTGTATTAGGTTTCAAGGATAAATCCACAAAAAATATATATATAATAGAAAAATAAAGATTTGGAAGAAGATTTGCCGTTTCGATATCACAGACCACAAATTGTGATCCTTTCCTCCTGCATGGTAAAAAGGGGATAGCCAGTAAAAAGATTCAATCAACTATATCTTGAGATTCGAAAGAAAATGAGAAACGATTGAGATACGATTTTCAACTAATAAGTGTGGAACTTTAAGTGAGTATCACATTGTCTGACACTGAATTGAATGTCCCTTTAAAATCACCCTTGATAAATTAACCAAACATATTGAACCCATATAATCCACTTCAATATTTTGTAACTAATATTTAATTATCTTCTCTACAGGCACCAAACTGGAACAACCCTTTATTCGTAAGTTATTCAATTAATTGTAACGAGCTAAGTAAACATTTCCCATACACTCGAGTTACGGTCTTTGTAAAGTGGGTGGGGGATTGGGAGTAAGATTATCCAAAAGTGGCTGTGAAATTTTTAATAATTGAATGAATAATTTATGGAATGAATCATATCTGACGATGAATGATTTAAATTTCAATTATCATAATGTTACTGAAATGTTGGATGTATTTAATCCTCATGTTTATATCGTTAAATGCTGAAATTTTCAAACAAGTTTATCAATTTAGAATAATTCTTCCTCTTCCAGATCTTTCAACAGTACGACTCTAATAGAAACGGAGAATTAGAATGGAACGAGTTGTTTGTAAGTATACGTACGTTATGAAGGTATGTGTTGCTGGGGGGGGGGGGGGCGGGGGCGGGATAATTAGAATGAAACGAGTTGTTTGTAAGTAAAAGTACGTTATGGAGGTGTGTGGGGCGGGGAAGGGGGTCGGAAGAACTAGAATGGAACGAATTGTGTGTAAGTACCAGTACTTTATGAAGGTGTGGGGGCAGAATGTAACGAGTTGTTTGTAAGTAAAAGTACGGTATGAAGGTGTGTGGGTGGGGAGGGGGTGGCGGGAGAATTATAATGGAACGAGTTGTTTGTAAGTAAAAGTACGGTATGAAGGTGTGTGGGTGGGGAGGGGTTGGCGGGAGAATTAAAATGAAACGAGTTGTTTGTAAGTAAAAGTACGGTATGGAGCTGGGGCGGGAGGCAGTGATGGTGGTTGTTTGCAATGAATGGTCACAAAATATTTCTTTATAATGGTGATAAAAAAGCTGCTGTTATCCTATATTCATGAGAAGAAAGCGTACATTGTGTTCAGGTATTTTTTTTGTCATATTGGCGAGACGTGATAGAGACACACATTATTGTATGTTAAGTTTAATAAATCGAGTAACGCTTATGGTAGAAGCTCCGACCATTCGGATTTGCTGTCGTCAGAACATCAAGAAAAAGAAACAAGCGTCCGTTTCATGACATAATATGCCTTTTATTTTCTTCTTTTTTTGCCAATATAAGACCTACTAATATAAATAACATGTTTTTACTCCTTTTCAAACAGGAGATGTTCCACTCATTCGGCAAAGTAAAATCAGTTGTAAGTTAATTCTTTTCCACTTAACATTATTGGAAGTTATAATCGAATACAATATTAACAACGTTGTGTTTGTTAAATTACAGATACATTGTGTTGTAATATAGTATTGAAAAGTGTTGAATTGTGTTGGGTTATAGGGCCTCAAAAATAATTTATGCAACCCGACAACATCCCATGCCACTTGGAGATTTCACCGATTTAATGTTTCTTCACACACAAGGCTGACGACTTGATCAAGTCTAAATATGACATCATCGAGCCATATGGACTTCATTTTTTTAACTTTTCGATACTAATTTTGTCATTTTTTATTTGCTGTAATGAACTGTCATGGAATGTAACTTTCAAATACAATTGAAATATTGAAGCTCTTAACTTTACCTATAGGTAACATTATACTGTTGATATTAATTTCGATGTTAACAATCGGTTAATACTCTACCTATTAATAGAAAGCAAAAGGTTGGTACTTTATCATAGCAGATTTACAAAATGACATCCTCCACATACGACTTTTAAAAGTAGGTTATCTCCCAAGAGGAACACATTTTGTTCTTTTCTGTTAACACTGTAAACACTGTTAACAATTTAAACATTGTCAACATTGTCAACACTGTTAACACTGTTAACACTGTTAACAGTGTTGACAGTGTTAACAGTGTTAATATAGTATATAATTATGTCTACCTTGAAAATATGAAAAGAAAACAAAAAGTAAGTGAAAAGATGTTTGTTTCTCTTAACTTTATGTGATATAATAATTCCCAAAGCGGAACACGATTGATCTCTATCATTTAAGCTATTCATATGATGATTGGGGTTGGGTCTTATTTAGGAAGCTGCATTATATATCCCTCTGATTTGCACGCTTAATAGATTCTTTGACTTGTCTTATATCTGTAGTAGTAGTGTAGTAGAACTAATCCCCTTCATAAATCCTTTTCATATGTTCTATATAAACATATATTTACATATTTATATACTACACCTGCGTCGAACCAAGAAGTGTGTCCCATGTTGTTACCTTGCAGATGTAATTTTGTCGATGTGTCTTAATCTTGTAATGCTTAATCAACTTTTCCTCACCGTTTTTGTTTTTTTGAATACTTCCCAATTTTTCTCTCCTGCTAGAGGCGACGGCGAAAATTTGTAAAAGCTCTCACTAAGATGGTACCACATCCATTTTTTTTTGTTTATTTATATTTTGTCTCATTGAATGACATCACATTAATGCTTGGCTAATTTATGAACGTATCCCTCAACTCTTTTTTTAAATTTTTTTTATTATTATTTAATATTTCCTCTTCATCTGTTTGTTTAATTCCTTTGGATTTGCATTTTGCATACTTTCATTTTGCTGTCTGACTCTGCAACAACAATGTTTCATTTTTGCTGTTTGCAATACACATCTTGCACATTTTTCATGCAAAACTACAAAATATGAATACAAAGCTTATTCTCCGACACATGCCATTAAATACATGTACTAATTACACCCGTCAAACAATGGTCGGGTATAAAGCATCCTCCCATGCAACAGGCATGGTCATAGCTTCTCACAGATTAAAATTTAATAAACAAAGTGAGAGAGATTATTGTTCTTACTGGCAAAATTGACCAGTTTTGATGCCATCCAAATAAATGAAAAGAACTATTATAGTTAGTTATGAACCTAATTCTAAAACGTACCGGTATCATATGCGACGAACAAGTTTTAAAAAGACACTTTGTATAGTCAAGTCATATCTGTCTGATTTGTCATGCAAATGACTTACATTTCATATTTCTGTCAAACCTTGCCTGCTATATTAACCTTTACCTTCTACGCTTTGCGGCAGGCTTTCATGGAGGGGTTGGAAATCTGACTTTTGTAGTCAAGAATGTGCATGACTTCCGCATCTTAACATTCAGCTCGATCACTGCATCCATGCATAATCTTACTTTACTCAAGTAACTGACAAAAGCAGCGTGAGCAATGAGACGATGGATTAAGGATGGGATGTTGAGGGACTGGGGGTGGGGGGGGGGGCTGGTGTTAGCCTGTTATGGGCTATTCTTAATCGATGGCGTATATTCACAGCTGGACAGAACCCATGCGTCACCTTGAACCGTAATGCAATCCTTTTAGTACTATCTATTAGCAATGATAAAATCAGGTCATGCATGGGCTGAGTATGGAGTGATCTTATCACCCATGGGCTTAAGTTGCTTGAAATTCCCGAGTCAGTTGGCCATGGCTTGTGACTTCATCATAAACATTTTGAGATCTCTGTTACCTCCCTCAACAGTAAGAAAGGTTGTTCACAAATTCGTCATACCTTTTACAAATCGCTAAAGACATAGAGCGAATATTCCCATAATGAGAAAAATGACTGCTTGAGTCCTAAACTGCTTAATGACCAAACCATTCGGGAAACTCATACCTTCCAACTAGTCTTAAATCTTAAATTTCTTTTAATAATTGGCATGTGATTGATTTCTTCTTATTAATGGACTGGAGTCTTATTATTTTAATACTTTGAGGTCTTATTTACGGGATAGAGGACAGGATATCCATAGTTTACAAAACCAACAGAAATCCTTTTGTGACAATTACGTGTGCATAATATGTGTTATCGAGTATAGTTTTTGAACATGCAGATATTACGTAATAATTCTGGTCTTGGCAAATGAGTTCTTGCAAATGGAGACGGGACATTCATTTTCGAGATGTTTGTATCATTTTTTCCCTCAGATGATGACTTATGACAGAGACAGGAGTGGAACACTGAACCGATTCGAATTTTCAAAGGTACCGTTAGTACAAGACAACTAGCGGAATTAAATATACGTAGAATGTAAAAATATACAAGTAATGTCAGTACAAAGATATACACCACAAACTATGATATATGACTCTGTCCTGTGCAGCTATTGCACATATGGCGTTCAATGTTTTATATAGTGTAAAAGACGATTTATTTGTCAAACCTACTTTAATTGAAAGAAAAGCACAATTGGATTTTACTGAGATATGACTGGTTTATCTTTGCCCATCCCTACACATCTGCTTGGGTACAGCTACTCCGTGATATCATTATCATATATACCCCTATCGGAAACGTGAACCTGGTGAAATCAACCGAAAATCCCTTCTTCTGTCTAGCATGGTAACACCGACCCAGTTCTTAAGACTCCTTTAGCTGCACTGCTACTTTGACGAGAGATCAGATTTGGTTATTATACGTATCATATACTGTATGTACGATAATTAGGTATGGTTAGACAATGAGAAAAACATGATTATGTTTTGAACAAAGCGATTGAACATATTGAGAACAACATGATTATAGTTTTGAACAAAGCGATTGTACATATTGATTATAATCAACTATTGTGCAATTTAAAAACAAATTATTCCGAGTTGTTGTACCGGCTACCCTATCCGTCTTTTTGACATGCTCTCTATTTCTTCTCTCTTCATTGACGATTATATGAAACGAAAGCTACAAGGTTAATACATTATAACGCAAGAAATTACATTTCTGCATCAATAAATTTCACCCAATCATATTGCTTTGAATTTATTTATAAACTGAATTGTGATAGTAAGAAAACAAAAACAAATGAACGGTAGATTAACCAATGTCATTTCGTTCATTCTGATGATTGATTCTTAAATTAATTTCACTCACTGCAGGTGCAAAGAAATGTGTTTTCAAGTGATAAATGAAACAGTTTGATCGACAATGAACTGAATTAATTGAAAAATAGTGAGTGATGGGGTGAATCAGACTTTTCTAAATAAACTGTCAAACTCTTCACATGTTCATTAATGTTGAAAATATTTGATGATCATCTGAATTGAACACTATATTTGATATAGTCAAGTTAGTATAAGATCGCACTCGACGGTACCACGACAACGCTGCATATGTCGTGCATTATTTGTGAAAGATTGACTCAAAATCCCATGTGGATTATTACTTAATGATATCAAGTTAAAAAAATAAAGAAATATTTTTGGGTATTTGCCTTACTCTGGAAAAAAATGCTATCCAACTTGAAGCCTTTCTTTATTTTAATCCTTAAAGTCGGTTCTCGGAAGAAATACTGTAAACTAAACCGTGTTAAATGCAATGGAAAATTGCTTTGAAAACAGTCTTTATTGCAAGGAAGGACACGTGGAAGTTGTGAAACTGTGACCAAAAAGCAATTTATTTCTAATCCTTGACCTTATAAATAGTAATGGTTCTTGCAACCATTTGGCTCTGTGATGTGTCCCGTGATCTATCGGAGCGCCACTATGACGCCCAGGCAACAAACAATAACCTAAAATGTTACAAATGTGGTCTCCAGACACACATAAATAAAATATCACGTAGGATTAGCACCGATCATTACCTATAATTCCCCAGAAAACTGTCGACGCCAGCTGGAGTAGACTTTCTCTGAAAAATACTGTTAAATTTGAATTAAATGTTCCTTTTGCTTTTTATTTGAAAGTGTTGGCGGTTGCTATGGAATGATTGTTTTATTGCTCTCATTTAGATTGTTATTATGTATTTATTCTTATTTCTGTGGTGGGAGGGGTGGAGTTTGGTCTGTAATTTCCTCGAAGAACGTGTTTGTACGTTGGCACCCTAGTATGACGTAACTATCTCATTTCGTCGAAGGTTTCATTAGGTAAATAAATGTTGACGCAGTTTTATATTGTAATTGTGTCTTCGTCAGTCTTAGATATGTATGACTTTGTCCAAACATAGAATATGGAGTTAGTCATATTAAGTTTAATAATCTTGTCTTATTGTTATTGCTCATTGGTAGGCTTTTCCCGTTTATCAAGATGGTAACATAATGGAAATGTTTGGTTAGAGACCGGAAGACTGGGTGAGACACATCCACATCAGACAGCTGAAAGACAAAGACCAAACAACCGGGACAGACCACTGACGTCATCATTACGTCACCTTGGTCTATACGTGATAGGAAACCAGATACCAAACATGAACGGACATATACGAGAAAACTTCGTTACCAGCTGTCGGTTGTGATAAGGAGGTTACAAGTGACTTGAGTAAAAACGTATCATCGTGCGCTGGAATCTTCTGCGCACACTACAAACGGACAGAAAGATACGACTTCAGACGCTACGGACAGAAGGACGAAACAGACAGACAGAAACACTAACAGATGGACGGACATTATCGACGAACGGACACTACAGACAGACAGTAAACTGGAGACAGATGATTTTTGGCACGGATGATATTGGGGGGGGGGGGGATGAGAAAGGGGCGTTTCTGTCGATCAGTTGAATTAATGTTCGTCTCGTTATATGGTAATGGGGCGGGAGGGGCGGGGGCGACTAGCCAAATCGCGGAGGGTAGGAGCAGATTCATCACTGCATCTATGCTTACTTCACTGAGATGGACGGACTACAAAGCCATTCAGTTACCACCCGACCAGAACGGATATTTACAATGGATGAAAAAACGAAACTGCAAGCTGGCAAATTTCGAGTTTGCAGAAGGGAGATTTGTCTCAAGCATTCTTCATTTCGGATTCACTTATTGAATTTAAAGATTGATAATGAGGCAATTTGTATAAATTTGGACTAAATGAAGAAAAGACAAATGACAGAAGTTTCTTTTCGTGATTAAAGAGCCTGCGATTGACTGACTGGATTAAACTTAAACTCAGAAGCGAACCATTGAAGACTGTACTTTACCTGAGAGTTATTTCTTTAAGTTACTGCCAGGTTATGGGAGTATTCTAAATAGTTACATAAGACGTCTTACAGAATTATCATGAGTCACTTCATAGTCGAGTCTTTGCAAATGGTATATCCGACTGGTCTAATCATATTCGAATCATCGGTTTTGCTTCTATTGGAAGAAATGTTGACGAACTTGTTCCAGTGACTTCGCTTTTGTGATTCATAACTCGGGTCATGACTCGTTACAGCACTAGGTAATAATAGTCATGACTTGTTACAGTACTATATACTAAGAGAGTCATGACCCGATACACTACTATGTACTAATAGTCATAACTCGTTACAGCACTAGGTAATAATATAGCCACGACCTGTGAGGGTAAGTGGTCCACCTGTTGCATAAATGGATACAGAGTGCATCTGTGACGTCACAACCATGTTTGCACTGTTGTAAATTCTGGGGTCTTTTATCACTTTCTCGCAACCTGTAAACCAGTTATAATGTGCTTTGCTGAAGTCTTTTATAATTGTATTTTGCGGGTTACCAATCACAAATATATGTAAAAAAGTTCTGGACTATTCTTGTAACGTCACCAACCAATATATATGTACACTCATATTATCATCACATCACGAGTATGAAATTGTATGGTGGAGCATCTATAGTTTACAGATATTACCGATAAACAAGATGAAATACTCTGATCTATTTTGCAACTTGATGGGGAACAGGAGAAAGGAATCTGTAAGACATCCGATATAGATGGATTTTGTTTTCTGTACCGATGTGATGAACACTATTTTCCCTCCATCTGTCCATTTCTTCATTGTTGTAAGTTATATGATATTCTTATGTGTTGTTCGTTACATACATGATCATTTCTGTATTAAAATGTGCTGATAAACATATCCGTTTTGAACTTGCTGTTTTCTTTGTTGCTTTAATCTTCTTTCTTTTTCTTTTTCGCTTTCTTTCGACAATGTCATTCCTATTCCCTTCCTTCGTAAAACAAAACGAGAAGCATTTAATGACTGCTTTCTATCACAATGTCCAGCATTTAAGTATGTTAGAATACTATCATTGTCCTGGGATGAATCTCCCCCCCCTCCCCTCCCCAAGGATTGATGAGGAAGGGTGACAGGAGCGTGGGGATGGCGGTGGGGATGAACTGGTTTGTATAGTTAAAGCAAAGATATCCAAAAATGAGCATTTGTATTTTCAATGACTCTTATAATGATTATTGTCTTCAACATAAGGCAAAACATATGTAATTGAAGGTGTAAAGTTCACACACAATCAGAGGTATAATACTCCGTTAAAATATACGAATATATGAGTAGTAGAGACAATACCATATTCATGTTGATGGATACCATCACACAAGCTTGTACATGTAGTTTGTACCTCACCCCATCTGGATCCATTCATGTTTTTCATTTGTTGCACGACAAGGCTGTTGGGTATGAAATAGATGTCAACAAAATGAGCTCACTCCCCATCCCCACCCCCCCCATCCCCTGTGAGAAACCTCTTCCGACGAGGCATTAACAAAATTTCATCAAAAGTCTGTTAAATCCAGTCTGTTAGGCTAGTGCTGTTATCAAGTATTGCTCTTGTATTTGAAGCTCTTATTCAAGTACAGTTTACATATCACAAGGAATATGATGAGACACTTCAAAATGAACCGAGCAACAACATAACGTGATCAGCTTAACAACAGAAAATGAACTAACCAACACACTGTCCATCAGAAGTGAAACCATGAAAATGGACCGAAAATAAGAGCAGCTTTTCTCTTACAATAATTTAGAAGGCACTAAAATTACCAGAAATAGCACTTGACAAGAAATAATATACATAAATATAATATAATATATATATATATGTATATATATATATATATGCATACATACATATATAACATACATATATATATGTATATGTATATATATATATATATATATATACATATATTTGTTGAATGACTGTTGAATGACTTTAATTTACAATAACAAATACTGTACTTGCAGCAGCTGCGAATTTACTAAAGAATGTAACATCCTGGTACTTATGTATACAATCAGTATTTATCTTTATTTTAATAAGTTTGGTAATTTATTCAAAATAGTATCGACTGATAGAAAAATTTACACTTCAAAAAATAAAGAAATTGTGTAGTACTATGGCACCTATCCTCATTGACAACGAATGCATCTTTACTGATATCTCATGAATATTTATGAGCTTTTCTCCCTTGAATTAGTTCCACCTACAAGAGCTATTAACGACATTAACATTTCACAACCAGACTATTGGTAGAATTACAATAAAATGCAAGGAAAGAGTTTTTCAAATTATTACAAAATGTAACAGAAAGAACTGATTAATATTCAAGAACAGAAACATCTTTCTCCATATATTTAACATATTATTTAATATTAATCTGAATAAACCAAGTATCTTGAAACACCCAGGAGATTCAGAATAATATAAAGTGCTCCATCGTTTTGGGACAATCACACAACAACAAGTCATCAAATTATTGACCAACATTATCCATTAGCAAAGTATCAATTTTTGACCAAAATAGTTTGTTATGAAAGCTGATGGATCCAAGGATTTAGACAAAGAAAGCCTCTTCCAAAATAAATAGAAAGAATACCTTTATTGCACTTAAAGTCATGTTTAATAAATGCTTACAATGCCCTATACAACAGCAGTGTCAAGTCAACACCAGACTAATACATATCATGTTAATCAAAATGAACAAGTGTTAGTTAAATCTTGCTGTGCTTGCAGTGTTTGTAAGTCTTCCCTTCCACAATATGACTTGAACATAGGATAAATTAGTAGCTTTATATGATAAGATACGATAGTATAGTTTGTATATCAACAAATACAATCTTACTTTGATCTTAATAAACACAGATGGATTGATTCGTAGACAAATCTACAAATTTGAAGTGGTGTCTGTAGTCCATAGGTGTAGGAGGGGGTGGGGTTGGGTTACCCCCCCCACCCCAAATAAGGTTTCCCTCCCTTAAAACAGAAGAGTTTTGACTATATCCTATTATCTTAGTTTGTGTATTATTAGAGTCATCACATATGTTTTGTTAGGGAAAAAAAGATGATTTATCCTCATAAGATAATTTTTTATTTAAACTGTAGTACAGGCCAAGTTACCATCCATTATCGAATAGTAAAACCTAAGGCTATAGTCCAAAGTCTTGTTTAGTACTGACAAACATATGCATGTTTGTAAATCACAACTGCAATAACACACTTTTTGAACAGATACACCTGTAATGTTTTCACAGTAAATGTACCTCATTTGCATATAAGGTTTGGGCCAAATACTTAATCGTTCAAGAGCTGATTTTGAGATTGTAACCTGACTGCAAATTGCCTATTAATATGTTTTTCAATGATACAAGTTTATAGCAATTATTATGGAACAGAACACAAATCTCACTTTTATAACAGAGACATTAACCAGCAGATGGAACACTAGAAAAATGTTAAATTCAGGACAAAAATTAAGAAAATATCTTGAAGAAAAGTTTTTCCATAACTGGTATAGTACCAAGCTGATGTTATGTTTAAATCATTACTTGGTGTAACAAGCTGCAAGATACCAATTTACTTTTGACAAGCAATGCATCAATTTTTAATATTGATTAGTTATAATGCAGTTCTACCAGAACATCACATGAGTCATGAATTCCTTTACATGAATGTATACCTTATTACTATACACTGAGTGTTCTGTGACATGATAAATAATGTCAAAACATCCCTCCATGAGACTAGCAGTCAACAGGTTTTGTTGAAGTAGGACAGGTTGCATTAAACATCCTTATCAAAGCATAGCTTTCGCATCCCTCAATTTCCGCAAAGCAATTTTCGCCTCATTACATCTTGTCATCTCTTCTTCATCCTTACGTCCGACTACTAATTATTCACGGCTCAATGATCCGTATCCCGCGGAAAATGTTATAAGGAAGAAACAAATCTGTCATTGTATAAGAATTAAGATATCTTCATCTGGATATTAAATCACATGTCTTAGTAATGTTTCATCATGGAATATGTATCAGTCATGAAACAATGACAACATACTACATCTAATAGTACAGTTGTAAGTACAAGTCCAGTACCTGTACTAAAGCTTAGAGCCTTATACTCATAGTTGTACCCATACTGAAGGCAATTATGTCTTTTTGTGTTCATACTGTTCCATTCCATATGCTACCCACAAAACATGAAAACAATAGGAGACTCAAAGAGTGGGGGGGAGGGCGGATGATATTCTGGTTTAACCATGAAGAGCAGTCGTTTACATCCATCCTGTCAAGACTAACCTTCCCTCTAGATTTATCCGTCCTTCTTCAAGAATTAATTTCCGGCATGGCACAAATACTGAACACAGATTAAACTGATAGTCAAGCTGGCCGAACACTGCCCCAACTCAACTCAGCTATAGGATTTGACAGTCTGTGTAGACTTACAACCCACCCCCACACACACACTGAATAATTGATGGGCACACAAATGCTAAACTATTTTCCTGTGATTAATAACACTTTTTGAAACTTGTAAGTTTTAGTCATGGACCACCACACACTGAATTAACTGCCGGTCTGGAATTAAAAACTAAATGTTGAGTTTTCCCTGACTGAAGCTGATATGAGTTCCAGCTGGCAATATCTCAATCAGTCATAGCAATAAGCACATTTCACAAATGTCGATGTTAACACGGTGGAGTCCGGTCACCTAATGTCCACTCTGGTCAGTACTGCTGGCTGTAGTAGCACTGTGTTTCCCAGACAGTAAGGCTTAACTCTATGGCAGAAACCAACAATAAGCAATTCAAATTTAAACAAACCTCAAAGTTATTATACCATTTATACAAGTTTAGAATAAATATCAATACTGTTTCAAGTTACTTATATTAAATAGTTTAAATTTCTTAGCAGTGTATATTCTTTGTAGTATAAAGTAATATAATCAAATAAAATAAGGCAACCTGTGGAGACAAGCAATCATGTAAGGGAAGCAAGTACGTTAATATTTCAATTTTAAGTAGCTTTTACAAAGGCTGGTATTAGATTGAGTCAAGGCATTTTGTTTAAAACGAAACAATGAAATCATATAACAGAAAGACATAAGTATTAGAAGTTGCACAGACTTCAAAGAGAGTTTCAACACCAAAACTGAAACATGGTGAAGGAAAAACAAAACCCTTAAGAACAAACATTATTAATTCTAATGATCTTTTTTATAATTGCATAACCAATGAATCTTTCATTTGATGAAATATCTCAAGGATTTTAATACGCATTCTTGTCTTTCTTATAAATCAAAACTCCTCTGCAATATGCTGAAAAATGCCACAAACCAGATCCAGAGGTACAAATTTACATTAGCCAATTAGACAAGGATATTTTCATCAGGATGAGGTATGGATTTAAATACCAATCATACATGAATGATCTATATACTTCAGGCTATTTAAAGGTCAATTGCCAGTGAATTTTGCCTTTTGTCAGTAGAATAAGAAGGCACTGGCAATTTTCTGTCAGCAGATATTGGGAACTTAACTGCTTGGTAAGTGGATTCCACAACCGGCGGTTGAAGAAATCAATTTTCATACCTAAGGTAAGCCCTGTGTTAATGCTTTATATCAGCAAATATAATCCGGCTGCTCTCCGATGCCTGTACAGTAACTGATGTTTGTTATAATTCAGAAAAACGGCAGTGAAAACTTTATTTTCGATAGAAGATGTCATTTGTAGGCAATGGCATTTTCTAGCATGTGGCTAAAACTTGTTAAAATTCTAGGCCTATCAGATTATCATAATGTGCGGAACCACAGCCATGATAAAGTGACAGACATGATAAAGTGTGGAATCACATTTCCATCCAAGATGGGATGAGAATGAACATTACCTACTCATGACGATGAACTGGGAACTTGCATCACCAAATCGGTTGTGATGCGAATTTTCATTATCAGACCCCACACTGTACGTACCCGGTACAAACACTTGTAATGACAAACCACCTCTGCGCCATGGATTTAATCGTTTTGTCCATTAACAAAGAAGCATGTTTGCATTTTCACTTGAGTATTACAATCTGATCTACCATTTATATCTTCACCGTGTAATTATCACCATAATTTGAAAACTTCAGAACTACACCGGAATATAACTACTATAACTGCTATAACTATTTTGTGGTTTTCATATATATTAAAAGGGAACTTTATATAATTAAGTTTAGATTGATTACATAAATCCCTGAAGGTCCTAACTGAAGCATGCAGTGAAGTCGTCAAACAGTGTACTAATTGTGTCAAAAGATATTATCACACTAAGTGGTCCTCTGTTAAATTCGAAGATTGCTTTCTGAGTTTTATTCCTTGACATTGGTGATCAAAATTCATATTAATTTGCAGACATTCTCAAGGTCTAAATCAAATGGCATTTCTTTGTTTCCGATCTGAGACAATAATATTAGGGAAGCTTGACATGAAGAAAATTTTTAAAATACACCATCATATGACTGTCAGCTTCACAGGATCATGAATAAATGTAAAAGCATTACACTGAATAATATCGAATCAAATTAACATCCTACTTTAACTGTTGCTGTGACGTAAGTTCCCTAAGATGGCTTTAACAGACTACAAAACACCAATAAATATACCAGGTAGTATCAAACTTTTGTTTGGGAAACTTGTGTTCCCTACCTTTGTTTACACTGAACTGGTTCTTTTAACAATATATTTCGCATTTTTCACCACAGTCGGTTTTTTCGGAGAAAGTTATCGCCCGTTCTGTGGTTCTTCTTCTTCTTTGTGGTGTCTTGCATCTTCGGCAGCAGACGGAATCTGCAGGGAACCTTGTACGATGGACACCGTTTCACGTTCATCTTGCTGTACGAGAGGTTAGGTGGACGATGATGATGATGATGATGCGTTGTCAATGGGGATAGGTGCACGCCATGTCAGCTCGGGGTGGAGTAACCAGAACTGTAACGAGATGCGGAATGTTGCGGAGGCGGATGAGGCTTCATCCTGGAGGCGGACATCATGGACGGGATGACTCCACTTGAAGAGAGGGATCGACCTTTGATGACCTTGCGTCTGATTTTAGGAAGAGGGTTAGCCGAAGAGCTGTTGAGAGAGAGAGAAAGAGGAAACTGTTTGATACAAAGTTACGACTAGATTGAAGATTATCTGTCTGTCAATTGTAGGGGCAAAGGTTTGCAAGATACTCATGAAGAAACATGAAAATTAAAGAAAGAGTATACTTATTATACATAGAATATTAAGAACAGATCTTTTTATTCTCTCATAGATTTAGATTAGTTCTCCATTACAACTTCCATATTAACCAAGAATACCTCAAAGATTGAAACTATTCTGCTTGAAAGTAATTTTAGGCAATGACACTGCAAAAACCTAACTCTGAAACAAATTATTAAGTTTGGTTTTGTTAATAATAATAATAATTTAAAAAAAAAGGGGTTTTTGTCACAACATCCACACTTCAAACCTGAAGCCTTCGGGCATTTGTTCCTTAGAAGAAATTAAGGAGCTAATATTATTCCAAATCCTGCAAGCAATTTCACAACTAATTTCACAACTAATTTACAGTGTCATTCTACTTTACCTATTACTCTGTGAATTTTTTTTTTTGTATGAACTAGTAAGACTAACCAAATGTCATCAATAAAATATGAGAGGGGAATTGTCAAAGAGCGTTGTGGAATACCATTAACATTAAACCAATTTAAGTCTTACAATGGGACAAGTTGCCTTAACTTCAGTAGATGGAATATTAATTGACTTTAACCTCAGCTTGGCTAGTCTACAATTTTGTTGTGAACAACACTCTGAATGCTTCCTCTTAACATTTCACATAATGTAACAATACCAAACAGCTGCCTGTAATGCCAAGTGCATACAACACATTGTACTTCAATATAACAATCCTATCATGTATTTCTGTTCTGGTGATCAATGTCGACTGATATCTACCTCTTCTTCAAGGATGGATGAGTGGGCGTCGCTATACTGGAGGAGGGCGCACTTGAGGTCCTAAAGTCTCTGGCTACCACCACACTCGACACCGGCGTCCACTGCAATGTAAACAAACCCAGGTAATGTAAAACAAATTGAGGATGACAAGACTTATAGGAACTTGAACTGATCACAAGAATATCACCCGATCACAAGAATATCACCCGATCACAAGAATATCACCCGATCACAAGAATATCACCTGATCACAAGAATATCACCCGATCACAAGAATATCACCCGATCACAAGAATATCACCTGATCACAAGAATATTATCTGATCACAAGAATATCACCTGATCACTAGAATATCATCTGATCACATGAATATCACCTGATCACAAGAATATCACCTGATCACAAGAATATAATAATATTTAATAATAACATTTGACTTTTATATAGCGCTTTACACCAACGATAAGTCTCAAAGCGCTTTACAGACGTATATTACCCCTGGTCAATGATAACCTGTCCCAGAGACAATCCCTCCAGTCGGCAACAGTTATATACTGCGCTCAATGACAAGTTACCTCACAGGTACCCATTTAACCCCTGGATGGAGACAGGCAAGTGAGATAAAGCATCTTGCCCAAGGACACAATGCAATGAACTAGGCATGAATCGAACCAGCAATCCTTGGATCACGAGTCCGACGCCTTAGCCAATCGGCCACCACGCTCTCACATAATATTCTGATCACAAGAATATCAAGAATATCATCTGATCACAAGAATATCACCTGATCAAAAGAATATCACCTGCTCACAAGAATATTACCTGCTCACAACAATATCATCTGATCACAAGAATATCACCTGATCACAAGAATATCACCTGATCACAAAAATATCACCTGATCACAAGATTATCATCATCTGAATCAGAATCTTTAAAATGGAATCCCCAAAATTATGCAGAGGAGCCAGAATATGAGATTTGTGGGAGATATCTTATATACACGGTGAATTTTTAAGGTTTGTACAGTATTAATGTACCACCACTTGTACACTGTTGCAAGATGGATGATAGAGTAATGTTTGTGAGGAGACACGTAAGTGCATGAGGAGCGAGGTAGGAGTAAAAAACCATTAAATGCGATCAAAAATGAATCGAAATACCCTCATTCCTCACAAAATTAAAATATGATATTATCAGTTGATGAAGAAATTCTTTAATTTTACTACTGGGTAGCGGTGCTCTTTTATCTTGCAGATTTTTGTCTTTGGAAGGTGTCGTGTTGCCAGGGGTGCATAGAGTAGATGTGTAGATTTAAATAAAGCCTGCCACAGATCGATGATCCAATCACAGTTTTGGCCCATAGGGGGGACATGGCCAATCATAGACACTACATTGTAACCTACGAACAGTGACACGCTGGAGAGGAGTGTGAATGGGGGTGATGTAGTTACCATCCAATCCCAATTACAAAATAAATGTGTTAGTGAGACGTTAAAGGAGCCTTCCCATGATGTTATTGACATAACATGCAGGTTATATTGCAGCAGAAGCTCACTGATGAACTTTTTTATCATTCCTGACTAAACTCAAAATGAACTGTTGATTAAATGAACTGGCAGAGTATAACAAAGAATTTCAACCAAAGCAAACCTCTTACAACAAATGTGGATCATTCAGTACAGTAACTCTTAATATACACCAGGGTTGCTTCCAAATTTTGGCAAGCTAACATTTGCTAAATGTTTCTCAAAGGAGTTCCTAGCAGCCTACAAGTTAATCGGCAGATCCCAGAGCAATCATGGCGTTCCACTAGCTAAAACAGTCTCCTATTCAGATCCCATATTTAGAGTGCCTGCGTACAAGTTTTGTTCCGATATTGTGGGTTTTTATCCAGGCAGTCGTACTCAGAAGTAGGCTTAATCTCCATGATTTGTCTAAAGTGGGGGAAGGTGGACAACACCTCACTGCTCTATAACGATTTATGTCGCTATCAGAGAGGGTGCAGGTGAGGAGAGGGTGAGAGGAGATGGTGCAATGACTGTTTAGGAGAACCCAGATCACTGTCAGTCCATCCATGCCTATTTGATAATGTCTACATCACAAGGTATTGATAGTTAAACTCTAAATATAATAGGATTAAGTTCACAGCATGGAGATAGGATACAAGAGATTATCTTGCCTTTGTACAGTAAGTTCTCAACTAAACCAAGAGAACTAATCACCAAAGCTTTGAACATTGCTAAATTGAGAATATATAGAGAGAAAAATCGCACCATCCTGTCATTTCCTAACATGAAATGATATTCTTATTCTCTATTTCTTTACTTTCCAAAAAGATGGAATTTCTTATAACTGAGATTAACATTAGTGCTGTGGAATATTAAAGAGTTAAGATGAACAAATTACTGCACTTCTGCCATCTGAGGTAAAGTTATTAAAATGGAGGAGACTTGTAAAGTTCAATCCAGTAAGATTAAGCTGAGGGCAAAACCTCAGGGAGACAAGAAGAGTGAGAAAAGTATATATGTAAAACTTATTTTTCTGTACATAGTTTGTTTTTGTGGCAGGGGGGTACCTTCATTTTAAAGAAACTTTGTAATGTTTTGCAAGTGATATTACTTATTCATGCAAGCCTGTTTTGAAAGTTGCGCAGGCACTACTAATGTAACCTTTGGTTTTTGCTGAGATGACGAAGGTTTGACTGCAGGATAAAATCATGACTTTTCTTTCCACAAAGTCTGATGCTACGAGCAAGAAGCACAGGGAAACAAAATCACTTAATTTCCCGGTTATGCATGACAATTACGTTAATGTCAAAATTACTCTGAACACTGTTTGTCTCGTAACCAGACGTTCTCTTTCTTACCCAGCATGACGAATGACGAGGATTACGCCTCTGAAGAAATATTTCACAAAAGGAGACAACAACAAAACGTCATAAAAACCAAAACAGGACATGTGTTTCATAAATGACCTACCACGTGTGAATTATCCTTGCAGAGACCAAGGTGAACTTTTTCAGAGCAAAAATCTTCCAGCAGAGACAAACCTTGAGAGTAAAAGATAAGAAAGTATAAAAAATATATATATAAATATATATATTAATATATATAAATATATATATATATATATATGTATAACTATCTATTATCTTGATTTTCAGGAAGATGAAAATGGAAGTAGAATATCTCTTTTTTCGAGGTGCGATAAACTGTACAAAGCTTTACTTGATAGTTCCCAGCTGATACTACAGCAATTGGGAAATAGTTTGCAGAAGAAAGTTGGTCATTCCATGTCAAATCAACCAGAGGTCCCCAGGTGATCCTCTCAGATTTTGATGAAACCTCATCACAATGATTGAAAATGAAAGAAATTTCGACCTGGACTATTTCTTTAAGACTCCTTTCTGTCTTATTGCTCTCTGGCTTTAACCTAACCTCAGTCCCCTTTCAGGTTTTTTCTCTTGCTTTACAAATACTGATAACTTTCCATGCACAAGGTCAACTCATTTGTTTAAACCTTTTAGAATATCACATGTGTGTCACATGTAGACACTACATTCTAGAACAATACTACTTGTGTATCACGTGTAGACTCCATCATAAACGATTGCAGGAACACAATCTCATCACAGTTTTAGACCCATTGATGGTGGAAAGATTGAGATGTGGTGACTCCCCAATGACCACCACTGCAAAATTGTGCCCATTAGAAACCATGCAGAGGAGAGAGAATCCATTTCTGATAATATTCCACCACAGGCTGACTCCAAAGAGCACCAACCAGGTGTTACAATCGCTGAAATGTACGACATTGAGTGGTACATTGGTACAGTAGTGGAACATTCACAGGAAGGAAATGTCTTTGTGAAGTGTATGAAACAAACCAAGAACTCCAATGCACTTTCTTGGCCACAAAACGCCCACAATAATTGTTGGATACTATCCAAGCTTTTATTTGTGTCATTGGTCTGCCAGTACACTCTTCCTCATGAAGACTTAAAAGAACATTCCAGCCAAACTGCAAGCATTCATCGATTAAAAGAATTGAAGTGTGCTAAACTTTTTTTTACTTGTATATGAGCATCAATGTGTGGTAATTGTAAGGACATTGAAGCATTTCAATGACGTTCCTTATAATCTCAGGACAGGCCTCGTGAGAGTTGTGAAGGTACCAGTAAATTAAATGTGCGTGAATCGTTAATGTTGTGATTAATTGTCATTAATTTTATCTAAAGCAATTTGTTATGTCACATTTTGATTCAGCTGACTGAAACAAGGATACAATGATCATATCACTCATTATAATATTATGATTACATGATACATATATAACTTTGAGATTTAAAGCTATGCAGGTCTTGAGAGAGTTGTGACGGTACAAGTAATTTAAATGTGCGTGAAGCGTTAATGATGTGATTAAATAAAAATATCACATTTCGCGAATCACACAAGCACAAAAAGGCCAATTCGACCAAATTTCAACGCGCAATATCTCAAACATGACATGGAGTATGATTTACTTTTTTGTAGGTGTTCAATTGTGCCATATTCAATGGTTCTTATGAAATTTCATCTAAATCTGAGGGGGTCTGGGGTCACCTGGGAACTTTTCACAAAATTGGTTGATTTGAGGTGGAATGACCCAGGTAAGGTGGGGGGGGGGAGAAAGAGATTAGAATGAAATTCATCCAGCAAGTGACACATAACACTGTCATATAATCACACTGTTACAGTCTCAAAGTAAGGGTACTGAGGTTGAGAGTTGATCAACTTATTTGGTTTTCATGGGTGACTTTTCTATAAAAAAAAATGTAACACCTGCATATTTGAGCTATCTTGAGCTCTGTGCTAGCATATAAATCACTGAATTATGCAACATTAAACGGACTGTGATTCGTTCATCTTAGAAACCACTTCAGAATTCAGATCATTGAATATTCAACACATAGGAAACATCAATTTGGAGACAAATACTACAAGTTGTTTGTTTTCCCATCGGCTCTGTCAACTCTGGTAACTTCAGCAACTGTGTGAGATGGGTCAGCGACTTTGCCAAAATTACCTATTACTTATTGAAAATAGAATTTTCATTGAATTAAGGTAAATGAGAGTAATATGTGAAATTCATACCATTCTCAACCATATCGGGTCTTTTTCGGGTATTCTTTGTTGGAACAGTGTTCATTTTAGTATAAAATACCTTTGAAATCAAATTGGTAAATTTCACAAATTTTTAACTATTACTAAACGGTCAAGCAAATGACCTACATAGTTTTGTGTTATTAGCTTTGAATTGCATCAAAAGATTTAAAAAAGAAAAAAGAAGCCACAGATCTCAACAAAGATGATTTTTAAACAGGCTGACAAGATTACTTAAAATGCTGATACATAACACGGTCTGGTGGTAGTACAGTACATAATTGCTCACCTTTAGCCTGCTGCCTGCTGTATTTGCGTAACAGTCAAGCAAATGACCTACAAAGTTTTGTACTATTATATTGAACTGCATCAAAAGATTTAAAAAGAAACAGCAAAATAGCCAACTCAACAAAGCTGATTTAAATAGGCTGACATGATTACTTAAAATGCTGATACATAACACGGTCTGGTGCTGGTACAGTGCATAATTGCTCACCTTTAGCCTGCTGCCTGCTGTATTTGCGTAACCACTCATCCAGGAGAATGTTGTAATACCGTGGCGATTCGAAAAAACGATGATACTTGTGAGTGTTAGAGGTTGGGAAAACACACTCAAAGTGGCCCGACCTGCTCATCTCGTCCTCTGTGTGTACCAGGCAACGCAGGTCATCGGGAGTGAGCGTGTCCAGAACGGACATTCGACATTGCTGCAAGTTTCGTAAGGAAAAAGAAAAAGATGGTCAGATCACAAGGAACTTAATATTCAAAGTGACTTCCTTAAGAAATGGTTTACTAACAACTGGAAAATTTATGATAACATCTGTTTATAAATTTCCAAAAAAGTTACAAAAGATATATTAAGTCACTCGTTTCTAGGACTTCGATTACAATATATGGATCTCCATAGCGAGTAATGAATGAACTGATTCAAATGTAAAGATTTTGTAGTCCAGATATTTTCATATACTGCAGTATATACTGCAAAACCTGTTAGCCCATTAATCATTTACAAAAATGATGAACTGGACAAATAACAAACATTTTGGACTCTTCTTTGATACTTGAAATAAAAGTTGATAAGATAATCTAATAAATTGTTTTAATTGAGACTTTTACTGCTTAACTGGTCTCATCGGATTAATAAACCAAATCAACACAAAAAGGTTGTTTTTGAAACAAAAACTATCATATTAATTGCTTGTAAGTTAATCATTTTAGACCATTTAAAAGCAGATATCTGTGCTTGGTTGACAGTTTCTAAAATTTGCAACAATTTTACCCCACCAATATAGTTTTAGGTACATACTTGTAAATAATCATAATATTAATGAAGATATTATCTGACTGTTAGTTAAATATCTATTTTTTTTTTTTTGCACCTTAAAAAAATGACACCAATATGGCAATAGCTATTAACAATATGTTATCTAGTTGTTCTTTATAAGCTGTTGACTCTTCGTTTAAACTGAAACAAAAGGTCCAGAAAATCATGGAAGAAGAAGCAAAACGTGTCAACAAGGCAGAGCATTCAAAGTATCAGCTCTACTAATTATTTAATTAAAGAGCAACTAATCGAACAGTTTATTAACTTTGAACTTTTTTTACACAACACTGAACTATGGCAATTCATCAAACTCACATAGAATAATTTTAATTCCACCCAAAAAATAAAAATAAATTAAATAAGAAAGCAGGGAGGGTGGGTGGTGGACGCATTGATGTTGGTCATTACGGTGGGAAGTGAGAAAATGGTAACACTTTCCTACAGTATGTTATTTCTTAATTACTCTCTGTAATCAAGTTTACGACAAACGAGGACAGAACCTCAATGACTTCAACAATTCATTTGGAACGACACACAAACCTATAATTAACACCGTAAATAGCAATATACTGTACATGCTCATTCTATTTTGGTTTCCAATCAACGTCACTGACAACAAAGCGTCCATCACAACTGGAGTTGTGGAGGTCACACATGAGTACCACAGGCCATCTGTTTCATAATTGAATCTTACAGTGGCAGGAACTCACAACATCATGCTTGAATAGTTCCTGATCCATTGATTCAAATCCACCCATTTTTTATATTCGTTAATGAGCTTGGCAGCTAGCCACTGATCCCAGAGGGGGAGGTGGGGGGGTAGTGAAACAGACCGCATAAACCCACCCAGTTTGATGACATCACTGACTGTCAAAATTGAGATGACCTCATTATTAAGAGGAAGTTGCATAATTTTGTGGGAAACTGCATTAAGGAAGCAGTTTCTGACATATGGAATGCTCACCGGATGTGATGAAGAGCTGGAAGACACTCGGAAAGGTTGGGCTTAAAGTACACTATTAGTACGTTGCTACTGATGATGTAACGTAATGTAGCTGAATGTTAATTACATTTATGCTAGTGCTATGTTAATATAGAGTGTCATGTACACAGCCACATATTTATCACATCATTTCACAGATCTTTCAGTTTCAGAACATCATATTTGGTGAGCCATTTGGCATTCTATATGCCCACCAAAACGTCTTGAGCACCAACTACAACGATGCTTAGATAATAGATATATATTAATATTGTATATTATGTGCATGTCACTTTACATTACCACATATCAGTTTTTCAACATGAACATGTTACTTAGTACATGAACATGCCACTTAGAACATGGACATGGCCTTCAGAAAATGGAAATATCCTTTAGAAAATGAACATAGAATCTAGAACTTGGACATATCATTTAACACATGGATATGGCCTTCAGAGCATGGAAATGTCATTCAGAACTTGGACATGTCCTTAAGACATGGACACTTCATTTAGAATCTGGACAATTGTTTTAGAACATGGAAATATCTTTTAATAGAACTTTGGAAATGTTTCGCTCGAACATGAATATAAGATTCAGAACATCGACGTGTTACTTAGCACATGGACATATCAGTAAGACTGTGGACAGTTAAGGTTGAACATGGATATACACTTAAAACTAGGACCGATCATTTTTAGAAGTGGACTTTTCATTAAGAACATGGACACATTGTCCAGTTCTGAACATCATCATATAGTTTTGGCATTCCATTTTGACAGTATTGTATTTGCACTTGTCCTTAGGTCTTGAATAGAGCTAGCATGTAACACAATGTTGTTTCAAATGTAAGTATGAATAAATTAAAACTTAATGAAAATGAAAGAAAACTCAAACTTTGTAAGGTCACTGCTCAGCTGCACCTAGAGAACCTGACAGTTCTGCATCACTATCGACCTATCACTTACAATGTTCATTAACCTTCCTGTGGTTTTGAGAGCTCTTCTAAATACTGAAAGACCGCCAACATTAAATATGCTGTTTCTTATAATACTAGTGTGCTGTTCTCCTGTTCAGGTCGTCAACCATCACACACCTGGAGTGATAGCTCAGTGGTTAACGCTAGTGCCTTTCAATCATAAGGTCCCGAGTATGAGTCACTCCAAGATTAATGTATGTTGTCCAGCTACAGAATTGTTGACAATTGACAATTCGTAATCATGGACGTTAAATATGAATTAGGAGACTGACTTTGGTCAGCTTGCGGCTTTGATAAGCCAATGAGGCTTCTTCCGAGTTCCTGCTTGCAGGAGGATCTAAAATACACACATACATACATACACCTACCTGATGAGCATGTGTCTCTATGGGACAGTTAATACCAGTTTTGCTGTTAAAATTTACAAAATCATGAATTGTGTAGTTGTAGGAGTGTCAAGACTGGCAACTTTTATAATACTTTTAGCTGATAAAATAATAACTTAATATTATTCCTCTTGTTTTGCTACAATGGATAGATGTAAGATGCAGGTAAACCAGAGGCCAGCTGGGAAACTTTGAAAGATAAATACAGTAGACATCAGAGGTTGCAGGCTTGATGTATTTTGGAGGTACTATAAAAATGTGTCAAATTTAATATTTGAAAACAGTGAATCAGTTTCTGGATATCACAGGATTCCAATGTCAGTAACCTCAGCCCGGAGAGAAACCCTGTTCTCTAATATAACTGAGCACATAAAGTTGTGCTCAGTTAACTGGGTCCATGTTAACTGAGCACATTTGCTCAGTTTTTTCAGGAAGAACATTTTTTTTTTGGTGAAAATTGTTGTTTTAAGATAATTTTGTGTTATTTGTGTTTAAGGTACAAATTTGTGTCCAAGATACTTGTACGTTTTCCCTTGCTGTTTTTTTGGTTAAGTTTTGAAATATATACCATAGAATTATATTGAAGTCAAAGCGACAACTTTTTCAAGGCTTGCTACAGTTGTTTGTTAGGTACAGTATTACAGAGTATAACCTGTTTCTATGTGTTTCTATATGCATTTTAAAATGAAAACAGTACCGCTCATCAAGTCAACATTAAAGGCTCACTGAAACAAAATCAAACGGGCGATACTGAATGGATAAAAAGCATCCGCAAAGCAATTGGCCATGCATGGGTAGCAGTAATTACTAACACAAGTGTAGTAGTTTATTTACATATTTTAATATGAAATCTATTGGAGTGTAACTAAAGTTTGACATACTTTCCTAAAATAATAACCACTGAAGTTCACGACAATTTAGAACATTCCATTGGTGAAACTGTGTCTATTTTGTGACTAAATGAAAGGTTCAACCACATTGTCTTGGCTCATTAACCGATCAAATTGGTCGACTGACTGCCGGCAATGATCTCACACAGCTTGGTCACCGTTCCATATATTAACCAACCAAATTTGGGAATAAAAACAATGAGTTCATGGTATATCAAGCATAGTTATAATGTTCAAAACAGATCTGCTATGCAGAATCATTCCTACATTACAAAATGACCAAACAGAAAGTTGCTAGCGTGAATGATTTTACCAAATCGATGTATAACACTTTCGTATGAATCCTAGATAACCTGAAAAATACAAATCGATGAATAAAAGCTTTCGTATTAATCTTAGATAACCTGAAAAATACAAATCAATGAATAATAGCTTTTGTATTAATCTTAGTTAACCTGAAAAATGCAAATCGATGAATAAAAGCTTTTGCCTAAAGTATTTCAAGGTCCTATAGAGCTGAGTTCTGTTTCCACAAAACATTCCTTATACCATGATGTTGTATCAATATTTCAGACCACTAATACTACTGAATTAAAGGTAGTGTTGGTAAATGTATAGTACTGTGACTTATAATGGAGTCAGAGAAGTCAAGCAAAGTAAACTAAACTGAATGAAGGGAATTATCGATGCTAAAAGCCTGTACATAATTCAATACATCTGATGGGCTCACCCACCCTTACCCATGTGGGCGTACTCCTTATATGTGAATAAGTCAACTTTCAGCACACAGGGTGGATTCAAGCAATACAGTACAAGTTTTAATCAGTGTAAGGCATTTGGAATGGCAAAATCTTCTTTGGGAATGTTTTGAAGCCTTCTTAAACACCTATAAGTTTGGTTTACTATGGAGTCTGTAGTCCACCTAGGTTGGATATATGAATGCAATGTGAATCTGTGACATAACAACCCATTTTCGTACAGTACCTTTAAAACTTGTGGGGGATGTGTAAAGGTTTATATGTCATTTTCTCTCAACCTGTAAATCATATGAGTAAATGCTGTAGTGAAGTGTTGTTTAATATTTTCAGGGTATCTATGATTAATATTAAAAACCTCTGAACTATTCTTTTGTCATCAACGTATAATTATGAATTTTTTAAAGTATACAGAACTATTAATGCTAGATGGCAAGCTATTTTATCATCCTAACAACTTTGTATTAAATTGTTTTGAAGGGCATGACAGAAAATTTGAAGATGACTAAAGACAATTTGGTGTACAGCTGGGTTATGTCGTATAAATAATTAATAAATGCCTGTTTAATGTGAAATTAATCATGGATTTTACATCAATAAACTCCCATTTTATCATCTTTATTGGACAGAGTAATCTCCTCTTCTAAGTACATTATTACGGTTCAAAGGATCATAGACTCAATTTTCATTCAACACTCCTAAAGACAAAAATTACCGATATAATCAGTCTTGTTTAAGACAGGCTGTCATCGCCTGTTCCCCTGAGGGTGACAAACTACTGTATAGCATTATCAATCACCTTGCTCTCATACCCACTATGTGCCAATTTATTAACACAGCTCTTAAATTGTATTTCTACCACCCTTTATTGTCTTTGGGTACTATCAATATCATCAAACCTTCTCAATATCACTAAAACAAACAGGAGGAATATTGCCCCAGAGGTTATTTGGCAATTTTGTGTAAAGCGTTGATGGACACCTTATTGAACCAATTCATCAAATGTCAGTATTTTGTTCAATTAGAAAAAGAATGAACCCCAAACCATGGTCTTTGTGGACTTCTTGTCCTGGCCTTATATGACAATTGAATGTGACATTCTTCCCCCCCTGCTTCCCTTCCCCCTCCCAAAAAAAAACAGAGAAATGTAAAGACTTTGTGATTCTTTGCCAAACAATATTTCACTGAGTGGTTAAACCTGTAGGTTAACCCGAATGATGGAACAACTGAGTTAAATTTGTCCAAGAACTAAGTCAGTATCACAATATCAGAGAGTAGTAGCCCTGTGAACATTGCAGAGGTATTTGTAACACTCACATGTCGACGCACACCGATTTTATTCATGGCAAGGATTAAACATTGTACAAATTTCACAATACTACCATTTTCCAAATACTCAACATGACGTTTCTATGACAATAGCAAGTCACATGGTTAGCCGCGTTGCCACGTGAATGTTCATTTTCTCGTCCAATGACCTAGAAGATTGATTTCTCCACCATTCCCTTTTACAACCGCTGATATTCAAAGAAAGTTACCTGAATTTATTTAATCCATTCCGTCATGCAACCTATTTTTGACGGCCTTCCACTGATGCCACTTTCCCTAAAATGGTCCAGTTTATCACAGAGTAAAAGACCTGCCTGTTTTCTTTTCAACTTCTCTACATCGCAGAGACAATTTTTGGCAGTCCTGGTTCATGATGATCATGAGAGAGCCAATTGTGTGTAAGTCCCCAAAAATGGAAGCTTTCTGTCAAATTCCGCAGAGCTTGATCAAAGGTGCAAGACATGCAGTACTGAAGAAAAATCACACACTTCTGACTTCATGACTTTAAATCTGCATAGTAATGAGATTAGCCATTTCTCTCTGAGCTGTTTTGAATTCACCTTACCCCATTCCCTTCCCTCATCCCCACTACTGGCTCGAAAATAACCGTTCATGACTGTCCCATCAAGAACTCACCCGTTTTGATAGAACATGTCTGTACTTTTCTGAGCAAGAATAAATGTAACTATTTGATACAGTAGTTTCCAGGAAAGATTTCTCTGTAGCTAACACACCTAGCTAGACAAGCCGTCTGTGAAACATTTATTTTCTTGAACTGCCCAGGGTCCTCATCAACATTACAGAATAATTTTCATGTTAACATGTAGCAGACTGCCAATGTAACTTTTACTACATTGCATACAGTTGCAAGAAGGACTAAATTGCAATTTCATCCCTCAAACATTTCACAGAAAAGCAGTGCCTGGATGAGAAAATTGATTGTCTTACCCATGACTCATGCAAATTAAGTAATTGATTAATGTCTCAAATCAAAGCAATTATTAAACTATTCCCAAACAAACTGCTGAATAATTCATTTCTGAGTGAAGCCAACAAAGTTGCACAACTATTTTGTTTCTTCTTCTTCTAAGAATTTACAGATATCTTCTTGTTTACAAAACAAACAAGATAGCAATCCTTGGAGTTGCAGATCACATCTCTTCTATGATAGCACAGATCTACATTGAACTTTGACCTCAACCCTTAACAACTACATAAATAGTATTTATTAAATACTATTTTAAAATTTTCCCCATTATTCTCTACATATCTTGTGGTTTCATGAGTTTTTCCAACATAATGATACACTGAAAATTGCTAACATAATTGAGGGGGGGGGGGGGTTGGTGACCTTTAACATACGACATTATCAATCACCCTGCCGAGTTTACAATACATTGTCTGGCACTTACCCACCAAGTTTGAAATTGATTGAACTTACGGTCTAGGAGGAGTTCGCGAAACACTTTTCCGAACAATTTAGACCAAGTTTACCTTTAACTCAATGGACATTTGACACCAACCCTAACTAAACACCTAATCTGTCTTATTTAAAATATTGTCTAATCATTTCTGCATATCATGTGGTGTAAAGACTTTTCCTACATATTGTCAAGCAGAAAATGGCTTAAAACCAATTTTTTAAGTTTCCTGACCTCTAAAATTTTGACATATGACACCATCAATCATGCAGGCACAAGTTTACATGGTCAGGCATCTACGTACCAAGTTTGAACTTGATCAGATTTACATTCTAGGAGGATTAAGCGACACACTTTTTTCGCTCGCTCGCTCGCTCACTCACTCACTCACTCACTCACACACCCACCCAATAACACACACACACTTCCTCACATTTCTGATACCTCATCTCCCTATACATTGCATGTATGATGAGATAACAATGGACAAAAATAACACACCAGGTTATCTTTCATGGCAACTGGGGTGTTTAAACTAAAGAAACCTTACAATAACCTTAGTGACCTTGTAAATGAAATGAAACATATATTTTGGGTTGCAGTATGTAGGATGAGGGGGGAGGGGGAGGGTGGGGGGTATCTGGAAAGTAATTAATCGTGACCTCCTTCCAATACTAAATTCATGCAAGGTAAAGGTTACAATCCAAACTTAGTGAATCTTGACTGTTTATCTTCACAGACACAGTTAAGTTTTTAATTATTTCCTCCTCCAAGAAGAAAATTAAACAGAATATATTACAGATTATTGAATCTTAACCTATCCTTTATTGTCACAAACCAATTCAAACTGAACTCTCAAGGCAAAACCAAATGCACACACACACACACAGCTCCTAACCCTTGTGTACATGTACAAAGACATACAAGCATACTATGCAAACAAGTCAAAAGTTACTTCTGTTTATTTTCTTTTTACTGGTGGTGGTGCCGAACTCGTCGATGCTGGCATACGACATGTTAAAATCAAACCAATGACAATTGTACATCACCATTATAACTTGTGTAGTAGAGGGCTTCGACAGGTTCTATCCTATGAAGAAACATGATGATGATGTAGGACAGACTGTTTGTTACTCTTACCTCATCCAGATGTTTCTGAGTATAGAAAGCATGCTTGGCCCTTTCATCTTGTGTCAAGTGATTCGTAAACATTCTCTTGTCCAACACGATATCTTTGTAATTGGCCCTGGAGACAGGCAAAGAAAACAAATGGTAGAGTATCATGGAGAGGAATAGAGAGAAAAAAGGACAAGAAGCATTGTCATTAAATACCTTATTCATGTACACATTGACTTGAGTTAAACCAAAATATCATTTAAATCAGATCATTTTAAGGTGATAATGTCAATAGTCCTTTGACAAATGAACTGCCCACTCAGCTAGAATTTGGAAACAAATAAAAAAATCTTTACAACATTAACACAAACCCCCTTCCTGCTGTTACCACTAAATATCGTTATAAAGATATTATAAAATACAAGGACCGAATAATGTGTGAACCAGATATCAGACATATTGATGACAAAGTGCCATCAGCGCCCCATTCCCTTTGCCGTAAATCCCTTGAAAATTATCTGGTTACCGATGGCAACAACTGTCGTGTCCCTATAACGAGTACCCTAATAATTGACTCAATCATTAAATTTCATTATCAAACTGGTCCAAGAATAAAATAAATTGTCTCCAAAACTCCAGCGATATTTGCGCCAGGAACCGCTGTTAAACATCTGCAGTAAACATACAATTTGACGTGCACACTTTTAAGAACCATCTCATGAATTGTTCCTGTTATCTGTCATTTCTGTGTGCATTCTCTCACTTTGGAATAAAAAATATGCCTCGGTGCACTTTCAAATTTTTGAAAATTGCCTTTTCCTGCGAGGCCCTGTCATTTCAATGAAAATCAAAAGCAATTTATAACTGCCCCTGGAAAAATTTCCTTGCCACATCCCCCACTCTCTCTCTCTCTCCCTCGCTCTCTCTTCATCAGTAATTTGATAAGAGTTGAAAAACTAGAAAGTCCAAAGATATTAACTGTAGACTTACTTGGCATTAGTACTGCTGGATGGTTGCAAGGTGGGGTAGATTTCTCTCTTATCTGGAATCTGAAATCCAGCCATGTTATGTAGATCCTTGACCAGACCACCCTTGATTGAAATATCCAGGGGTGAATTAGAATGAAGGCTAGACATGAAGAAAACATCAATATACAATAGTTAAATGAATATGCAGAGAACATTACAGGTTTAAATTCCACACTGACAATGAAAGAAGAAGAAGGTTTCATATATTCCATTTATTTGCTCCGGCCATCTTTGCAGAAGTGTGGGTTACCAAAGGTATTTGGCCATTGTTCCAGACAACTACTGATTAATAGGTAGCAGCCATTGAACAGACAATTATGGGCTATTGCACCTTTTGAGGATAGAAGCTTCATTGGACTCACTTTCTATACATTGCACTAGTATATCGAGTGAAACATTAGGAAAATGGCTTAAAAAGGAACTTGGGCAGTAAAACAGTCTAAAGATTTGAGCAAAGTTTATGGTGAAAGTAAATATCAACCCACTGGTCTATCTCCAATCTTCATAAAACTGTTCCCTGACTCAGATGTGAAACCTTGAATTTTGCTCAATTTGTTTGGGAAAGAGACAATTATGCAGCAATTTGCAATATTACGCCTTTTATATCTTTAACAATGGAACAAGTTATTGAGCTTGTAATTGGATCACTGTGTCTTATATAAAGTTTGATACTATAAGGCTTTTGTTTTTAACTGGTATTCCTTCGGGTATCGACATACCACTCCTCTCCAGACATCACTTGAGGCCTTCTAAGGTGAGGGCATGATACTAGCAAAGTAGCAGGCTGGTTATGCTTACCTAGGAGAGACGTTGACCTCTATGATCCAAGGCTTGAGATTCTCGTCAAGCATGACGTCAAAACCAAAGAGTTCGTGGACGGAGTACCTGCTCCTGACGTTGGCTTTGATCATACTATTGACTGACGAATCACAACTATAGAAAGGGAAAAAATATATATTAAAAATATATTCATAAGTAAAGTACTTGTATGTAATATCTTTAATATTTACCTTCACCACATTTCCCCGCTTTTTATTTGGGAGGGGGGGAGGGGTTGACACTTTTCTCAATTCTCTCAAAGAAGTAGTGGTGCATACATGGTGTTAACTAGAATTCACTATTTAATATTTCACTATTCTCTAAGACAAGACAGTAAACAACTGCATGAAAGAACTGTTCTTATTTGTACCACATCTCATGAATATCAAACACCTTGCCAGAAAGCATTGTAAATCAGACCTGAAATTCACATAAAGAATCTATACTCACTACAGGTAACAATATTGAGAAAGTATTGTTGAAAGAAAGATTAAGGCAAAAAGGAAAAAAAGGAGCAATTTTATTAGGAAATAATGATAAAGATGATGATGATGATGATGATGATGATGATGATGATGATGATGATGATGATGATGATGATGATGATGATGATGATGATGATGATGATGATGATGATGATGATGATGATGATGATGATGATGATGATGATGATGATGATGATGATGGTGGTGATGATGATGGTGATGATGATGATGGTGATGATGATGATCATGGTGATGATGATGGTGATGATGATTATGGTGATAATGATGATGATGACGACGACGAGAGGAAAGTCAAAGATAGACCGAGGGCAGGGTCAGATATAGACCCAGGGAGGGTCAGATATAGACCCAGGGGAGAGTCAGATAGAACTTACCATAACATGGTTTTGATGATGAGATCTTTAATAGACTCATGTACAGCTGCTGTATCTACTCCCTTCTGCTTTAAGAATCCCCACAAAGCTATCAGACTCCTAAAATACAGAGGAATAAAAAGTGTTAAATTAAATTAACCTGAAGGTCAGTTGGCCTATTGATTATTTGCCACATTTTGCAAAATAAAACTAGACAGTAAATCTGAAGACAAGATTTCAAAGTTTTAACCACTACTGGTATCAAGTGAACAGCAAGATTCTTGCACAAATGCAGACTTTCTTATCAAGTACATGAAGTTATCATGTTTACAAGATTTTCAGATTTTTGTTTACTTCTGTTGACCTCAAATGACCTCCTCCAATTTCAAAAGGATTCTTGTATGCTCCAAGGGGAATTTATATACCAAGTATTAACTGCAACCAAGCTACACTTTTCAAGTTATCATTGTATACATTATTAACCTAGGTTAACTCTAAATGACCTTTGACCTCTACCAATTTCAAAAGAGTTCTGGTACTTACCAAGCAGGATCTATATTGGTTTTTATTGTTCTCATGTAAAGTGATTTGAGATAGTCTTTAAGTAAAGTGCTATATCAATATATATATATTAATATATATATATAAATAAATATATATATATATACATATCAAGTGCGAAGTTCAACCAAGACGTACTTTTTTACTTACTATGTTTACAAGCAGGTGTCACATACAAACACACACACAAGCCATCACCATTGCATAGATTCCTTTCGCCTCCCGCAAGGAATACAAAATCAGTTTAAAGGTAACTTTGTACATTCAGGGGTGAGTCATGAATCACATTATGTTGTTCCCCAAACATGCTAAAGAGGTAGGAATCCCAAACCATCATAACTAGCCACATGATAGTTTAAGTATCTTTAATATCTACCCCACATTACTAGCAAAAACATTTATTGCAGTTTTTGATTAGATATTGTTTATGTTGTTGCTTCATAATCCAAACTGGAGACTGTTCACAGACTTGAACAAGTCTAAATTTTGATACCACATATTCACTAATGCTTGAACTCCAGTAGTAATCCTTGGTCTGTTTCTTTGACATTGGGATCATTTGGAACAGTTTGGCATTACCAGATTCCATTTGTAAATGACAATACATTGCATTGTTTCAAGAAACCACATATAATAGGAAAATTAAACAATCTTCCCATATGCCAACTGATCCTTACCATGTGTCTAAACAAGACATTTGTTACAAAATGTAATAGCAAAATAAAATAAAACTGTTAGCAAACTGCTTATCCACTAGAGAGCCTGTGTAATTTTTTTTTTTTTTTTAGCCACTGAAGATCCTGCTAGGATCGAAACGTCATGCCAACTTACTTTTACACAAAATATAATAGCAAGAGGGAATTTTACATCATTTTCTCTTTAAAAATGAATGAATCCAAGTGAACTTTTGCAGCTGGCTCAGACTTTGTTAGGCTCTCTAGATTGGACAAGTGAAGGATTCCAAACAGTAACGTATATGACATTACCCAAGAACTTTACAACTCACTGGATATTGAACTGATATAATAGCAACAAAAAAATTCTGGCAAATCTTTCTATCAAATCAAAAAAATACAAAGTAGATGATCTCAATGGGTTGCTGTATTGTGACCTCTTGTGACCTCACTGCTCACAGGTTTGCTACTTACCATTTGTGACCTTCACAGGCCAAGATGTCATCGTTAGCCGTAAACTCTGTATTCTTTTTGTTGATGCTGTAGTTGGTTAAGTGCATGTACTTATTGTTCAAACTCTTCATAGATGAAGAATACCTGAAGAAAACAAAGAAAAAGCTATGTAGCTTCAAAGCGATAATTGAACACAGTTATTCTCTAAAATAGTTTTTCCACACGACTTTGTGTTCGTCATATAAAGAGATATGCAGATGAGATGCAGATGAAAATGCAGATGAGATGCAGATGAAGTCATGTGCATCTGGAATGTGTAAGGAGACTCAGAGAGATGGAACTTTGAAGTCTGTCTTGTGAAAATATAATAAAACATATATGGGTCATTACATACACTGTATGGACCTTCTGAGCTTACAAAAAGCAAATCTAAACTGTGACTCTGTATGCACTAGTACAGCTTTTGACCATTCAATACACTTAGGTAGTCAGCACAGGTATCCCTTTTGTACATGTCTATACCAAAACACATCACTAGACTGTAACTTAGATCAAACACCCAGACTATTAAATCAGTTCCTCAGCTACAACAAAATAGACTCAATAAGAAGGTGTAAGAAGACTTCAATGGCCTAAAAGAACACCTGCACTACAAATTTATTAAAAGGACAAAAAAATGAAATGTGGTGAAGAATGTCATCCACAGGTGCTCTGCTATTCATGTGAAGTTAAAAGAACATATTTAAAGGCACACTCTCAGCTAGGAAATTGCTAAAATCTAAAATCTTGTCTCAACGTATTCCCCGATTAAAAAATAAAAACAATGCTGCCCTCTTCTCACAGCGGCAACATATTCATTTCTTTAATATGGCATTCTCATCCTTAGCTATAAACAGAATACGCAAATGGGTACCGTTACCGCGAAGGTATCCGGTTTCCGAGATTCTAATCTGCCTCTCAGTGTTGCGTAACCTATAGGCACACTGTGTACTGTGTGCTATTCGAGTTACGCAATTTTTTGATTCGCTATATGGAAGAGTGCATATTGTACTGCTGGGAAAACGCTATACCAGCTCGTAGGAGCAGGTAGTTGTTATGGAAAGTCATATGGGCCCGTATGATCTCATGCTGCCGATTTTTGTTGGAGAAATTGCTGAAGAACTAAAATGCGAATAGTTTCGTCGTGTAATTCTCTATAAACATGTGACTGAATGTGTGCTGCTTGTGTACTGTTATTTGACGAAACGACTTGCTTCTGGCCTAACGTTCTTCAATACTTGAGTTCAAAATAAAATAAAACTGTGAGCAAACAGCTTATCCACCAGAGAGCCTGTGTAGAAAAAACACGCACATAATACAGACGGGTTAATGAGCGGGGTACACCCCTCAGTCCGACAAGTTTTCAGTCCGAAAAGTTTTCAGTCTGAAAATAAAATACACGTTTTCAGTCCGAAAATGAAATACACGTTTTCAGTCCGAAAATGAAATACACGTTTTCAGTTGGAGAATGAAAGCATGCAGTTTTAATGCCATAATACCACCAATAAACAATGACAGCCCGAACTCGTAGTAAAGAAATCGATTGAATCTTTCGTATTATGTCTCACATCGCCGGTCTCAACAAATACTTGGGACCCCTTAACAACTATCAGTTACAAACATATGTAATCCGTTCTTTGCTCCTTAATCTGCTTCCTGTATAGTCATGGTTTATTTGGTTCTAATTCCATCAATGCAATTTACACTTACCTAGCGTCATACTTTCATTGTGTTACATTTTGTACTTTTCATTCAACTGCCAAGTATTGCTGACGAAGGTCTCAATATATTTTCTAAAACTTTACTCCTTATTTGTCAGTTATGAGTCATATATATATACATACATATATATATATATATATATATATATGTATATATATGTGTGTATATATATATGTGTGTGTGTATATATATATATATATATATATATATATATATAAATATACATATATATATATATATATGTATATATATATATATATGTGTGTATATATGTGTGTGTGTATATATATATATATATAAATATATATATATATATATGTATATATATATATATATGTGTGTATATATGTGTGTGTGTATATATATATTTTTTTGTTGTTGTTGTTGCTATTTTTGCAATTTAATAAAACAACATTCAAATACTTGAATATGTAGTACAAAATGCACAGAAGGTCCACTTTGTTGGGGCAGTTTTAGGTGATTTGTGGTTTTCCCCTTCATACCAAAGTTAAGTGTACCACTGCCCTTGGAAGTCACCCCCCCCCCATCCATAAACTGAACCTTCAGACTCACACATAGACTCGTAGACCTGACGTCAAACTAGGTAAATTGTTATTTTTACAATTGGACACATTCTACTAGGAGCAGGGATACTAGGAGCAGGGATATTATTATTATTATTATTATTATTATTATTATTATTATTATTATACGGTGGAGGGTGGGGCGTAAATGTTTGAAAATGTGATCATAACTAGACCTCTAAATGCAATGATTATAAAGCAAACATTTAACTGATGTAATTTTGGACACTCCCTCACCCCTTCTCGGCCTCGTGCACCCCCTCACCCCCTTCTCCCCTCTTACACCCCTCACCCCCTTCTCACCCTCTTATATCCCCCTCGCCCTCGAACTCGATAATCTTGTTCATATACGATACTTTTTCTCTACATCTTCTACAATACGTATCAGCAATAATACAACCGTCATCTTGTATGCAATTCAGAAAAGGCTATAAGAAAGCCTTGTCGTTAAACACTGGCAAGCAATAATTGATTCATTTATCAACGTAACGTTAATTTAAGTTTGACTTGACAAGACTCTTCGACCGAGGAGCCGAGGATTATGGTTCATTTCGTCTTATATATTTACAAGAGGAACAATTAAAAATCAGTAATCGCACAAAATGAACTAAACTCGGGCTATGATTTTTTTATGAGGTAGTAATAATCTTGAAGCGAGCGACTTTTTTTTTTTAATATTGTAGAATTTTGAAGCCGTGGTTGCTTCTATCAAGATTGATAATTTGTACACAATGATCAGTTTAAAGAAACACATGACGATAAGAAACCCTTTGTTGTTCCTTTTAATTGTCTTTTATGGTGTTTAGAGATAATCGATTTCAAACTCATGTGTGCGGCCTTTGTACTCTCAGTAAGATGTATCTATTGAGACAGAAATGTTCATATATATTGGCCATTCAAGTAATTCAACAGGCAATATAACTCAACTTCAAAACTCAACATAATACGGTATAAACGGGGAGGTTTTCTGCTGTCTCTTTAGATTATTACAATTTTTTTATTATTATCACCACAAGCATTGTAAATATACTTTGATTTAAATATATCTATTCTTAGAATTTTCTTATAAAGTTTCTTTATTGATATTTTTTATCGTCATATGGCTTTATCACTGCTTTGCATATATGCCTATTATTAATAAAAATGAGCAAGGTTCAGTATGGCCTATTTACGGTATACAAAGAAAATTTTGAAGGAAAATGTAGAGAGATCTTTTAGAAACAAATCATCTTTTTTGATGATTAATTTTGAAAGTGTCTAAATGGTTTGTATCATATGACTAATTATTTCAGTTTTGAATATAATATTTCCGCGTAGACGTGTGTATTCCAGAAAGAAAAAGAAAGAAGTAGGTATTAAAATATTATTAAAAGTTATCGCGTCCTCATATATACTTGTAACGAACATAATTTATTATGTGCAAATAAAGATTTATTTTCAATATTGTATCCCGTCACTGAACATTTATGTTAATTATATCGTTTTCAATGTTACCTACATAAAAAGAACAGCGAATCAAATTTTATGAGATGCAGGTAAACATTTACAGATTTACAGATATACATCGAACGTAACGTATACATGCGCATGTAGGGAATGGTTACCCCCGCCCCCCCAACTGTGCACGGACTCCCATGGGGTTTATGCGAGACCTGGATATGAGTATAAAAATTAATTAGCAAACAGCATACTGCCTTGAGGGAAAACACTTTCTTCACCTTTTCCTCAGCTTATTCTATCCGAAACAACATATATAACTATATAACTATATATATATATATATATGTTGATACTAGTTGAGACTCATGGAACACTAGTAGTTGTAACTCGGAGTTTCATGCATTAAAGCGATCGTCAGACAACTCATATATATATATATATATATATATATATATATATATATATATATATATATATATATATATATATATATATATATATGATAATTTAATAATATATAGGCCTATATATATAATGAACAGTATATATTTAAGCTCCGACTGAGAACGTGGATTTTATGAGAAAGTGGATTTTATTTTCGGACTGAGAACGTGTCGGACTGAAAACTCGTTTTTTCGGACTGAAAACGTGTATTTTATTTTCGGACTGAAAACGTGTATTTATTTTCGGACTGAAAATGTGTCGGACTGAAACTCGTTTTTTTCGGACTGAGAACGTGGATTGTATTTTCGGACTAAAAACGTTTTTTCGGAGTGAAAACTCGTTTTTACGGACTAAAAACGTGTATTTTATTTTCGGACTGAAAACGTGTCGGACTGACAACGTGTACCCTAATGAGCGTGGTGAACACAAAGAGATAGATGTAAGGGGATTAGTAGACAAGGGATGGAGAGAAGAATGAAAGATAAAAACCAACAGGGGAAGAGGATAGGTAGGAGATAAACAGTGGAGGGACAAAGAGAGGATTAAGGGAATGGGTAGGAAATAAACTGGAGAAGGACAACAACAGAAAAGTGTGGAGAGAAAAAGGGGTGGAAAAACTATGAGAAAAGGAGTAATGGGGGAGGGGGGCAAGGGGAGAAGGAGGGGGAATGAAGAAAAGTTAGTCATGTCCTTCCTGATTGTTGAGCCCATGAGGTTGGTGCGAAGGCGTTGCATTCACAACCTCTCTCTGCTGATTCGCACTAGCTCAGGACGGCTACCCAAGGATTCAATCCCTTGGGCCTATAGAGACATGTCGTTAATGGTATGGTTGCATAGCTCCCAACTCTCGAGAAGGCAAATGCTGGTCCATGCCACGAATTGCCATCCTGGGGGTGGGGTAAATGGGGGGTGTCTCCCTCCCCTTTTTACTTTTTTTGGAATCCTGGTGATGCCTACATGTAAAATGGTGGCACCTAGAAAGGCTTTTGTCACCCAAAATTTTCTGAGAAATATGCAATAAATTGAATAGTAGGTGATAATTCATTCTTGCCCGTGGCATGAAAATGTTCGCTGCTGAAATGAAATATAGCCTAATTTGAGGTTCAAATGATGATGTAAAGGAGGTTTTATACTCTATTATGCTAAATGCTAAAGAAATGATGGTTGCAAAGTCCAAATTTGATGCAATTAATTTATGTACACTTGTCAATTACAATGCAGGTTATTGGGATGCTTGCGTGGGTCAGGGGCTTTGGGTGTTAGAATGTGGGTCCAACCCGCGAATTGTGGGTCAGTTGGGAGCTCTGTGGTTGGGAAGGTTAAAGTGTTCTCCAAAAAAAACCAAAAGATGAATGACCTTCGGCACAGGGGGAAACTGGACTCCTCCAGCTGCCTTTACTACATTTTACTGCATTACTACAAACATATGGTGGCTTCCACGCCAACTCTCGACCAGAGTATGCTGTATTGGCCCCAAATAAACCAGATATTCAAATATGGTTACCTTTGGTCAAAGTTTTGAAACTGGTTTTATTACCACCTTCCAGGAAATTTACCTCACTGGTACATTCAGGCATCTTAATCTTATGCTTTCAATTAGAATGCCTTAGAACAATTTGGAAAGTAAAGACCTCTAGGAACATATTAAATATTCTAGCAATTATAGCATGCTAAATTGGGGCCAATACTACATAGCCCACCTTGAAAATATCCTGTAACCTACTCTGCATAAACACTATCTAATATGAAAGAAATGCTTTGGTTAAAGTATGAATATGGTCACTTGAACATTAAGAAATGCAAGTGACATAGTGGTAAGTTTTCCCTGCTCATGGTTATTGTAGTTGAACTCAATGTAAGAACTGTACAGATGCAATCAATGTGTTAAAAATAAAAACATGTTACAATACTGACTTACCTAATTTTAGAATAAGCAATACAAACAATAGCAGGGCAGTGTTCCAAATACGGAATGCAAGGACATACCCAAATAAGGCTAGGAGACGCCATGCCTCCATTGTGGAACTTCTCCATGATAAGTATAGCAGCTTTACATGCAAAAGAACTTTTGCCAAAACTTCAGAAGACCCTATAATGTCCCCGGCATTTCAAACAGCTCCATCTGCCACTATCTCCATCTGCCACTGGGCCTGACTGGGGTTCTCATGAGAGCACTGAATGAACTGTTTTATCACTACTAGCTGCAAGTTAGAGTACCTCTTCAACACTCTATGACATCACAAAATGTTAAATTGATCTCACACAATACAAAATAAAGACAAGTTATCCTGTACCAACAATAAATAACCCAAGATCAATGTCACATTAGTTACTGGTATGACTGAACAAGCTACAGTAATTAAAAAGATCAGATATTACTATCATGGAAAGCCAAATAGTGTACAATAAAGTATGTAGTGAAACCAATATTCAATCATTTAGTTTATTAATATGACACAGTTGTAACTTTGATGACATCAATTATGTAGTTTACTTACACTATGAATGAACATGCAAATCAATGATAAATACTACAGAAAGGAGAAGGATACATAATGCACTGAATGCAATAATCAATGTTTGACACCATGGAGAAGATAAATTCTTATGATACATTGCACTAGCTTAGTAACTTCATTTCACTGAGACACCATGTTTGTTGTTGTCTGTTATGGTACAGTTTGTTCAATTGTCTTGAAGCCTTGTGATATCTAAATTCTGGATACTTGTTACTCCCATTGTCCACTCTTGTGTCCTTGATGAATGGTATTTAAATACTGTAAGCTGAGAAACTGCTTTGACATCAGCTATTTCAAAATTGTCCGTATCCATGTTAACAACGTTCACTATGCAAATCCATAGCTTTCACTGGAGAACAAGAAATATGACAATCATCTTACGTAAAGTAGAGAAGCACACATTTATTAATGAAACAATCCAACACAAATACTTCCAGTTCCAACCCTTATATCTGCTTGCAAAACATCCATCATGCCATAACGCAATGCTGTGCTGTACTGTTCCTCTAAAGGATGTTCTGTACATCTGTAATGTGAAATGAAAATGGAAAAAAGACATATTTAAGGCATTGTGTGAGGACAGAAGTGTCACAAAGATATACCTGTTCAAATGATTTTCCAAGATATGATTTATTTGATTTTAATAGCAAAAGAGACATTCAGGCTCATGGCCAAGGTAACTGGGTTGGAGCCAGCATAAATGTTATGTTTGTTTATTCACTGAGATTGTAACTTGCATTCATTGTAATAATTAAAAATTATTGTTCAAATCTGGGTGAAAGTAGACCCCTTAATGATGCCCCTAACATGTTAAACTAAAAATATAGCTCACACTCAAAATTTGCCAAAAATGTCAATGTCTTTGCTGATATGAAACTATATGCACATGACAACCTGATCAGATGACAACTACAGTATAGGCAGTTAAGAGTAACTATCTTTAAGCAGTGCAAGTACTGTACTGTATGTACGAATGATGCCACATCATCATGAAACATTAAAAGAAAACATAAAGAGAAAAGAATAAATGTGCAATTTTTTAACACAAACTGCTTCAGACAGGTAGGTAGCACATTCTACAAGATTGGTAAATGTCTTTATTTTTCAGAGATAAGGAAAAATACTACAGGTACTGTTATCATTAACTTGTGGGGTTTGAACATTTTTGGGTCTCTCACATTTACAGACCTCCAGTGGCTGTATTAGCACCATATTTAGCACTACATGTCTATGTCATTAATATAACATAATACAATAAATGTATAAATGTGTCCAATGTCCTAAATCTGGTTAGTCATATACAGTCCTACAGTAGTAGACTGCAGACCTAGTTAAAATGTAGACTTATTTACAGCATGGAATGGTTACAGTATGTACATAAAAAAATTACCAGTCTCCATTGGGGTATAGCTGCTGGAGTGCATTGCTGCATCAGCCTCTGTTGGGCATGGCCTTTCATTGAGGAACTGGTGTTATCTTTTCTGGTTGATCAGTTTGGATACCAACCTCTCGAGTTTCTTAATTGGGCACACACCTTCAACTGAATAAGACAAATAATACCGGGATGTGCAAAGTTAATAATATATCAGAATGCATACTGTACGCATAGCAGGGAAGTGCTCATGAATATTTGAGTGCCAGGCAGATTGGGCGGTAGTGTGATCCACACCCTGGGAGAGGGATTTCATGGGTGGGGTACCCCCCCCCCCCCAAATGGACAAATTTGGCACATGAAGTATGCTTAGGTGGTGCTTTATTCCTATTCTGTGCCATATATTCTCCCAGATTTTGGTTATGGTAAAACTTATTAAATTATCATCAAAAAGTGTTGGGCGAAAAAAGTTAAATACTGTTTGTGCGGGGCGGCATTCAGAACTGCTGGGCGTACAGTAGCTGCCCAGTGTGAGCAAATCCCTGACAGTGTGAATTATATAACTTCCAACATAAATTACTGAATACCACATTTTGCCCTTCACTAAATAGTCAAAAATTCAAATCAATTTTGCAAACACAGAACAGTAATAACACTACTAGTTAATACAGAACTTTGCTATTGGCACCATAAATTCATCACATCTGCTTTATGATTTACAGTATGTATAGTGTCAACTCTGCAAGTATTCAAGAATGGTCCATTTACTAATATAGTGCAAACCTAAACTAGTGATGTGCAACAATTTCTATTATATTTCTTATTTCTATGTTAGTAGTATACACCTGCAGTATTATAACTCATCTACTAATACCTTACATACACTAAATGTCATAACGTTTGATGTTACAATGGCAATGTCCCAGTAGGCTTGCTCATAAACTAATATGTCACCAAATTTCATCATGTTCAGGAATGCATAATTGCTTTCAAAAATATAGCTAGGCTTTGCTTATTTCCAAGACTAAAAATTACGGAATATTCTACAGGTGTGCCCTAAACAATGAAGTGTTTAAAAGATATATACTATAGAAACATGATATGGTATATAAATGGGTGACCATTCTAGTTCTCTCACAAATCAGTAGTATCATTTTCATTTTGTATAATATTTAAAACTGCATGATCAGATTATGTGTAGAGCTATGAAGCCTACGATGTTGTTATATTTTGGCAAATGTCTTTAATTTCTATATCATGATGAAATTATCAATTATTGTAAGACGGACTCAACAACCCCCGGAATGGTGCGTCATGTCCGATGAAGCGCATATTTGGTGCGTTATTACAACTACAATATGTGCTTCAGTGTCCGTCAATGTGCCATGCATGGTGTATCCTTTAAATTAAATGTGATAAATTTTGTCGAACATAAAATGGTGGCATTCACAATTATTGGTGACATTGATTTGTTTATGTTGTCCTTGATTTTATGATTAAACAACGATGATAGCAAACTATCATGTTATGAATGCATAAACATGTGAACAATATCTACTATCCTTCACTAATTCAACAAAGGAGCCTGTAGAGCTAGTGTAGCTTCTTTCTGAGAAGGCTTTTGAGTTTTGAATTAATTTGGAAAACTTAGTAATATCAGTTATCACTTTACACTACAGTTACAGGAAAAGCCGCTACCGTTTTTTTTAAGTTACTATACCAAGTTGGGAGTATTATAGGCAAACTCTAATTTGGGTGAAAGAGTTTAAATTACAAAGTGGCTATTCTTACGACTAGTCGTAACAATAATTCCCTTTTACGCATGCACAGTTGCTTTAACGTGGCTATTTTTATGACTAGGAGTACTCTTTTTACGACTAGGAGTAACAATATTTTCCGGTTAAGGGTTGGGTTAGGGGTTAGGTGTTAGGTTTACCCCTACTACATGCGCAGTTGCTTTATTTACTTTACTGCGCATGAATTCGCCGATGTCGTAAGAATAGTTTATAAATAATTGTTACGACTAGTCGTAAGAATAGCCACGGCCTTTAAATTAATGCGTATATACATTTTTTCTTTGCAAGTGGAGAATCATCCACAGCTAAAGTGGCTATGCGGATTGACAAACAAGTGAAGCAAAGTAAATATCCTAGCCTATGCATATTAGACTTAAAAAAGTAAAAGAACCCAATGCCTTAGTAACTTAATTCATCTTGGAATTGCTCAGCAGATTCGAGGTTATTTCACCACTTAAGAACCCATTCTCAGACAAAAAAAAGACAAAACTGAAATGGCTACACAAATTAGTAGTCTATAACTGAGAATGACCATGCATGCAAATATGCAGTAAATTTTCAAGTTGTCAGACTAATTTATTTGTTGCTAGGAACTCTATAATTGTGCTGGTAAAGTAGAGTAGGAAATGAAAACAGTCACTTTATTGCGTATAGGCCCGTCCCTCACGTATCTCATTGCATACTAGACTTACAGTTACAAAATAAATATGCCCATATCAAAAATGCTCTTGACAGGAATAACCATCAAATTGAGGCAGGCTCTCCATGGTGCATAATTTTATAAATCTGGGCCTGGAGCTAGGCTACAGTAGTCCTACTTTTGCTATTGCTCCGCTCATGAGAAGTTGCATTTCTTTCGAGTTTAATTTTCTTGTGGGGAGATCTCCCTACCAAATCCATATTACACTAATGTAGGCTAAGTCCTATTCATATTTGCAAAGCTACCGAATCATAAACCAAACACATGATACCGCACACTTCCATACTGATCATGCTTAGTAGGCGAATATAAGTAGAAAAGCATAAATAACACTTCATGAAATGTTCGGCCTAGGCTAGGCTACAGTTTGTACAGCAGCCTGCACTGCAGTGCATGGACACTGCGGAGTTCGGACACCAAAGCCTTAAAACACCCCAAAACTATATCTCATGGTATAAATCACCAAACTATACTTGATATGGTTGGGTCATTTTGGAGAGAAAATAACTGTAGCTTCGTAGTTTTTCGTGCAATTGGCTCTTGCTGTAGGTTGTCTCATCGTGAAATCGCGTATTTCTTAGGGGTGTCCGAACTTCGCAGTGTTCCAAACTTCGCAAAACTGACTATACTACTACTGTACTAGCCTATGTCTCTCGGTGTATTAGTTGCCTTAGTTTGTAGTACTGGTAGTAGTAGGCCTAGCTAGCATGATCTATTGAACAATATAACAATGAAGCCTACGGCAGACCAAACACTTCGGCTGGAAAACAGTATGCAGTAGCCTAAATAGTGAATATATAACGTTAGTCGTTAGCATAATTTGCTGCCTACCTTCTCGAATGATCTGCCATGCCAGTAAATGCTCCGCGAAGGTAGCATTGGTCATTTTGTCGATCCCCGATCTCTGTTTCAGTAGATCGTTTCTGGAGACCCAGTCCACGTACGTAGCACCAGCTCAAGTACACTTTTAATTTCATGTCCGTTTTGTTGGTCACTGCTTTTGGCATTGGGACCCACAATAAAGCAACCTGTGCCTTCCACCTCAACAGCGCGGCGACGCGGCCGCATTATACACGTTACGTGTGTTATGCTACCACTGCATGAAACTGTGCTATATATTACGTATATTTACATACAGGGTACACTGTACACTGGCAGTGTATTACAAATACCGTGTCACGTGATTAACGGTGAACCATCGAAACATATGAAATTGGCCCGCCCTCTAAAAATTTCCTAGCTGAGAGTGTGCTTTTAAATTAGTCGTTAGGACTTATAAAACAATTGATTGACATTTACATTCATGCCTGGTCTGAGTAAAGGATGTCCTTATAATTGGATGTCCTCCTTTTAGCCCTAAAGGAACATTCCAGATCATAAGAATATGTTAAAGCTGAATATCCAAACATTACCAGCAATAGTTGTTTTTCCCCCTTTTTAACCATGGACTATGAAATATAAAGACAGGAACTCTGCCTAAGATCATTTCTTTATTAAAGAGAGGCTACTACTATTAAAGAGAGGCTACTACTATTAAAGAGAGGCTACTACTATTAAAGAGAGGCTACTACTATTAAAGAGAGGCTACTACTATTAAAGAGAGGCTACTACTATTAAAGAGAGGCTACTACTATTAAAGAGAGGCTACTACTTTTAAAGAGAGGCTACTACTATTAAAGAGAGGCTACTACTATTAAAGAGAGGCTACTACTATTAAAGAGAGGCTACTACTATTAAAGAGAGGCTACTACTATTAAAGAGAGGCTACTACTATTAAAGAGAGGCTACTACTATTAAAGAGAGGCTACTACTTTTAAAGAGAGGCTACTACTATTAAAGAGAGGCTACTCAATCATACGGCCCGAGTTCGAGTCACTCTGAGATTAAAGACCAACTATGGAGACTTTTCGATGAACATAAAATCCCACCATTTTGCATGTATGTAATCCTTAACTCACTCCAATTACATTGCTGTAATTAACTTTACCAATTTCGGACGTTAAATACGTGAAAAATGGGAAGAAAAGTCAGCTTTTTATGAAACCTGTTTCAGACATTCCTGAAACATTCCGAAGACATCAGGTGACCATGTGACGTCACTGTTTGTATACCTCACTCACAACAATACTTTTAGTGTGTAAAGTTGTATACTTGAGCTGCCAAAAACATCAACGATATTACTCCTTTTCCCCCGAAATGCCACAATTCTGTGTTGTTGGAGGTTGCAGTTATACCTCATCCAACAAAAGCATCAGCTTTTTTAGATTTCCGAGTAAAAGAACCGACGTAAAACGCCGCAGACTTTGGATCAATTTTTGAGATCCACGCAGAAAGATTTTTCAGCACCCGGAGTATCTCATGCCCATGAGTCCACATGCATGACCCTGCCTCTGTGTAAGCTGCAAATGTATCATTCTGCGAAAGTTATATTCTGTCGATAGCTGTGTTGGACCATGGCCGGACATAGCTAATGTGAAATTGACCGTTAACAAGCTCTGGACGTCCTTACATGTAACATTATATCACGCAATTGACAGTATAATATTTACCGTAAGAGATGACCGTGTATATACCGTGCCTATAGGGTAGCATTGTTAGTACATGTATGGCTCATAGCATGTGTAAATAGTCATGCTGTAGGATTTCATCGTATTTATCTATTTCCTTTGTTGTATTCCAGTATCGTGAGTTCGTGATACATTGTGTTATATTGTCCGTTATGTTTATTCCGGCATCTGCATGGTCCAAGGAGTTGTATAAAAACGGTTCTATGTAGCGATCGGACGTTTTATTTCGTTAGTGACTGTCTTGTGATTGTGGGATGTAACTGGTCAAGGCCTGTTTCAACTAGACTTAACTCTATGGAATTACACAGAGTCACGGTAGTATTTCGCCCAGGATTGAACGAGAAACGTGGATTTGAATATTCACTGCTAAATTTTGTTTATTGAAAGGATACTTTTTCTGTGTTTGTACTTTTGGATATTTAAACGAGTAAGTACCATGTTCAGCTGAAGCTTAGTCATGTATATGCTACCCTGGTCGATTCGGGTCAGCGTCTTCTCGTAGTTGTTCGATTATGTTTAGTGTCTTTTTGGTAATTCGTTGACAGTAACGTAAGCCATTTTCCCGTCACATATCACGCATGAGGCATCTTTTAGGTCTATTCTTCTGTTCAGTTTACGGTATCTTGCGATCATTTTGTATTACGGAATCGCCAAGCTGCTTGCATGTTCTACAGTATATTGTACCGTACGGACCTATTGATGCTCCGCTATGTAAAAGATGCTTCCATTTGAGTGGAAATTTTGCTAATGAAATAACCAATTTAACTAAAATTTCTGCTTATAATTGTCTTAAAACTAGTTGTTAACCTTCATGTGTTCTTGTTTTAAGCTAACAGCTTTTCAAACGCTCGAAATTGGAAGTCAAAAACAGTACAATTGATCGCTATCTGTGTACAAACAGTGCCTATATCAGCGTTTGATTTTCGCGGTATACAAACAATGACGTCACACGGTGACCAGAGGCTCCTTTGGGTCAATCTCTGTTTTCAGACATTCCAGAGGTTCATGTCACGTTACTACCCAAAATGTCCATTTTCGTGGTCGTTTTTTGATGGGTTAAAGTAGGTTTTCGAAGATTATTTTTTACACATGTTGATTATGGGTATGTAAACTCCTAAATTAATGGAAATCGCAAAAAAAAAATTTGCCTCCATAGTTGGTCTTTAATGTATGTCATCCAGTTACAGAGTTGTTGACAATTGACAATTCATAATCATGGACGTTAAATATGAATCTAAGAGACTGACTTCGGTTCAGCTTGCGGCTTTGATAAGCCAATGATGGCTTCTTCGCAAATTCCTGCTTGCAGGAGAATCTAAAATACATACATACTGAATCATAAGAGGAAGGTGACTTACTTCATAGTTGCGAATCTAGTCAGACCATCATCGTAGACATAGACCCTCAGAGGATCGAAGGAAGACACGTACACGTAGAGACGCAGGTCAAACTTGCTGCCGTTGATGAGGTAAGGCTTGGAGAGATATTTCTGAATGATCACAGACTTCCTGCGAGGAATCTGGCTCCATTTGTGAATGACACGGACCCCGATCCCACGAGCAGAGGCAGGCTATGTTGGAAAAGACAGCAAAAACAGCCAATAAGAAGGATACCTGGGGAGCACTATCATGAATAATTTACTACAAAAATTTACTACAAAAATTTCACGATAAGATTCAAAATACAGAGAACATTGCCAGCTTAGCCATCGATCTATAACTATCGCATTTCAAGGATAAATCAACATGAAGGATTAAGAAAGGAAAGTAAAGCTTTTGAAGAACAAGTTTGCAATGATGACATCACACATAACCTACTTGTGCTTCACTTCCTGAGATATGGAAGGTTTCAGCTAGTCTAAAATAGGTTACATTCAATCACACGTATCTCAAGTTAAGGACGAGATATTGAGATGGAGTTTCCCATTAAACAGTGTGGCATAGTTTGCTTTTTAAGGTAAATATTACATTGTATGCAACCGGAATATTCCTTAAACATTAAATGGTGCTCTCATTAAACCAGAAGAGAATGGCGATTAACACCGAGAAACTCACCGGCTTCATAATCCACTTTTGCTTTGAGCTGCCGTCCTCCCAGGCCCGCTTGAGAAGCTTCAGATCGAATGGCAAGACGAACGTTTGGGGGAAAAAATTGTATTCTTTCTTCCCATAATGCAGCTGCATTTTGTACAAGTTCTTCCAAAGGCGATCCTTGCGACCCATTTGGAAGGAGCCGGGAAAGTGATTAATCTTGAGAAGAGAAGTAGATTGTAACAGTTTTCAATTCCTATTTTCAAAAATTTGCAATCCAGTCAAAGGTTTTTATTAAGCAAAAGGAAAAATGTAAAACACTGACAATAAAATCAAATAGAATTCTTTGAAATATCGAACATTTTTTGGAAAGAATAGTTGAACCAGTGACTCCTGGAAGATAAATCTGTTTGATGTTAATTGAAAAATTCCATTCTTATTTTTGGGATCAACCCCTCTAAACGGTTCTTTGCATGGTGAAGAACCCTGCACAGATGACTACTTTGGATGCAACCCATGGCTGGAACATATATGTGACAATTTAAATAAGAAATTCCAAAACTGCAATAGACAAACTGTATATAAAAATTTCAAACAACAGGTTCGTCAAGTTATTTCTTTTCTATTTTTAATTTAATGTACTACAGAGATTGCTACATGACATTTATAGACAACTTTTGTCTTTAGGTCTCTGACATTGTGAAAACAACACAAAGGACACTGCAGTCCTTATTTGAGGGAACTTTTTCATAAGAAATTACAGATGATGTGGATTTTAAAAATCAAAGGAATGCCCGAGAACTTACAAAACCACAACTGAATGGGAAAAAAATCCCACTTTTTGTAGAAAATTTTGAAGTCAGCTTTGTTTAACATTACATTTACTAAGTTGGATCTTGCTGTTATTGAAATAGTTACAGTTAAATAATGCTATATAAACTCAAAAGTTAAATTTAGTTACCTTTTGATAGTCCTTGATGGCTCGAAATCCACTTCCTTTCATGTGTTTTCCCCAATAGCCTAACCACTCGTGAGGTTCTTAAAGAAAGCATTGACAAGTTTAAAGAAGATTCTACACTTTGAAGGTCTAACAAAATTTAAAACAAAATTTTAAACAAATAACAAACGAAGGAACTTATCACAATGTTTTGAAATGACACAAAACATGAAATAAATTGTCTCTTGTGCATGCAGAAATAATTAGCATAAGAATTGTCCAAATGATGACATTGCAGTAGAATTTCCCTTCAATCAAAATGACAAAGACTCACTGGGGCCAGCTTAAGGTCAGCACATCAACAACAAAGATATGTGCAAGTTCATGTTGTTTCTATGTCAGTAACTGGTACTACAAGGGTCAGTGGAGGCAAAATTGCAGAATTCAAGGAGAATGGCAGACTACAAGGAAAATGGCAGAATTGTCTCCATAATGTACAGTTTGAGAGAAAAACTACAACTATCTTGTATGAAAATGGTGTTCCTCACTTTTGCAAATGAATTTAATTTCTTTTACAGAAATCTGAACAAAATACAGAATCAGCCGCTTACTTTTCGTGGCTCGGAATCCCGATCTGGCGATGCAATTCTTCACGACGTGTGGAGTCACGGTGCTCATCCTCCACTTGAGCAGCTTGCGTAGATCCCACGGTAACGGTACAACTAAAAATATATATTGTCAAGAGTAAAATTATTAGATACTGCATAGCATTTAAAGCTACTTCATAAACTTCCAATATTTCAGTCAAAATTATAAGAATTAACTAATTGACACTGTATCCCTTAGAAATGATCTCTATTCTCTAGCATTATATTTTTTTTCTTCTTGGAAACCAATCAGTAGCAGACTTCATCCTTGAGTGCTGCATATATAACAGAGTTCATTGGGAACCTCTCTTTACTTTCCATGAGGAAGTAAACCCTTTCTTGAGTGAGATCACAGAGCACATTTTGAACATTTTGAAACAAATTTCATATCAAAGTCTTCTTACAAATGAATTGCACAGGATGAGAAATGACTGTGAAAATGAATATATATTTGACCTTCACATGGTGACAGGTTATATTTGCAGAGACACATTTCAATTACGGTAACCATAACCCTAATTACACTACTTTGCCAATATTATAAAACAGTCAGTAACACTACATCTAAGAACCTTAAGAAAACGAGAAATTTGCAAAGTTATAACCCTCATGGAATGGTATCTTGGTTAACTTTTCTCGCCGTTTTCTTTCCCAGACTGTATTCTGAATGCTTTGAATTACGGTAGCATAAAAATTGTACAATAACCTTAAGTCAAAAGAATATATATTACCAGTGGTCATTCTCACTGTGAGATTCAAGACTTATCTATGAATAAATATCTCCCTTTCTCCCAAACAGTTGCCACAGGCCAGACTTGGACTGCACCTTGTTCTCTGATTGTTTTCTGCACAGAACTGTACTTTTAGTGCTAATAATTGCTGTCATATTGCTTGTAACGTTACTATGTATTAACGAATGCAATAAGTGTTAGTGTTATACATTGCAAGATATAAAACTAGGACCTAAGATGATGTTTCTCCCTGTCAGCCTCAAAATGACCACAGACCCTGAATCAAACGGCAGCTACCTTCTCTAATATTTTATTCACAAACTGTGTCCTGAACAATAGAAAGACTGGGAATGAAGGTTGTAGTGACCTTCGAGGGACCCTTGGGGGAGGGTGGGGGCAATGTAATAATGTGACCAGTTTGGTAGATCGGAGAGTACATGTATAGGAGACAGGAATGAAGTAAATACTTCACAATCATTATATCATTATTGCCAATAATACGAACACCCTCAACGTTTCTCAGGAGTGATGTTAGCTCATACCTGAACTTACCTTTTTCTCCATCTGCAACAAAGTTAACAGTGGGAGGGACATTGCTGAACAGGCTTGGAGAGAGGGCCGGGTGAGCTTCATCATTCCCAGTGGTCAACATGTGGAGGAGAGACGACCCACTTCTCGAGGCAAGGATTGACCTTGTGTAGCCGTTGGACGGCACTGATTTACCGGCTGGAATGACCGGTGGCTTGTAAGAGTGTCCACTGGCTATGGAATAACCATCTGATTCATCTATTTGCGATAATGGAGATAAGTGAGAATAGAACATTGTGTTGCTATTAAAATAGATGTTGTCCTCCTATCATCGAAAACCAGTCTTTGTTTTGGAGGTTGGAGGGATCGTCCTGGGTTTGTGTCGCAACCGATGGCAGTGTTCGACCCAGCCTGCTAGAGATTTGGACACCACAGCTAAGTGCATGCCATACTGATACCATGTAGATATGCTTCATTACATGTTAAATGTGGATCTAAAACAAACGATTGTAGAGCAGGAATCTCTTTCTGAACAGTAGAGCAATATGTTCACGTAACCCATTTGTATGATTTATTTTAATTGAAAATGTCTACTGGCCATTGGCAAACATGCACTTACTCCTCAGACATTACTATATATATATATATATATATATATATATATATATATATATATTATATATATATATATATATATATATATATATATATGTGTGTTCTGTCTAGAACTAGTAAGTTAAGCTACACAACACATTCTAGAGTCTACTCTCTCTCTAATTGTTTATACTTCCTGTTTCACAACATTAATGATCCCTAATCATTATTAATTCATCTTGAAAGCCCTCTTACAGAGATCTGTCTCCAATCTATACCTTATTACTTGAGAAATGACAAATATCTATACCCATGTAACAAACAAAAAATAATGTCTGCATGCCCGCCCAAATCTAGTAATATTGAGTGATGGCGCAAGATCTAAACATGCAAATTAGTAGCTTGCAGGGACTGTAAGTGTAGAGTAGATGCTAACAGACAACGTCTACCATTAATGCACCTGGACACTACAAAGTATTGGAGTTTATTCGAAGGGTATAAAATCAAATAAGAATGTCAATGAGACCTCTCAGAACCAAACCAGAATGGTGACAGACAGTTGTTTTTACAATATTGACCACAATGTAGTGAATGACTTCCAAATGTTGTACTTAAGGCAAATTGATTATTAGTTGGGATATTTCTGAGATTAAGTAAATATTTTGCCATGCTTGTGAGAAACCAGGACGTACAAGGATACTGACTCACTGAGGATAACACCCACTTTCATTCTAGAAACTAGAAGGATGCAGATTCCATGAGGAATGCAACTTTTATAAAGCAAGGAACCAGCAAGGAAACTTAAAATTTAGAATGGGAGGGATAAAAGGTAATAATATAATTCAAAGGTTTTCATAAAAGAGCTCAAATATCAGGAAATACAAAACAGACATACCGTCTTCACCACCTTCATCGTCCAACCCATCCAAACCATCGTCCTCATCAAAATCATCCAGAGAAGCGCCATCCCCGGGAAGTCTCTCGCTGGTAGATTTAGAGCAAAAACAATCCCAAATGAATATTGAAGAAGGATACACTTAATGTCAAACTTGAAATTGTTTCTGATTACTTCTCATTCACTGACACACACACAGAATTTTTATATTAAACTGTGCCTCTTTTCAGCTTGCTTTGGATTTTGTTAGTTTAACCACATCTCTGAAGCTTGTATCATATTTTCTCCAGGTTATGTATTCTTGGTCAAGTTTATTAAGAGAAACAAAATTTGGTTTCATAGTGGTGTAGTCCTTATACGAAAACGACATCAAAGATATTATATTGCACGTTGTCAACATCTGCATACAGAGATTAAATTTTCACACCTTTATATCTAAACAGCCAGACACACTTTGAAGCTTGGGGTTGGACTAATAAGATGTGATCTAATTTGCCAGTTCTGTATCTATATATTTTAATTCAGACTCAGATGTTTCTTTAGCATCAATTCTTAAACCAGTTTTTGCATTTAACAGGTTCTCAAAATCATTGCAATGATTGCACTCTGTAATTGAATATCCAAGTTTAAGCAAAAGCAAATTTATCTCTCTTGATTGTTTTAATCAAGTGTGGTAATGCTCTGTCTTACCAATCACAATAATAAAAATGGTGATTAATAAAACAGAAGACTTCAACTTAAAACTACCATCATGCCATTTTTAAGTCAAAAGTTAGTTAACTTTATTAAATTCCAAAATGTCACTTGGTGCATAATTTGATTGAGTAACACATGTATGCATGTATGTATACAATACTTTGACTTTGATAAGCAAGGCTTGTCAAATTTTTTGTCTAATTAAGTAATTTGGTCTAACAAAATAAAAATGGCATAAATACATTACACATAAATGTGGCATTGTGACTACTCTTCACAAAACTAATAAAATTCATCTTGACAAATAAAACAGGCAAACTTTAGCTCTCTGCCTTAGAAATAGTTCTTACTTTTCAAGAGGATTAAACTCTGAGCCTTCATTTTCTTCTTCTACGTCACACCAGCTTTCACTGTCATTATCGGAATCGTCGATAGCGACCCTGTTCTTCTGCGATAGTTCTTTCTTCGTGAGGTGAGTGGTGCCCGATGCTTTGAGATCACCTTTATCATAGATGGGCTTTGGGCTGATCACTGACTGTAAAGAATGAGAGAGGTGCTGTGAGGATGTCCTCTGCACTTTCTGTCCAGCGTCATTGTTCGCACCACCAGCCCTCGATGACGCAACGCTTGAACGGCTTTTGCTGCTAGTAGGACGAGAATATCTGGGTCGGCCAGTTGGTGGCTTTGAATGTATTTGACTTCTGGAATGAATTTGAGAAATTGCGCCATCTCTTGGGGACTTGGAACTTTTGGACGATTTGCTTCTAGCACTCACAGGGTGTCCATGTCCAGCATTTACCGTTGCAGGGTGACCACCGTCGCTGCTGAGAGAACGATGGAAGGAGGCAGGCTTTCCTGGGATCAGATCATTTTTATACCCATTGACTTTAACAGGGCTTCTTAAAAGCGGGCGTTCAACTTGTTGTCTCAACGGCAGGGGCTTGAGATTCCCAGACAGAGCAAGGTTCTCCAATCCACGTTGCAAGGTTGACCTTATTTCATCAATTTCATTGGCAGTGGCCATAACAATATTAACTGATCTGACTCACAAAGTTCTTGTCTTACAATGTCTGCTTCCAGTGAATTCTTGTATACCTTGCTCCAACATGCACAAATTTGCCATTTTGTGAGACTGTATTATACCACCTGTCCAAATAAACATAGGAAAATAAATTTAAACTTTTAAACAACATTTACTCTTCACTCAAACGATATCAAACGTTGGGATCTGCTTAACTTCCTGCCAGATATACTGTAAGGCTAGCAGTAGCAAAATACAACAAATAAGTTATGTTTGCATAGCACAATGCTGGCAGACCAAAGCTTTGACATTATTTAACTGTTCTTCCCCAGTGCATGCCCACAAATGTGACAGCTCAGAAAAATCACACAAAATATATAATATTTCATGGCATGAATAGGTTGGGATTAAAGTCATGTTTGCATCAAAATTGAGAGGGATAACATTGTGGCTCTGTATATCAGAACCTCATGGTAAATCACTTTTGTTCTCCCAGAAACCAAGATGAGAGCCAGTAAGACTTTGGGTATGCACTCTATTTGCTCTTAGAGTGTGACAGTTCACATCACGATGACAGCTAAAGACACAGCAATGTTATGGTTTATTATTACTAATATACTGTAGGCTAGTAGTAGTCCTGAATGACAATCAAAATTTTGGAATTTGTTGGTAGCCTAGGCCAATATGTCCTAATATTTATTATTTTTGCTCTAAGGTCTGGGCATTGATCCCCCCCCCCCCAACATCACAATGACAGCTAAAGACACAGCAATGTCATGGTTTTCGTATAGTATTACGTAATGTAGCGTAATAGGCTAGTAGTACTGTAGTAGCATGGACACTTCGGAGTTCGGACACCTACTGTAAGCCTTAAAACACCCCAAAACTATATCTTCTGGTCTAAATCACCGGAAAATATACTTGATATGGTGGGAGAATTTTGTTATATTACGATACACGGCCAAACTTTCTTTCCTGCAAACTGTTTTCACGTTGTATTCCAAGAAGATTCTTCGTGATTGTGGAACTGGTATTTCTTTGCTAGAGTATTGCGAAGTTCGGACACCCAACCCACAGTGTGGCGCTGGTGATAAAATTGGTGGCGCAGTTGCTCTTTCAGTAATTATAACAGACTTCATAGATCTCCGTCATTTTATTGACAAATATGTAAGTACTTTACTACTTACTTGCACATGGGTCATTTTGGAGAGAAAATAACTGTAGCTTTGTAGTTTTTCGTGAAATTGGCTGTTGCCATAGGTTGTCATGGTGAAATTGTGTATTTCTTAGGGGTGTCCGAACTTCGCAATGTTCCGAACTTCGCAATACTGACTATACTAGTAGTAGTAGGAATGACATTCAAAACTATGGGCAGTGTTCTAACTCAGGTAGCCTAGGCCTATATATGTCCTAATATTGATTATTTTTGCTGTAGGGTTTGGGTATCCCCTGCCCCCCACTGGGATTGGATCAAATTTCGGACCTGCTCAGGTCCTAGTATCACACAGCCCTAACCTGGCCTGACACTTCGTGACAGTGGACTAACGAGTAACGTATGAGTCTACCTGGCTCTCTTCACAAGCTGGAGATTCTGTCTACATGCAAACGAACTTGGACAATGTTGTGCAAATAATTGGGCGTATCTTGGCAGTGAATCTAGACTAGGCCTATGAGGCAATATCCTATATACTACTACTTACTAGATAGGCTTGTTTAACTGTTACTTTGTTAGGCCCATGTCCAACCTAGGCCTATCCGCCTATGGCCTAACTTTATAATTTAGGCTACAGTACAGCGGCCTCTGTACTGAATCGATCTTAAGTTATAAAAGTTACGAGATGAACTCATTCCTATTACCCTATGAGCAATTGGATAGGTAGCTAAACACGGACATACGCTTTCTTTTAGTCCAGTCATATCGTCAGATATACAGACCGGTCTGCCCGAGATAGGCCCAACTGGTTTTACAACTATACAGCGATCAACGGAACCAATGTGTGCGAAGGTGAATTATCTTTGATCGAACTAATTACACTGTTCCAGTACAGTACGTTATGTTACGGTGGCAACCAGATGTAAACGGATAGTGTAAGTACACATGCCATGCTCGACGGGGAGCATGTTGATAACTATGGGAACGCTAAGATGCCATAAATGGATGGCATATTTGTTGTTTCTGGAGATTTTCAACGAAATTGTTGATTGATAATGTTATAAATAATAGAAAATAATTACAAGTTAATAAATTTCTTTAACAATAATTAGTTAGTACCGATATGCAAAATGATAACAAATGTTACATATAAGATTTCACTTTTCTTGCGGATAATAGCATACATGCCACGTATTATATTTTTCAAGTGCTTCATTTCCTATTTGAGTAACGTGAGGAGCCAATATATTTCATATGAATCTACACTTTCTATTATAGTTATTTTTCTCAGTTATCAAATGTTATACAAGTTATACAAATGTTAGCAATTGAACATTTTGCACGACCGAAATTCTTCAGATATCAAACTTGAAGGGAATTTCAATGGCAGCTAGGTTAACGCTATCATAAATAAGCCTAAAATAATTTCACTGTGTGGTGTCGATATCGCAAATCCTTTTTGGCTTTCTACTTTTGCATAAACGCATCCATCTATTAAGTTTCGGTTTGCAATCATCCTATATATTGAGTAGGCCTATGTCGTACCGGCTTCAAAGGTAAACACCGACAATGAATGTTATCTTGAACTATTGTAGCACTGTGGTAACCCAGACCATGGAAGAAGAAGAGAACTGAATGCCCAGACAAAGTATATCGATTTTCAAGCAGGTTCACAGAGAATAATCGAAACGTCAGGCCGACTTACTTTTACACATTCTCTTACACAGGCTCTCTAGTGGATAAACAGTTTGCTAACAGTTTTATTTTACATTGTTTTTTAGCTGCTCTGTTACTGTATCCCTTCGGGTGATCCTCCTTTTCTACTTTGTATTTGTATTTGTACTTGTATTTGTATTCTTGTGTTTCAGTGTTTTATTCATTTTTGTCATATACTCATCCCGCTGTCTCTTTGTGTTCACCATGCTCATTAACCTTTCTGTATTCTGTGCGTGTTTTTGTCCCTTCTGTTACTGTTACTTGTCATTTAGCCTCTGAAGTAGATCCTGCTGGGATCGAAACGTCAGGCCAACAATTACTTTTACACAGGTTCACATAGAGCATAATAACTGGCGTTACTGAATCAGTCTTATCTGAGAACTGATCAGGATCACTTGACTCAATATAAGATGTAATCGTTGTTGACTGAATCAGTCACTATATCGATGTACCAAGCATTGTTGGTAACACATTTATTTACCGTTTGCCTGGACTGGAGCCGGTGGACCCAGCGCATTGACAACAGGCTGTATGACCTATGAGTGTATATATATATATATATTCGCGTTAGGTAGTTGCCTGGTCAGGGGCATTGTCAGTCAGTGAAGTTAGGTCTCGTCCATATGCCTCCTCCCCTTCTACAGTGGCTATTTTTTTCAGTTGCTTCAGCTTGAATTAGGAGTTGGGCAAAGTTCAGTTTGAACACTCTTGCCAATTATTACCTCTTCATCACCGTAGATTCATTGGATAACCAGGCAGCTGCTACTCTAACATGGCGCTGCTACTCTAACAGGGAGCTGCTACTCTAACAGGGAGCTGTTACTCTAACAGGGAGCTGTTACTCTATAACAGGGAGCTGCTTCTCTAACCATGGAGCTGTTACTCTAACAGGGAGCTGCTTTACTCTAACCATGGAGCTGTTTATAGCTCCATGCTCTAACTATAGTAGCAGTTCCGTGGGATATCTATAGGCTATACGAGACTTCATACGTTCTTTAGCATTTCCTTCATCGTTATACCAAGCCATGTGGGCTGCTAAAGCCTACGTCAAAGTATACACGAACACGGGACATATGAGTTAATATTTTATAAATAGCAATCGGATATACATATTGTTAACACTGTCAGACATCATAATATGAAGTTGATGGAGGTGTGGTCTCTAAAGTACAACGATATATAAGTATAACGTTAGAGATCCTAAAAATATTGACGATATAAACAAGCCATACAAACGTTAAAGAACATGCGTCATATATAATTTTGCAGATCGTTTTGGTATACTAAACTTGATGCTAAGTGCAAAAACTTCAGTAAATTTCCTAAGTTTGGAACATTTATCAAGTGTGAAAGAAGTCAATTCAATGTTCTTTCTACGCTTCCGTAGAATATCCTATTGGCATTGAAGCAACAGGTCGGAGTTGCAACCACCGTTTTCGAACTGGGACAGGGGAGGGTGCTAGATGTTATGTGGTCAAGGGTAAACTTTTGAAACCATTTTACAGAGTTTTCCACTGTTACGGTTATACCGCAGATACTTGATAGATACTTATGCACTGTGCATTAGCTTTTTTTTTGTAATATTCTGTCAACCAGTGGGAAGGGGGTTGAGCATTCTTGATTTGGGGGTGGGGGTTACAGTTTTGTAGTAATGGTCCGTTAAGCCTTAGATTCGACAACCCCCTCCCCCACCCTCCAACCACACGACCGTCGAGCTTGTCACGCCCTCGGCCTACATTCATGCCCGTAGTCAGGAATTCTGGGATTGAGGGGCTCCACCAATAAGAACATTGCTTTCGGTTAGCCGCAATTGCATTATCCAGTGGCGGCGGAACCGGGGGGGGGGGCTTGGGGGGGCTCAGCCCCCAATGAAAAAGTTGAGGGGGCAAATGCATGATAAGCCCCCCCAATATTTACCAAGGCTCCGAAACGTGCATCTGCCCATTTTTCAATGCATACTTGTCGATCTGTCCGATGCACACGTATACTATATAGGTGTAATAATTTTAGTAATTGCTGGGGGACCCTCGGCCCGTCCCCTAGCTATAGACCACATTGTCACCCCAACCGCGTCTTCACGCCCCGTGAAAAGTGGAAGCAGTGAGTGTGAGTACCGGTAAGCGTAACACAACTTCGTCTTAGGCCGATGACTTGCCTCATTTCAGCCAGTTCTCCAACATCCCCTTACTTAGTGGCGGAGCGTCCATATATACAGTCAGGGGGCGGATGCCCCCCCCCCCCCCGACGGACTCAAATGGACTGCTGGCGCCCTTTTCAGCTTTTCACTACTTTTTACTTATTCGCGATTATTGACTATTTTATTGCGCTCTCATATACCTATTGACATTTGTCATATTCTGTTGGTGTAATTTTCCGACAAAATGGCGACGACACCTATTTATTCTCCGTTTATCTGCAAATTAGCAAGGCCCGGAAAGGGTCATTTCCTGCAATCTAGGGAGTATCTTTACTCAAAAATTTTCGGTAAGCTCCGCGCCAACCTGTGGTGACGCTCCGCTTAGATAGTGTCGAAAGCGCCCCTATAGACCATTCTGCCCCCCCCCCTGACCAATACACCATCGAATATACAAATTACAATGTTTTTACAGACTTCAACGTGCAATCTGAGAAATTGCAGGCTTGAGACCCATATTTTAGGGCTAGGTATTCGCAGCATAAAACACTCGGGAATTGCCGTTTCCGGCCATCTGGGGTTTGAAAAAAACCCAAAATTTTCTTGTACGCTCCGCGCCAACCGATGGTGGCGCTCCGCTTAGATAGTCTCCACACGTTAGCCCCCCCCCCCCCAATAATTTTTCCGTTCCGCCGCGCCTGGCATTATCAATTAACAAATAAACACAGGACCTGCCGTTCATTTCATCCCTAATCTACTTCGACTTTTTCTGTCTCTAGAATATAAAGATTTTGTCCGTGGTTTATCCGCTTGATATTTCTTTTACTGAATTAGAAGAAATATAATCCATAATATACGGTACGTAAATGAAGAAAACGCAGGTCATAATTGTGAATATTTATGTTTTCTTGAGAATACTTCATTTTTCTACAAGTCACTAAACAGAGGATCGGTGCATGCCGAAACCCAAGCGTGTCAATATATACCACATGGTTTCTTCTCATCCCAGTCTCCCATATGTAACCCATGGTCGGCATCGATACGTATGTGACTCAGGAGGGTGTTGCTAAATAGCTTCTTGACCGGTCGATCCCTGCAGCTGAAAACGGCATATGTCTACATGCTTACCCCACCCAAAGGTTCAGCCGAGTTTGTTGGTGGCGGAGCCGACGAGGGGAAGGGATGACTGAAAAAGACGCTGACTGTTTTGTAGTTCCGCGAAATTTGACAAGCTGCAGTCTCTGAAGTATCAAATTGTGTGACATATTCGAACATTCATGCGACTACGGCTTTTTCCACTCATATAGCTAGCACGTTTTAGCAACAAAACGTTGCACACCGGCACCGTTAGTACCTACATGACAGCGATCTTTTCAGACACAGAGCAGTCGACATAGAGACCCTTCTACAATAGGGTCTCTACGTCGACACCAGAGCCGTATATGATAATAAGGTAATAATAAACCAAATTGTCCAGTACGTTGTTTACAAAGAAAATTAGTTTTTTATTAGCTCGTGAATGGGAGCCGAGAGAAATTGCATATGCCGACGATATTTTACGTCGTCATTGCGGGGTATTGGGATAAGTTTTCAATTAGCAATAATCGCGTCTCGGATAAACCTCATTGACTACGATATCGCCTCTGCGCAAAGATACTCATTGAGTCCTTAGTATTGTTTGAGTACTTCGTTGAGCGTTCGTTTTTCATAGCAGATACAGTTTTTACCAATTAGCCTTATTTTCGATGCTAAGTAAAATAATTTATTCTGAAAAAAAAATAACTTACGTGTTTTTAGTACGCAATATGAAAAAAATAACGGATGGGAGAATGACGAAAGTGGTATATACAGGATCAATGTCAATTAACCCTCGTCAATGTCGCGATCCTAAAAGCTCATGAATATTCATTGCAGGATCTCCAAGCACACTCTTAATCAACGGATGGCGTTATTATATCGGTCCTGTCTAGTTCCGCGAAACTTGACAAGCTCAAGTCTCCGAAATCACTGAGGATTACTTTGAATAACCTGCACATTCCCTAACTACTAAAGTAACTAAAAGCTCCAGTATTCACTAACCACCTTGTGAACTTCTTATTAGTTTGAGATTGATATAAGCCCATCTATGTGAGCCGAGAAAAATTGCATATGCCGACGATATTTCACGTCGTCATTGCGGGGTATTGGGATAAGTTTTCAATTAGCAATAATCGCGTCTCGGATAAACCTCATTGACTACGATATCGCCTCTGCGCAAAGATACTCATTAAGTCCTTAGAATTGTTTGAGTACTTCGTTGAGAGTTTGTTTTTCATAGCAGATACAGTTTATACCAGTTAGCCTTCTTTTCGATGCTAAGTAAAATAATTTATTCTGAAAAACGAATAACTTACGTGTTTTTAGTACGCAATATGAAAAAAATAACGGATGGAGAATGACGAAAGTGGTATATACAGGATCAATGTCAATTAACCCTCGTCAATGTCGCGATCCTATAAGCTCATGAATATTCATTGCAGGATCTCCAAGCACACTCTTAATCAACGGATGGCGTTATTATATCGGTCCTGTCTAGTTCCGCGAAACTTGACAAGCTCAAGTCTCCGAAATCACTGAAAATTACTTTGAATTACTTTGAAGTACCTGCACATTCCCTAATTAGTAAACAGTGTGACATATTCGAACTTATTTACGTCTTTTACTAACTAAATCTCTGTAGCAACGAATGTTGCCCACCGGAACCGTTAGGACACATATGACAGCGCCCTCTTCCCATACGCTTAAGATCCTCATTATCCATACCTCGATAGGAGATATCAGTATGAAATGTATACTGCTTTGTGAAGGATATATGCGTAGGAAAGGTGCCCTTTTTCATGGATATGCACTTTCTGTATAGATTATATCCTTGCAATTAAGCTGAACTGTGATTATAAGGTAATGCACAGTCACAGTCCCGATGAAGGGGGCCCTCGGTTGAAAGCGGATCAGTCGTTCGGTAGTTTGGTTTTCGTGCCCAGGTTCTTTCCTGGGCGACTTTTTCTTCAAAAGTATTGACAGTTCTATTTCTCTTTATTCTAGTTGAAACCCCCATCTCAATATCTTGTTCCTAACTCAAGATATTTAGTTTGACTAAGTCTTCAACTACCCCAGGAAGTTGCATCACAGTATAGCGAGTCTATGATGTCATCTGGGCAAATGCTCATCAATAGCTTTACTATAGGCTATTATAAACTACTGGCTGATTTATCCTTGAAACTTAATGCAGTCGGAGTGCTTGCTTATAGCTGTTCTCTGCCCCCCCCCCCCCCCTCTCTCTCTCTCTCTCTTCTCTGTGTACTTAAATTTTCATTTTTCTGTATTTATAATTTAATTTAAAAAAATGTACCGTTTTGTAGAAATAATCTTTTCCAAATATAAATGATAATAAATGATTAAGAAATAATATAGCAACATAAAGACATTTTTAGCCGAAATACCCTAAGGTCATCATCCATTCTGCTGTTGTCAGATGCATGTACAAAATATCACAAACGTTGAAAAATATCATATCTTGTGGATACAAAATGCTATGACGGTATGGTCTTCTCGCTAAGATACTGAACATTTTCAGCAGTTTTTTGCTAAGCAGTCAACTTTAGCTACCAGAATATCCCTTTGAATGTTCATTTCTCATAGAACGCTTCAGAAATACCAGGCAGTAAGCTACAAGAAGCACTTCACCATTAACGTTTAAGTTCTAGTCGTGAGCTCCAGTATTCACTAATCACCTTGTGAACTTCTTATTAGTTTGAGATTGATATAAGCCCATCTATGTGAGCCGAGAAAAATTGCATATGCCGACGATATTTCACGTCGTCATTGCGGGGTATTGGGATAAGTTTTCAATTAGCAATAATCGCGTCTCGGATACTTTTTAAGAAAAAGTCACCCAGGAAAGAACCTGGGCACGAAAACCAAACTACCAAACGACTGATCCGCTCTCAGCCCCAGTCCCCTTGCATCGGGACTGTGACTGTGTGATCATCGTCAGGTGTGTATCACCATTCCCGAAGGGAACAGATACTACACATGATCTTAGCCAAAAGGCCGAGAAGCGTCTCGGATAAACCTCATTGACTACGATATCGCCTCTGCGCAAAGATACTCATTAAGTCCTTAGAATTGTTTGAGTACTTCGTTGAGAGTTTGTTTTTCATAGCAGATACAGTTTATACCAGTTAGCCTTCTTTTCGATGCTAAGTAAAATAATTTATTCTGAAAAACGAATAACTTACGTGTTTTTAGTACGCAATATGAAAAAAATAACGGATGGAGAATGACGAAAGTGGTATATACAGGATCAATGTCAATTAACCCTCGTCAATGTCGCGATCCTATAAGCTCATGAATATTCATTGCAGGATCTCCAAGCACACTCTTAATCAACGGATGGCGTTATTATATCGGTCCTGTCTAGTTCCGCGAAACTTGACAAGCTCAAGTCTCCGAAATCACTGAAAATTACTTTGAATTACTTTGAAGTACCTGCACATTCCCTAATTAGTAAACAGTGTGACATATTCGAACTTATTTACGTCTTCTACTACTCATAACTAAATCTCTGTAGCAACGAATGTTGCCCACCGGAACCGTTAGGACACATATGACAGCGCCCTCTTCCCATACGCTTAAGATCCTCATTATCCATACCTCGATAGGAGATATCAGTATGAAATGTATACTGCTTTGTGAAGGATATATGCGTAGGAAAGGTGCCCTTTTTCATGGATATGCACTTTCTGTATAGATTATATCCTTGCAATTAAGCTGAACTGTGATTATAAGGTAATGCACAGTCACAGTCCCGATGAAGGGGGCCCTCGGTTGAAAGCGGATCAGTCGTTCGGTAGTTTGGTTTTCGTGCCCAGGTTCTTTCCTGGGCGACTTTTTCTTCAAAAGTATTGACAGTTCTATTTCTCTTTATTCTAGTTGAAACCCCCATCTCAATATCTTGTTCCTAACTCAAGATATTTAGTTTGACTAAGTCTTCAACTACCCCAGGAAGTTGCATCACAGTATAGCGAGTCTATGATGTCATCTGGGCAAATGCTCATCAATAGCTTTACTATAGGCTATTATAAACTACTGGCTGATTTATCCTTGAAACTTAATGCAGTCGGAGTGCTTGCTTATAGCTGTTCTCTGCCCCTCCCCCCCCCCTCTCTCTCTCTCTCTCTTCTCTGTGTACTTAAATTTTCATTTTTCTGTATTTATAATTTAATTTAAAAAAATGTACCGCTTTGTAGAAATAATCTTTTCCAAATATAAATGATAATAAATGATTAAGAAATAATATAGCAACATAAAGATATTTTTAGCCGAAATACCCTAAGGTCATCATCCATTCTGCTGTTGTCAGATGCATGTACAAAATATCACAAACGTTGAAAAATATCATATCTTTTGGATACAAAATGCTATGACGGTATGGTCTTCTCGCTAAGATACTGAACATTTTCAGCAGTTTTTTGCTAAGCAGTCAACTTTAGCTACCAGAATATCCCTTTGAATGTTCATTTCTCATAGAACGCTTCAGAAATACCAGGCAGTAAGCTACAAGAAGCACTTCACCATTAACGTTTAAGTTCTAGTCGTGAGCTCCAGTATTCACTAACCACCTTGTGAACTTCTTATTAGTTTGAGATTGATATAAGCCCATCTATGTGAGCCGAGAAAAATTGCATATGCCGACGATATTTCACGTCGTCATTGCGGGGTATTGGGATAAGTTTTCAATTAGCAATAATCGCGTCTCGGATAAACCTCATTGACTACGATATCGCCTCTGCGCAAAGATACTCATTAAGTCCTTAGAATTGTTTGAGTACTTCGTTGAGAGTTTGTTTTTCATAGCAGATACAGTTTTTACCAGTTAGCCTTCTTTTCGATGCTAAGTAAAATCATTTATTCTGAAAAACGAATAACTTACGTGTTTTTAGTACGCAATATGAAAAAAATAACGGATGGAGAATGACGAAAGTGGTATATACAGGATCAATGTCAATTAACCCTCGTCAATGTCGCGATCCTATAAGCTCATGAATATTCATTGCAGGATCTCCAAGCACACTCTTAATCAACGGATGGCGTTATTATATCGGTCCTGTCTAGTTCCGCGAAACTTGACAAGCTCAAGTCTCCGAAATCACTGAAAATTACTTTGAATTACTTTGAAGTACCTGCACATTCCCTAATTAGTAAACAGTGTGACATATTCGAACTTATTTACGTCTTCTACTACTCATAACTAAATCTCTTTAGCAACGAATGTTGCCCACCGGAACCGTTAGGACACATATGACAGCGCCCTCTTCCCATACGCTTAAGATCCTCATTATCCATACCTCGATAGGAGATATCAGTATGAAATGTATACTGCTTTGTGAAGGATATATGCGTAGGAAAGGTGCCCTTTTTCATGGATATGCACTTTCTGTATAGATTATATCCTTGCAATTAAGCTGAACTGTGATTATAAGGTAATGCACAGTCACAGTCCCGATGAAGGGGGCCCTCGGTTGAAAGCGGATCAGTCGTTCGGTAGTTTGGTTTTCGTGCCCAGGTTCTTTCCTGGGCGACTTTTTCTTCAAAAGTATTGACAGTTCTATTTCTCTTTATTCTAGTTGAAACCCCCATCTCAATATCTTGTTCCTAACTCAAGATATTTAGTTTGACTAAGTCTTCAACTACCCCAGGAAGTTGCATCACAGTATAGCGAGTCTATGATGTCATCTGGGCAAATGCTCATCAATAGCTTTACTATAGGCTATTATAAACTACTGGCTGATTTATCCTTGAAACTTAATGCAGTCGGAGTGCTTGCTTATAGCTGTTCTCTGCCCCCCCCCCCCTCTCTCTCTCTCTCTTCTCTGTGTACTTAAATTTTCATTTTTCTGTATTTATAATTTAATTTTAAAAAATGTACCGTTTTGTAGAAATAATCTTTTCCAAATATAAATGATAATAAATGATTAAGAAATAATATAGCAACATAAAGACATTTTTAGCCGAAATACCCTAAGGTCATCATCCATTCTGCTGTTGTCAGATGCATGTACAAAATATCACAAACGTTGAAAAATATCATATCTTTTGGATACAAAATGCTATGACGGTATGGTCTTCTCGCTAAGATACTGAACATTTTCAGCAGTTTTTTGCTAAGCAGTCAACTTTAGCTACCAGAATATCCCTTTGAATGTTCATTTCTCATAGAACGCTTCAGAAATACCAGGCAGTAAGCTACAAGAAGCACTTCACCATTAACGTTTAAGTTCTAGTCGTGAGCTCCAGTATTCACTAATCACCTTGTGAACTTCTTATTAGTTTGAGATTGATATAAGCCCATCTATGTGAGCCGAGAAAAATTGCATATGCCGACGATATTTCACGTCGTCATTGCGGGGTATTGGGATAAGTTTTCAATTAGCAATAATCGCGTCTCGGATAAACCTCATTGACTACGATATCGCCTCTGCGCAAAGATACTCATTAAGTCCTTAGAATTGTTTGAGTACTTCGTTGAGAGTTTGTTTTTCATAGCAGATACAGTTTTTACCAGTTAGCCTTATTTTCGATGCTAAGTAAAATAATTTATTCTGAAAAACGAATAACTTACGTGTTTTTAGTACGCAATATGAAAAAAATAACGGATGGGAGAATGACGAAAGTGGTATATACAGGATCAATGTCAATTAACCCTCGTCAATGTCGCGATCCTATAAGCTCATGAATATTCATTGCAGGATCTCCAAGCACACTCTTAATCAACGGATGGCGTTATTATATCGGTCCTGTCTAGTTCCGCGAAACTTGACAAGCTCAAGTCTCCGAAATCACTGAGGATTACATTGAATTACTTTGAATTACCTGCACATTCCCTAATTAGTAAACAGTGTGACATATTCGAACTTATTTACGTCTTTTACTACTCATAACTAAATCTCTTTAGCAACGAATGTTGCCCACCGGAACCGTTAGGACACATATGACAGCGCCCTCTTCCCATACGCTTAAGATCCTCATTATCCATACCTCGATAGGAGATATCAGTATGAAATTTATACTGCTTTGTGAAGGATATATGCGTAGGAAAGGTGCCCTTTTCTCATGGATATGCATTTTCTGTATAGATTATATCCTTGCAATTAAGCTGAACTGTGATTATAAGGTAATGCACAGTCACAGTCCCGATGCAAGGGGACTGGGGTTGAAAGCGGATCAGTCGTTCGGTAATTTGGTTTTCGTGCCCAGGTTCTTTCCTGGGCGACTTTTTCTTCAAACGTATCGATAGTTCTATTTCTCTATATTCTACTTGAAAACCCCATCTCAATATCTTGTTCCTAACTCAAGATATTTAGTTTGACTGACTAAGTCTTCAACTACCCCAGGAAGTTGCATCACAGTATAGCGAGTCTATGATGTCATCTGGGCAAATGCTCATCAATAGCTTTACTATAGGCTATTATAAACTACTGGCTGATTTATCCTTGAAACTTAATGCAGTCGGAGTGCTTGCTTATAGCTGTTCTCTGCCCCCCCCCCCCTTCTCTCTCTCTCCTCTCTGTGTACTTAAAATTTCATTTTTCTGTATTTATAATTTAATTTTAAAAAATGTACCGTTTTGTAGAAATAATCTTTTCCAAATATAAATGATAATAAATGATTAAGAAATAATATAGCAACATAAAGATATTTTTAGCCGAAATACCCTAAGGTCATCATCCATTCTGCTGTTGTCAGATGCATGTACAAAATATCACAAACGTTGAAAAATATCATATCTTGTGGATACAAAATGCTATGACGGTATGGTCTTCTCGCTAAGATACTGAACATTTTCAGCAGTTTTTTGCTAAGCAGTCAACTTTAGCTACCAGAATATCCCTTTGAATGTTCATTTCTCATAGAACGCTTCAGAAATACCAGGCAGTAAGCTACAAGAAGCACTTCACCATTAACGAATAGGTTCTAGTCGTGAGCTCCAGTATGCATTAATCACCTTGGGAACTTCTTATTAGTTTGAGATTGATATAAGCCCATCTATGTGAGCCGAGAAAAATTGCATATGCCGACGATATTTCACGTCGTCATTGCGGGGTATTGGGATAAGTTTTCAATTAGCAATAATCGCGTCTCGGATACTTTTTAAGAAAAAGTCACCCAGGAAAGAACCTGGGCACGAAAGCCAAACTACCAAACGACTGATCCGCTCTCAGCCCCAGTCCCCTTGCATCGGGACTGTGACTGTGTGATTATCGTCAGGTGTGTATCACCATTCCCGAAGGGAACAGATACTACACATGATCGCGTCTCGGATAAACCTCATTGACTACGATATCGCCTCTGCGCAAAGATACCCATTTAGTCCTTAGAATTGTTTGAGTACTTCGTTGAGAGTTCGTTTTTCATAGCAGATACAGTTTTTACCAGTTAGCCTTCTTTTCGATGCTAAGTAAAATCATTTATTCTGAAAAACGAATAACTTACGTGTTTTTAGTACACAATATGAAAACAATAACGGATGGGAGAATGACGAAAGTGGTATATACAGGATCAATGTCAATTAACCCTCGTCAATATCGCGATCCTAAAAGCTCATGAATATTCATTGCAGGATCTCCAAGCACACTCTTAATCAACGGATGGCGTTATTATATCGGTCCTGTCTAGTTCCGCGAAACTTGACAAGCTCAAGTCTCCGAAATCACTGAGAATTACTTTGAATTACCTGCACATTCCCTAATTAGTAAACAGTGTGACATATTCGAACTTATTTACGTCTTTTACTACTCATAACTAAATCTCTTTAGCAACGAATGTTGCCCACCGGAACCGTTAGGACACATATGACAGCGCCCTCTTCCCATACGCTTAAGATCCTCATTATCCATACCTCGCTAGGAGATATCAGTATGAAATGTATACTGCTTTGTGAAGGATATATGCGTAGGAAAGGTGCCCTTTTTTCATGGATATGCACTTTCTGTATAGATTATATCCTTGCAATTAAGCTGAACTGTGATTATAAGGTAATGCACAGTCACAGTCCCGATGCAAGGGGACTGGGGTTGAGAGCGGATCAGTCGTTCGGTAGTTTGGTTTTCGTGCCCAGGTTCTTTCCTGGGCGACTTTTTCTTCAAACGTATTGACAGTTCTATTTCTCTATATTCTACTTGAAAACCCCATCTCAATATCTTGTTCCTAACTCAAGATATTTAGTTTGACTGACTAAGTCTTCAACTACCCCAGGAAGTTGCATCACAGTATAGCGAGTCTATGATGTCATCTGGGCAAATGCTCATCAATAGCTTTACTATAGGCTATTATAAGCTACTGGCTGATTTATCCTTGAAACTTAATGCAGTCGGAGTGCTTGCTTATAGCTGTTCTCTGCCCCCCCCCCCCCCTCTCTCTCTCTCTCTCTCTTCTCTTTGTACTTAAAATTTCATTTTTCTGTATTTATAATTTAATTTTAAAAAATGTACCGTTTTGTAGAAATAATCTTTTCCAAATATAAATGATAATAAATGATTAAGAAATAATATAGCAACATAAAGATATTTTTAGCCGAAATACCCTAAGGTCATCATCCATTCTGCTGTTGTCAGATGCATGTACAAAATATCACAAACGTTGAAAAATATCATATCTTTTGGATACAAAATGCTATGACGGTATGGTCTTCTCGCTAAGATACTGAACATTTTCAGCAGTTTTTTGCTAAGCAGTCAACTTTAGCTACCAGAATATCCCTTTGAATGTTCATTTCTCATAGAACGCTTCAGAAATACCAGGCAGTAAGCTACAAGAAGCACTTCACCATTAACGTTTAAATTCTAGTCGTGAGCTCCGGTATTCACTAATCACCTTGTGAACTTCTTATTAGTTTGAGATTGATATAAGCCCATCTATGTGAGCCGAGAAAAATTGCATATGCCGACGATATTTCACGTCGTCATTGCGGGGTATTGGGATAAGTTTTCAATTAGCAATAATCGCGTCTCGGATAAACCTCATTGACTACGATATCGCCTCTGCGCAAAGATACTCATTAAGTCCTTAGAATTGTTTGAGTACTTCGTTGAGAGTTCGTTTTTCATAGCAGATACAGTTTTTACCAGTTAGCCTTCTTTTCGATGCTACGTAGAATCATTTATTCTGAAAAACGAATAACTTACGTGTTTTTAGTACGCAATATGAAAAAAATAACGGATGGGAGAATGACGAAAGTGGTATATACAGGATCAATGTCAATTAACCCTCGTCAATGTCGCGATCCTATAAGCTCATGAATATTCATTGCAGGATTTCCAAGCACACTCTTAATCAACGGATGGCGTTATTATATCGGTCCTGTCTAGTTCCGCGAAACTTGACAAGCTCAAGTCTCCGAAATCACTGAGGATTACTTTGAATTACTTTGAAGTACCTGCACATTCCCTAATTAGTCAACAGTGTGACATATTCGAACTTATTTACGTCTTTTACTACTCATAACTAAATCTCTTTAGCAACGAATGTTGCCCACCGGAACCGTTAGGACACATATGACAGCGCCCTCTTCCCATACGCTTAAGATCCTCATTATCCATACCTCGATAGGAGATATCAGTATGAAATGTATACTGCTTTGTGAAGGATATATGCGTAGGAAAGGTGCCCTTTTTTCATGGATATGCACTTTCTGTATAGATAATATCCTTGCAATTAAGCTGAACTGTGATTATAAGGTAATGCACAGTCACAGTCCCGATGCAAGGGGACTTGGGTTGAGAGCGGATCAGTCGTTCGGTAGTTTGGTTTTCGTGCCCAGGTTCTTTCCTGGGCGACTTTTTCTTCAAACGTATTGACAGTTCTATTTCTCTATATTCTACTTGAAAACCCCATCTCAATATCTTGTTCCTAACTCAAGATATTTAGTTTGACTGACTAAGTCTTCAACTACCCCAGGAAGTTGCATCACAGTATAGCGAGTCTATGATGTCATCTGGGCAAATGCTCATCAATAGCTTTACTATAGGCTATTATAAACTACTGGCTGATTTATCCTTGAAACTTAATGCAGTCGGAGTGCTTGCTTATAGCTGTTCTCTGCCCCCCCCCCCCCCTTCTCTCTCTCTCCTCTCTGTGTACTTAAAATTTCATTTTTCTGTATTTATAATTTAATTTTAAAAAATGTACCGTTTTGTAGAAATAATCTTTTCCAAATATAAATGATAATAAATGATTAAGAAATAATATAGCAACATAAAGATATTTTTAGCCGAAATACCCTAAGGTCATCATCCATTCTGCTGTTGTCAGATGCATGTACAAAATATCACAAACGTTGAAATATATCATATCTTTTAGATACAAAATGCTATGACGGTATGGTCTTCTCGCTAAGATACTGAACATTTTCAGCAGTTTTTTGCTAAGCAGTCAACTTTAGCTACCAGAATATCCCTTTGAATGTTCATTTCTCATAGAACGCTTCAGAAATACCAGGCAGTAAGCTACAAGAAGCACTTCACCATTAACGAATAAGTTCTAGTCGTGAGCTCCAGTATGCATTAATCACCTTGGGAACTTCTTATTAGTTTGAGATTGATATAAGCCCATCTATGTGAGCCGAGAAAAATTGCATATGCCGACGATATTTCACGTCGTCATTGCGGGGTATTGGGATAAGTTTTCAATTAGCAATAATCGCGTCTCGGATACTTTTTAAGAAAAAGTCACCCAGGAAAGAACCTGGGCACGAAAGCCAAACTACCAAACGACTGATCCGCTCTCAGCCCCAGTCCCCTTGCATCGGGACTGTGACTGTGTGATTATCGTCAGGTGTGTATCACCATTCCCGAAGGGAACAGATACTACACATGATCGCGTCTCGGATAAACCTCATTGACTACGATATCGCCTCTGCGCAAAGATACCCATTTAGTCCTTAGAATTGTTTGAGTACTTCGTTGAGAGTTCGTTTTTCATAGCAGATACAGTTTTTACCAGTTAGCCTTCTTTTCGATGCTAAGTAAAATCATTTATTCTGAAAAACGAATAACTTACGTGTTTTTAGTACACAATATGAAAACAATAACGGATGGGAGAATGACGAAAGTGGTATATACAGGATCAATGTCAATTAACCCTCGTCAATATCGCGATCCTAAAAGCTCATGAATATTCATTGCAGGATCTCCAAGCACACTCTTAATCAACGGATGGCGTTATTATATCGGTCCTGTCTAGTTCCGCGAAACTTGACAAGCTCAAGTCTCCGAAATCACTGAGAATTACTTTGAATTACCTGCACATTCCCTAATTAGTAAACAGTGTGACATATTCGAACTTATTTACGTCTTTTACTACTCATAACTAAATCTCTTTAGCAACGAATGTTGCCCACCGGAACCGTTAGGACACATATGACAGCGCCCTCTTCCCATACGCTTAAGATCCTCATTATCCATACCTCGCTAGGAGATATCAGTATGAAATGTATACTGCTTTGTGAAGGATATATGCGTAGGAAAGGTGCCCTTTTTTCATGGATATGCACTTTCTGTATAGATTATATCCTTGCAATTAAGCTGAACTGTGATTATAAGGTAATGCACAGTCACAGTCCCGATGCAAGGGGACTGGGGTTGAGAGCGGATCAGTCGTTCGGTAGTTTGGTTTTCGTGCCCAGGTTCTTTCCTGGGCGACTTTTTCTTCAAACGTATTGACAGTTCTATTTCTCTATATTCTACTTGAAAACCCCATCTCAATATCTTGTTCCTAACTCAAGATATTTAGTTTGACTGACTAAGTCTTCAACTACCCCAGGAAGTTGCATCACAGTATAGCGAGTCTATGATGTCATCTGGGCAAATGCTCATCAATAGCTTTACTATAGGCTATTATAAACTACTGGCTGATTTATCCTTGAAACTTAATGCAGTCGGAGTGCTTGCTTATAGCTGTTCTCTGCCCCCCCCCCCCTTCTCTCTCTCTCCTCTCTGTGTACTTAAAATTTCATTTTTCTGTATTTATAATTTAATTTTAAAAAATGTACCGTTTTGTAGAAATAATCTTTTCCAAATATAAATGATAATAAATGATTAAGAAATAATATAGCAACATAAAGATATTTTTAGCCGAAATACCCTAAGGTCATCATCCATTCTGCTGTTGTCAGATGCATGTACAAAATATCACAAACGTTGAAAAATATCATATCTTTTGGATACAAAATGCTATGACGGTATGGTCTTCTCGCTAAGATACTGAACATTTTCAGCAGTTTTTTGCTAAGCAGTCAACTTTAGCTACCAGAATATCCCTTTGAATGTTCATTTCTCATAGAACGCTTCAGAAATACCAGGCAGTAAGCTACAAGAAGCACTTCACCATTAACGAATAAGTTCTAGTCGTGAGCTCCAGTATGCATTAATCACCTTGGGAACTTCTTATTAGTTTGAGATTGATATAAGCCCATCTATGTGAGCCGAGAAAAATTGCATATGCCGACGATATTTCACGTCGTCATTGCGGGGTATTGGGATAAGTTTTCAATTAGCAATAATCGCGTCTCGGATACTTTTTAAGAAAAAGTCACCCAGGAAAGAACCTGGGCACGAAAGCCAAACTACCAAACGACTGATCCGCTCTCAGCCCCAGTCCCCTTGCATCGGGACTGTGACTGTGTGATCATCGTCAGGTGTGTATCACCATTCCCGAAGGGAACAGATACTACACATGATCGCGTCTCGGATAAACCTCATTGACTACGATATCGCCTCTGCGCAAAGATACCCATTTAGTCCTTAGAATTGTTTGAGTACTTCGTTGAGAGTTCGTTTTTCATAGCAGATACAGTTTTTACCAGTTAGCCTTCTTTTCGATGCTAAGTAAAATCATTTATTCTGAAAAACGAATAACTTACGTGTTTTTAGTACACAATATGAAAACAATAACGGATGGGAGAATGACGAAAGTGGTATATACAGGATCAATGTCAATTAACCCTCGTCAATATCGCGATCCTAAAAGCTCATGAATATTCATTGCAGGATCTCCAAGCACACTCTTAATCAACGGATGGCGTTATTATATCGGTCCTGTCTAGTTCCGCGAAACTTGACAAGCTCAAGTCTCCGAAATCACTGAGAATTACTTTGAATTACCTGCACATTCCCTAATTAGTAAACAGTGTGACATATTCGAACTTATTTACGTCTTTTACTACTCATAACTAAATCTCTTTAGCAACGAATGTTGCCCACCGGAACCGTTAGGACACATATGACAGCGCCCTCTTCCCATACGCTTAAGATCCTCATTATCCATACCTCGCTAGGAGATATCAGTATGAAATGTATACTGCTTTGTGAAGGATATATGCGTAGGAAAGGTGCCCTTTTTTCATGGATATGCACTTTCTGTATAGATTATATCCTTGCAATTAAGCTGAACTGTGATTATAAGGTAATGCACAGTCACAGTCCCGATGCAAGGGGACTGGGGTTGAGAGCGGATCAGTCGTTCGGTAGTTTGGTTTTCGTGCCCAGGTTCTTTCCTGGGCGACTTTTTCTTCAAACGTATTGACAGTTCTATTTCTCTATATTCTACTTGAAAACCCCATCTCAATATCTTGTTCCTAACTCAAGATATTTAGTTTGACTGACTAAGTCTTCAACTACCCCAGGAAGTTGCATCACAGTATAGCGAGTCTATGATGTCATCTGGGCAAATGCTCATCAATAGCTTTACTATAGGCTATTATAAACTACTGGCTGATTTATCCTTGAAACTTAATGCAGTCGGAGTGCTTGCTTATAGCTGTTCTCTGCCCCCCCCCCCCCCCTTCTCTCTCTCTCCTCTCTGTGTACTTAAAATTTCATTTTTCTGTATTTATAATTTAATTTTAAAAAATGTACCGTTTTGTAGAAATAATCTTTTCCAAATATAAATGATAATAAATGATTAAGAAATAATATAGCAACATAAAGATATTTTTAGCCGAAATACCCTAAGGTCATCATCCATTCTGCTGTTGTCAGATGCATGTACAAAATATCACAAACGTTGAAATATATCATATCTTTTAGATACAAAATGCTATGACGGTATGGTCTTCTCGCTAAGATACTGAACATTTTCAGCAGTTTTTTGCTAAGCAGTCAACTTTAGCTACCAGAATATCCCTTTGAATGTTCATTTCTCATAGAACGCTTCAGAAATACCAGGCAGTAAGCTACAAGAAGCACTTCACCATTAACGAATAAGTTCTAGTCGTGAGCTCCAGTATGCATTAATCACCTTGGGAACTTCTTATTAGTTTGAGATTGATATAAGCCCATCTATGTGAGCCGAGAAAAATTGCATATGCCGACGATATTTCACGTCGTCATTGCGGGGTATTGGGATAAGTTTTCAATTAGCAATAATCGCGTCTCGGATACTTTTTAAGAAAAAGTCACCCAGGAAAGAACCTGGGCACGAAAGCCAAACTACCAAACGACTGATCCGCTCTCAGCCCCAGTCCCCTTGCATCGGGACTGTGACTGTGTGATTATCGTCAGGTGTGTATCACCATTCCCGAAGGGAACAGATACTACACATGATCGCGTCTCGGATAAACCTCATTGACTACGATATCGCCTCTGCGCAAAGATACCCATTTAGTCCTTAGAATTGTTTGAGTACTTCGTTGAGAGTTCGTTTTTCATAGCAGATACAGTTTTTACCAGTTAGCCTTCTTTTCGATGCTAAGTAAAATCATTTATTCTGAAAAACGAATAACTTACGTGTTTTTAGTACACAATATGAAAACAATAACGGATGGGAGAATGACGAAAGTGGTATATACAGGATCAATGTCAATTAACCCTCGTCAATATCGCGATCCTAAAAGCTCATGAATATTCATTGCAGGATCTCCAAGCACACTCTTAATCAACGGATGGCGTTATTATATCGGTCCTGTCTAGTTCCGCGAAACTTGACAAGCTCAAGTCTCCGAAATCACTGAGAATTACTTTGAATTACCTGCACATTCCCTAATTAGTAAACAGTGTGACATATTCGAACTTATTTACGTCTTTTACTACTCATAACTAAATCTCTTTAGCAACGAATGTTGCCCACCGGAACCGTTAGGACACATATGACAGCGCCCTCTTCCCATACGCTTAAGATCCTCATTATCCATACCTCGCTAGGAGATATCAGTATGAAATGTATACTGCTTTGTGAAGGATATATGCGTAGGAAAGGTGCCCTTTTTTCATGGATATGCACTTTCTGTATAGATTATATCCTTGCAATTAAGCTGAACTGTGATTATAAGGTAATGCACAGTCACAGTCCCGATGCAAGGGGACTGGGGTTGAGAGCGGATCAGTCGTTCGGTAGTTTGGTTTTCGTGCCCAGGTTCTTTCCTGGGCGACTTTTTCTTCAAACGTATTGACAGTTCTATTTCTCTATATTCTACTTGAAAACCCCATCTCAATATCTTGTTCCTAACTCAAGATATTTAGTTTGACTGACTAAGTCTTCAACTACCCCAGGAAGTTGCATCACAGTATAGCGAGTCTATGATGTCATCTGGGCAAATGCTCATCAATAGCTTTACTATAGGCTATTATAAACTACTGGCTGATTTATCCTTGAAACTTAATGCAGTCGGAGTGCTTGCTTATAGCTGTTCTCTGCCCCCCCCCCCCTTCTCTCTCTCTCCTCTCTGTGTACTTAAAATTTCATTTTTCTGTATTTATAATTTAATTTTAAAAAATGTACCGTTTTGTAGAAATAATCTTTTCCAAATATAAATGATAATAAATGATTAAGAAATAATATAGCAACATAAAGATATTTTTAGCCGAAATACCCTAAGGTCATCATCCATTCTGCTGTTGTCAGATGCATGTACAAAATATCACAAACGTTGAAAAATATCATATCTTTTGGATACAAAATGCTATGACGGTATGGTCTTCTCGCTAAGATACTGAACATTTTCAGCAGTTTTTTGCTAAGCAGTCAACTTTAGCTACCAGAATATCCCTTTGAATGTTCATTTCTCATAGAACGCTTCAGAAATACCAGGCAGTAAGCTACAAGAAGCACTTCACCATTAACGAATAAGTTCTAGTCGTGAGCTCCAGTATGCATTAATCACCTTGGGAACTTCTTATTAGTTTGAGATTGATATAAGCCCATCTATGTGAGCCGAGAAAAATTGCATATGCCGACGATATTTCACGTCGTCATTGCGGGGTATTGGGATAAGTTTTCAATTAGCAATAATCGCGTCTCGGATACTTTTTAAGAAAAAGTCACCCAGGAAAGAACCTGGGCACGAAAGCCAAACTACCAAACGACTGATCCGCTCTCAGCCCCAGTCCCCTTGCATCGGGACTGTGACTGTGTGATCATCGTCAGGTGTGTATCACCATTCCCGAAGGGAACAGATACTACACATGATCGCGTCTCGGATAAACCTCATTGACTACGATATCGCCTCTGCGCAAAGATACCCATTTAGTCCTTAGAATTGTTTGAGTACTTCGTTGAGAGTTCGTTTTTCATAGCAGATACAGTTTTTACCAGTTAGCCTTCTTTTCGATGCTAAGTAAAATCATTTATTCTGAAAAACGAATAACTTACGTGTTTTTAGTACACAATATGAAAACAATAACGGATGGGAGAATGACGAAAGTGGTATATACAGGATCAATGTCAATTAACCCTCGTCAATATCGCGATCCTAAAAGCTCATGAATATTCATTGCAGGATCTCCAAGCACACTCTTAATCAACGGATGGCGTTATTATATCGGTCCTGTCTAGTTCCGCGAAACTTGACAAGCTCAAGTCTCCGAAATCACTGAGAATTACTTTGAATTACCTGCACATTCCCTAATTAGTAAACAGTGTGACATATTCGAACTTATTTACGTCTTTTACTACTCATAACTAAATCTCTTTAGCAACGAATGTTGCCCACCGGAACCGTTAGGACACATATGACAGCGCCCTCTTCCCATACGCTTAAGATCCTCATTATCCATACCTCGCTAGGAGATATCAGTATGAAATGTATACTGCTTTGTGAAGGATATATGCGTAGGAAAGGTGCCCTTTTTTCATGGATATGCACTTTCTGTATAGATTATATCCTTGCAATTAAGCTGAACTGTGATTATAAGGTAATGCACAGTCACAGTCCCGATGCAAGGGGACTTGGGTTGAGAGCGGATCAGTCGTTCGGTAGTTTGGTTTTCGTGCCCAGGTTCTTTCCTGGGCGACTTTTTCTTCAAACGTATTGACAGTTCTATTTCTCTATATTCTACTTGAAAACCCCATCTCAATATCTTGTTCCTAACTCAAGATATTTAGTTTGACTGACTAAGTCTTCAACTACCCCAGGAAGTTGCATCACAGTATAGCGAGTCTATGATGTCATCTGGGCAAATGCTCATCAATAGCTTTACTATAGGCTATTATAAACTACTGGCTGATTTATCCTTGAAACTTAATGCAGTCGGAGTGCTTGCTTATAGCTGTTCTCTGCCCCCCCCCCTTCTCTCTCTCTCCTCTCTGTGTACTTAAAATTTCATTTTTCTGTATTTATAATTTAATTTTAAAAAATGTACCGTTATGTAGAAATAATCTTTTCCAAATATAAATGATAATAAATGATTAAGAAATAATATAGCAACATAAAGATATTTTTAGCCGAAATACCCTAAGGTCATCATCCATTCTGCTGTTGTCAGATGCATGTACAAAATATCACAAACGTTGAAAAATATCATATCTTTTGGATACAAAATGCTATGACGGTATGGTCTTCTCGCTAAGATACTGAACATTTTCAGCAGTTTTTTGCTAAGCAGTCAACTTTAGCTACCAGAATATCCCTTTGAATGTTCATTTCTCATAGAACGCTTCAGAAATACCAGGCAGTAAGCTACAAGAAGCACTTCACCATTAACGAATAAGTTCTAGTCGTGAGCTCCAGTATGCATTAATCACCTTGGGAACTTCTTATTAGTTTGAGATTGATATAAGCCCATCTATGTGAGCCGAGAAAAATTGCATATGCCGACGATATTTCACGTCGTCATTGCGGGGTATTGGGATAAGTTTTCAATTAGCAATAATCGCGTCTCGGATACTTTTTAAGAAAAAGTCACCCAGGAATGAACCTGGGCACGAAAGCCAAACTACCAAACGACTGATCCGCTCTCAGCCCCAGTCCCCTTGCATCGGGACTGTGACTGTGTGATCATCGTCAGGTGTGTATCACCATTCCCGAAGGGAACAGATACTACACATGATCGCGTCTCGGATAAACCTCATTGACTACGATATCGCCTCTGCGCAAAGATACCCATTTAGTCCTTAGAATTGTTTGAGTACTTCGTTGAGAGTTCGTTTTTCATAGCAGATACAGTTTTTACCAGTTAGCCTTCTTTTCGATGCTAAGTAAAATCATTTATTCTGAAAAACGAATAACTTACGTGTTTTTAGTACACAATATGAAAACAATAACGGATGGGAGAATGACGAAAGTGGTATATACAGGATCAATGTCAATTAACCCTCGTCAATATCGCGATCCTAAAAGCTCATGAATATTCATTGCAGGATCTCCAAGCACACTCTTAATCAACGGATGGCGTTATTATATCGGTCCTGTCTAGTTCCGCGAAACTTGACAAGCTCAAGTCTCCGAAATCACTGAGAATTACTTTGAATTACCTGCACATTCCCTAATTAGTAAACAGTGTGACATATTCGAACTTATTTACGTCTTTTACTACTCATAACTAAATCTCTTTAGCAACGAATGTTGCCCACCGGAACCGTTAGGACACATATGACAGCGCCCTCTTCCCATACGCTTAAGATCCTCATTATCCATACCTCGCTAGGAGATATCAGTATGAAATGTATACTGCTTTGTGAAGGATATATGCGTAGGAAAGGTGCCCTTTTTTCATGGATATGCACTTTCTGTATAGATTATATCCTTGCAATTAAGCTGAACTGTGATTATAAGGTAATGCACAGTCACAGTCCCGATGCAAGGGGACTGGGGTTGAGAGCGGATCAGTCGTTCGGTAGTTTGGTTTTCGTGCCCAGGTTCTTTCCTGGGCGACTTTTTCTTCAAACGTATTGACAGTTCTATTTCTCTATATTCTACTTGAAAACCCCATCTCAATATCTTGTTCCTAACTCAAGATATTTAGTTTGACTGACTAAGTCTTCAACTACCCCAGGAAGTTGCATCACAGTATAGCGAGTCTATGATGTCATCTGGGCAAATGCTCATCAATAGCTTTACTATAGGCTATTATAAGCTACTGGCTGATTTATCCTTGAAACTTAATGCAGTCGGAGTGCTTGCTTATAGCTGTTCTCTGGCCCCCCCCCCTCTCTCTCTCTCTTCTCTGTGTACTTAAACTTTCATTTTTCTGTATTTATAATTGAATTTAAAAAAATGTACCGTTTTGTAGAAATAATCTTTTCCAAATATAAATGATAATAAATGATTAAGAAATAATATAGCAACATAAAGACATTTTTAGCCGAAATACCCAAAGGTCATCATCCATTCTGCTGTTGTCAGATGCATGTACAAAATATCACAAACGTTGAAAAATATCATATCTTGTGGATACAAAATGCTATGACGGTATGGTCTTCTCGCTAAGATACTGAACATTTTCAGCAGTTTTTTGCTAAGCAGTCAACTTTAGCTACCAGAATATCCCTTTGAATGTTCATTTCTCATAGAACGCTTCAGAAATACCAGGCAGTAAGCTACAAGAAGCACTTCACCATTAACGAATAAGTTCTAGTCGTGAGCTACGGTATTCACTAATCACCTTGTGAATTGCTTATTAGTTTGAGATTGATATAAGCCCATCTATGTGAGCCGAGAAAAATTGCATATGCCGACGATATTTCACGTCGTCATTGCGGGGTATTGGGATAAGTTTTCAATTAGCAATAATCGCGTCTCGGATACTTTTTAAGAAAAAGTCACCCAGGAATGAACCTGGGCACGAAAGCCAAACTACCAAACGACTGATCCGCTCTCAGCCCCAGTCCCCTTGCATCGGGACTGTGACTGTGTGATCATCGTCAGGTGTGTATCACCATTCCCGAAGGGAACAGATACTACACATGATCGCGTCTCGGATAAACCTCATTGACTACGATATCGCCTCTGCGCAAAGATACCCATTTAGTCCTTAGAATTGTTTGAGTACTTCGTTGAGAGTTCGTTTTTCATAGCAGATACAGTTTTTACCAGTTAGCCTTCTTTTCGATGCTAAGTAAAATCATTTATTCTGAAAAACGAATAACTTACGTGTTTTTAGTACACAATATGAAAACAATAACGGATGGGAGAATGACGAAAGTGGTATATACAGGATCAATGTCAATTAACCCTCGTCAATATCGCGATCCTAAAAGCTCATGAATATTCATTGCAGGATCTCCAAGCACACTCTTAATCAACGGATGGCGTTATTATATCGGTCCTGTCTAGTTCCGCGAAACTTGACAAGCTCAAGTCTCCGAAATCACTGAGAATTACTTTGAATTACCTGCACATTCCCTAATTAGTAAACAGTGTGACATATTCGAACTTATTTACGTCTTTTACTACTCATAACTAAATCTCTTTAGCAACGAATGTTGCCCACCGGAACCGTTAGGACACATATGACAGCGCCCTCTTCCCATACGCTTAAGATCCTCATTATCCATACCTCGCTAGGAGATATCAGTATGAAATGTATACTGCTTTGTGAAGGATATATGCGTAGGAAAGGTGCCCTTTTTTCATGGATATGCACTTTCTGTATAGATTATATCCTTGCAATTAAGCTGAACTGTGATTATAAGGTAATGCACAGTCACAGTCCCGATGCAAGGGGACTGGGGTTGAGAGCGGATCAGTCGTTCGGTAGTTTGGTTTTCGTGCCCAGGTTCTTTCCTGGGCGACTTTTTCTTCAAACGTATTGACAGTTCTATTTCTCTATATTCTACTTGAAAACCCCATCTCAATATCTTGTTCCTAACTCAAGATATTTAGTTTGACTGACTAAGTCTTCAACTACCCCAGGAAGTTGCATCACAGTATAGCGAGTCTATGATGTCATCTGGGCAAATGCTCATCAATAGCTTTACTATAGGCTATTATAAGCTACTGGCTGATTTATCCTTGAAACTTAATGCAGTCGGAGTGCTTGCTTATAGCTGTTCTCTGCCCCCCCCCCCCTCTCTCTCTCTTCTCTGTGTACTTAAACTTTCATTTTTCTGTATTTATAATTGAATTTTAAAAAATGTACCGTTTTGTAGAAATAATCTTTTCCAAATATAAATGATAATAAATGATTAAGAAATAATATAGCAACATAAAGACATTTTTAGCCGAAATACCCTAAGGTCATCATCCATTCTGCTGTTGTCAGATGCATGTACAAAATATCACAAACGTTGAAAAATATCATATCTTTTGGATACAAAATGCTATGACGGTATGGTCTTCTCGCTAAGATACTGAACATTTTCAGCAGTTTTTTGCTAAGCAGTCAACTTTAGCTACCAGAATATCCCTTTGAATGTTCATTTCTCATAGAACGCTTCAGAAATACCAGGCAGTAAGCTACAAGAAGCACTTCACCATTAACGAATAAGTTCTAGTCGTGAGCTCCAGTATGCATTAATCACCTTGGGAACTTCTTATTAGTTTGAGATTGATATAAGCCCATCTATGTGAGCCGAGAAAAATTGCATATGCCGACGATATTTCACGTCGTCATTGCGGGGTATTGGGATAAGTTTTCAATTAGCAATAATCGCGTCTCGGATAAACCTCATTGACTACGATATCGCCTCTGCGCAAAGATGTTGTGTTCTGCATTGACTAAGTTTAAGTAATACATTGTGCGCTGTGTACAATTAACTAGTGCATTTTGTAATAATTTAGGCTAGTTTGGGTTCCAACAGAAGAATTTCATTGTACTTTTTGTACAAATCGCATATTTTTATATGTATTAGTGTGAGTTTGAGGGTTAAATAATTCTTAAAAAGCAGTAATTTGAAGAGAAATAAGAATCAACCCTCAAATTTCCATACGTCTGCCCTAATGAGTATTCATGAGGTAAACATGGCACAGTACGTTACGGACGAGAGAGGTGCGTATAAAATATCTTCGTTTTGCATTATTTAAGGGATGGAAACACCAAATAAAGTAGAAACAACGATAAAGTGGTTGATTTTCTGCAAAATGTTCAAAGGGAGTTCTCCATACTGAAAATAAGACACGTTTTTACACCATTACAATCAAGTGCTTTCACAAATGCCTCGTACAGTCTTACTTATCATAGAATCATATGAACTGTAGGACTTATACTTACATGTGGGCTAGTTCCGCGAGTGTGCTTAAAGAGCCTTTTCGTGTGCACAACACATATATAAGTTTTACAAACCAAACGACGTCCAGCAAAAGAATAATATATACTACTAAGGCATGCCTATTTAGAACCTATTCGAAAGTGCAATCGCCAATCGCAATCTGAACACATTCTTTCTCTACTTAATTGTTAACTTATAAGTTATAGTCATACTAACCTAAAAACTGAATTTGAGTTTTGACACAGCTTAGCTATGTTCTTTTTCTATGTTCTTTTAAAGGGTGTACAGGCCTTCGGGCTACAGGAATTTGGTTAATTTTTGTACATCCTGATCCGCTTTGTGTTAACATACTTTGTTGTTTGTATACTGTTCTTGTGATTGGATCAAATATATAATGAAATGAATGAAAAAGACCTTCAGTTAAGGTGGCTGACCTACAGTAACTCGGCCAAGACCCCTCAATCTTTTCCAAAATCAGCTAATGGACTGTACCTAAGTGAGAGCAGTGAGCTGCATCACTTCTTCTGTTCATACCATAGTATTATTTGCCATAATCCCCACTCTGTGTCTGAACATACTTAAGCTAAACAATGTTATTGCCCTCGATAATCTCACATTAATTTATATATACTAGTTGAACATTGATCTCTTCCCCATGCAGTTCTTGCCCTACATTCTATGTAACTAACACCTGTATTCACTGTCATAATACAAGTAATGCATACTACCTGCATTTAACTTGTTTTATATCCTTGTTCATAAGAAGACTAAAATTCTGTTCCATTACCTATGTATTTGAAAATCCGTAAACCTTCAGTTATTTCTTCCAGACGTCAACTTCAAATATACTTCAAAAGTGTAACCTGTTTTCTTCGTGGTTGGTGAGGGGGTAGGGTTATGCGTAGTAATGTCTCACTTTTGTTTACTTTCATTTCTCTCATTTTGGGAGTGATCTACTTGTCAAGCCCACAAGGTTTTTCAGTTCACAACAAGACTTAATTGTACTGTACCCTTCATGTTTCATCTGTACTGTATTTGTGTATTGTGTGAAAAATGAAATATAAAATGAACTGATCTGACCTAAAGGAACAACTAACAGTCTAACACCTGGGATTATTTTAATAGCCTCACTTCGGAGATTGTTCCAACCAAAGTACAGACACACATGTTTACAAGCTCGCATATAAACAATGGACTGTAAGTGTAGGGTTACCAAACAGGATTTCACGAGACATGCCATGTTGATGTTGTGTTAGAGTCCAGGCATTGTCTAGGTGGATTGATCAAATTGAAAAATTGTTTGGAATTTTGTGAAGTTTCGAAAAAGAAGTTAAAACTTAAATGAAAGTGGTAGAGCAAAAAATCACAAGCGAGGTAAAAGTCATTTGTTCTCATCTTACATCAATTGACATGCACTTTTAAATGAACAATGCTGAGTATCATTTTCACTCGTACCCTGCCAAATCCATGTGAGAGGAGAGGGTATCCCCTCACTGAGACCATACCAGGTCATTACAACTTGTCCCCCTACCTTCAGATAACATATGGTTACCCTGTGCATGTGTTCAAATAAAGGTTTGGAAGCCTCTCACATGTATCAATATGTGTAGTCTTGTAATGCATATGAAATTTACGATTTAGGGCAGTACAACATTCTTGTATTTAGTTGTTAAGTTATATACTCACAGTGAAATACAGGTCTTTTTAAGTTCTTTCAACCTCCCTACAGGTTACATCTTTGAGGGATGGGGGGAGGTGTTGGTAATTAATGTTTTTCCTGCTGCAAAGGACAAATGAATTAGGCATGACATTTCTCAGAATAATTGACAGATATAAATACATGTCTGCTAAAGATGTTTGCAATGACCATTCTGCATACATGTGGGTTGTAAAAATCTTTTAATGTTATGAATGTTATCACTGGTGCGTTGTGTTTTGGTCATAACTCAACCAGAAAGTCCAACTGAGTCATGCATTGGCACGTAACCTGACATAGTCAATTGGATCAAGCCAGTTTTGCCAGATCTAGTAAAAACCAGCCACAGTAAGCACATGTATGTATTTTAGTTCCTCCTGCAAGCAGGAACTCGCGAAGAAGCCTCAATGGCTTATCAAACCTGCAAGCTGACTGCAGGCAGTCTCTTAGATTCATATTTAACGTCCATGGTTATGAATTGTCAATTGTCAACAACTCTGTAACTGGACCACATACATTAATCTTGGAGTGACTTGAACTGGGGACATATCACAATGATGAAAAATATGTGGGTAACACAGTGTTACAGGATGCTCTAGTCATTCAGAAAATAAACTCTTCAAATTAAATCGACTATGTACATTTTCAAGGCATGTTTGTATTAAATTCTACAATGTGACATTCACCCGGGCATTTAAAGCAGCCTGTAGTGTAGGCCTATGCTATTAGACCCTCTTATATGACAGTAGCACCTTTTATCCTTGCAATCTGAATATTGACTGACACCATACAGTAGTAATATACACCACTGCAAGTTATATAGGCCTTCCATTCAATGAAAGGTACAGTACTTTACCAAACAACATCACCGTCTTGAAACACTGTTATCTTGCAGGCACTTTCATTCCTGCTACCCAAAGACCTGATGGAAGTTGGCGCAAAGAACGAAGGGTCAAAGCTGGATACATCCCACAAGATGAGGTTCCCATGTAAGTTTGTACTGCGGTACTTGAACCAGTATTGACAGCACTGTCTTTCTTGGAAGGTTGCTCTTTTAGAGTGGCTACAAAGTGAGCATCAGGAACCAGTTGATGGTACTGAAATTCATGGAAAGACTATACTTACTCGTACAGCTTTTGTCACTATAGCAACATTAGAAGAAAAAAAAGGTTGTCCCAAAGCTATATGTAACTATGTATCCTAGAAATGGTAATTCCAAACCACCGGAAAATATTCTCAATGTGTCAGACTAAAAAGAACCATGGACAATTTAACTTAATGTAACAAGTTTGTTGGTTGTGATATATAGTCCCTTTAAAGTAAAAACCATTGATGTTTGAACAGAAATTCTCTCAGTTGTTTTCAAACTTCAAGTGTGTACTTGTTGTGTTTAAAAAGAATTCCTATAAAAAGAGAGCTGATCTGTGAGAAACAGGCTGGACCTATTGCACCCTGAACATCTCTCAGTGCCTGAAAGCACTACGTATTACTGACATTTCACTGTTTCAGATGTTGCTGTAAGTTGTTTGCCATATTTTGGATGTTAAGATACAAAGTTTGGGAATTATGAGTAGATAGAGTAGCATCATCAATGGCTGTAGAGCCGAGATGTCTTTGTTCAGCTTTGAAATTTGCTAGCGGAAGATAATATCCTTACAAATATTGCTTTCTTAAGAAACCTTGATATCAAAACAAAAATGACAGCAACATTTTGACAAATTTCAGTCACATCTGGAAAACAAAGGAACAGCTTTTTATAGTAAAGCTGTTAAACAAAATGCTCCACAATAACATCAAAGGCAACACACTGTGATAGAACTGCTGAAGTAGTGGAGGATTATATATCTGACAAAGCAAAGCCACCTGGAACAGTCATGCCTAGAGTATGTAAGTGTTCATATATTAATATAGATATAAACATATATCAACAAGGGATGGTGTTGCAATTTTCATCTAGCAATGTGAGGTATTATTGTATTCCATTTTGAGTTCAACAGTGCCTATTTTCCAGAATATACGTACCAGAACCAACTTAATTATCGGAAGTCTATCAAGTGGAAATGTGCATGCCTTGATGCCCTTCATTCATGGTTCTTGTTTTTCTTTTCAACATCAGATATGAGAGCAAAGGTAAGCAATGGATGAATAGCAAACCAGCTCTACCACCCGGGGTACACTTAGATACCAAACAGAAGGAAAAACAAGCATCTCAAAACATATCCAAAGCCTCAAAGAAGAACGAAAAGAGGAAACAGAAGAAGAAGGAGAAGAGAGATACGGAAGACAACGCGAGTGGGAATGTCGACGACCTCTCTAGTCAAATGCAAGAGGCGGACATCAACAGCGAAGGAACTACCAGCAGCTTACAGAAACGACTGAAAAACGTCAGGAAAAAGCTGAAACAAATAGCAGAATTGCAGGCCAAGGTAGATTCGGGCGAAGTCATTCCTGCCCAAGAACAAAAGGACAAATTAGCACGAAAGGCGGCATTTGAGGAGGAACTGAGAGAATTAGAGGCAAAAGAAGAAAGAAATGAATGACACCAATGAAGCACCAATGGGTGATCTCTGCTGTGGAGAATTCTATTGCAATCGTAGCGATACTCGGCAGTATTCAGTGTACCTGGGTTTGTTATTCAAATCCACCGTAGAGACTAGATAGGTATATCACGGGGAGAATGAAGAAATGACAGTATGAGAAAGATAACACGTGGTACTTCCAGTTAAGCAGTTTCTTCCATTGTTTCCACACCATTGACATGGTGACGTGGTAGGTGCATGGAAGTATTACATGCACAGTATACCTCTAGGAACTGTCGTCAACAGGTGGTTGCCCAAGATTGATGGTCGAAATAGAGGAAATGTTGTACTATTTTTAATTGTTGTTAAAGGTTGTTCGAAGGGGCTTACTTTTTCATCCTGTCTTCCTGGTTTCACAATATCATAATCTGACGGAACTCTTTGGGTTGAGGAGGATGGTAGGAGATGGTGGATGACGGATATGAGTAGCAGATTATCATAATATTAAGTAAAATATTGTAATATTCAAATAAAGTCACCACTTCTGTCAAGATTGCCATAGTGATCTTTCCTGAATGAAAGTATCATCTCTTGTGAAACTCAAACTAATAAATTTTGGTTGGATTTGGATTGGCTCAACTCATTCAGCAACTAGTCACTGTTACATCTCTTTGACCATTCCTTGGTAAAAGGGAAGAGTTCAAGAGTGTAAAGTTTAGTCAACATTTTCCATAACAAAGAAAATTTTAGACTGAATGTAACAGTCCTACATGTTTTTATACTCAAATCTGAAAACACTGCAATCATTAAAGACTCGCCCCCAACCGCGCTCTGAAAAAGTTAACTTTCCGTTGCTTGCAAGTGAAGTTTTCTGCTTGTCGCTACAAAATGCAGACAGTAATGAAACGTGATACCTTGTTATCTTTAGCTGGACCTGAGATGTACATGGCTGTATCGTTTGTACACTGTGCTGTGGGTATTGACCGCAGCTGTATGTACTGACTGTACACTAGTGTCTAATTACCTAAGGTAGCTAGCTGTGTGCGTATTTTCTGGGATCAATAGTGGTGTCTCGCACTTCTGTTACACCTCATTTGAAACTAGGTCAGATTACAGGCATTAGACGTTTCTTTTTGCGCGAGTCTTCACACCCTTTAATGGAATCTGTGGAGACTGAGTGTTGAAATTTGCCTGGAGAGGACAATCATGGATAACCGGAAGAAATAGAGCCTGTGTAATAATTTAATGTTTCATAAGACTCATAAGAAATTTTGAATTAAAATACCCATTAACACAAATTTTAGCCTTCAATTCAGGTCCTATGTTGCAATGGGAGTTTCCTGAAAAATAAAGATCATCTCATCAAGATAATCCTTATGGCATCCTACATTTGGAGAGTTTTAATCTTCCCACGTACATAAATGTAAATTCATGGATATGTCTGATGACAGATTGCATTATTCCAAGTAAGCACTTAGTTAATTGAACAGAAATAGCAGGGTTATATACAAATGCTAGTTTGCTTGTTCATGAGGTTGGGGAGAGGGGGTGGGGAGAGGGGGGTGGGTAGGGTAGGGTAATGAGGTTAGACAACTCAGTGTGATTAACAGCCTTGAAATATCCCTCTGGATTAGATCTTTATCAAAACTTGGATAACCGTTATGCAGGTACTTGAATTGTGTATGGGCAGCTAACACAGATGCAGTGCTTTATGATATGCACATTATCTAGGTACTTGAATCTGTGTATGGTACGTCAGTTAACACAATTGCAGTAATTTATGATATGCATGTTATCTACTGTAGGTACTTGAGTCTGTGAATTGTGTATCGTCAGTTAACACAGATACAGTGCTTCATGGTCTGCAAGTTATCTAGGTACTTGAATCTGTGAATTGTGTGCACGTTCCAAAATAGTGTTCAGAAATGATACTGCACTAGACATACCATTGCTGTGATCATGGGTCTAATTCAACCGTGCAAGAGAATTGGGGCTGAGAACAGGGTTGCCAGAGTTTCTGTGCTGCAATCGGCCAACTATTACACCATATATATAATTATTTTGACATTTCAACCTGTATATGTGGGGTTGGAGTTGTGTGCGTTTACAATTCATTGCAATAAGGGGAAGGGGGGGGGGGGAGTCTCTGATATGAACATACACAGGTGTAGACCAATTTGCATCAGGCCAATGACAAATTTGTCATTTTGGGTGTTTAAAAACACCAAACTGGCAATGGTAGCTGACCATGCAGACTTGTGAAACAATTTTTATATTTCCTTACTCAGAAACTAGATTTCTTGTTTGACTTTTGAAATGAGAGAGACATACAAGGAAGGCAGATAATACACAAGAGAGGTTCCAATCCATCGGGTTTTATTCTGTTACTCTAAGAATTAAAAATAAAGCTAAGAAACAATTAATGACCAGAAATGTTTTAATATATTTCCAGATGACATGCAATGCATACTTTCTTGTATGAAGGTTTCTTATTTCTTATGTTACTGGTTACCTCCAGAAGATCTACACAACCTTGAATCATTCACAATCCTTCATGACTGTCCCTTGAAAAGCATGCTGTGTTTGTGATGTCAATTTTATTTTGCCATCTCTTCCTCACAACATTACTTGCTAACCTTAATTAAAAAGTACTTCTTAATAGTTGGCTAAAACAGATCTCAACTCATACACTTTTTCCGCCTGCATGTTGAATATACCATATCTATCGCTTTCTAAAATGACATACTTAAAATGCTCCATCTCCAAATGGTGGAAAATTTAAAAAAAATTGAATCTAACTTGTTCCACTTCTTAATTGAAATTTTTTTTTTACGGTAAACCAGTTTCATGGATTCACCTTACTAGCAATGTTAATTTTTTTTAAATAAATCAAATTATATAGGCAGTCTCTTACCTCTGATACATCAACATTGGTTAAGGTTACTAAAGTGACACAAAAACCATAAATTTGCTTAATAAACCACAAAGAGTCAATACCTTACTACACATTAAATATAGCATTCTCTTTTGCCGGTAATATCTACTGACATGATAATACTCATGATATTGTGCCTAGAATTGCAAACACAAACACTCATCATGACATCGATAGAGCAAGGCAGTCTACACAGAATTTGTGGTACCATCTAGCCGTTTGGATCCCTTTTTCCTGTTTGGCCAACCGAACCAACCAAGAATAAGTGTAGTATAAGTTTGCAGTTGATGAAACCATGCTGTGGTACATCATTTCTTCAAATAAACATCAAAGAGCAAGTACTCGGGTGAATCCATTCACGTCTAGTTATTTATTTTATGTCCGCCCACAACCCTTTGTGTAGGTATTAATCATATTTGAAACCAAATTCAGAGTATACTATCCTTTATCTCATATTCTGGAAGGGTCCCCTCACATATTCCCAGGCTCCCTTATTGACCCCATGCTCTGGGGGTGGGGGGCTGCGGCTCCTCCCCGAACCCCCTCTCCTCAGGCCTGACTGCCACACTGTCTGAGATTATGGCTACATTATCCGTAGCATGGATATAACACAAAGAGAATGCAGGTTGAATTTAAGAATGGCATTGGAAACATGACTGCCAGTTATATAAATGTATTGAAGACGGCATTGGAAGCAGATCATTTCTAGTGATATAAATGTATTGAAGACTTCTGTAATGCTCTCCTTGATTATCCTCTTGTACTTGATGCAAACAGCCCTCCCTTGTAAGCATAATGGTATCTCCTTCAAACAATTCTTGCAGTGACCGAGCTTTGATTATCCTCTTATACTTGATGCAAACAGCCTTCCCTTGTAAGCATAATGGTATCCACATAAAACAATTCTTGCAGTGACCAAGCTTTGATAATCCTCTTATACTTGATGCAAACAGCCTTCCCTTGTAAGCATAATGGTATCTCCATAAAACAATTCTTGCAGTGACCAAGCTTTGATAATCCTCTTATACTTGATGCAAACAGCCTTCCCTTGTAAGCATAATGGTATCTCCATAAAACAATTCTTGCAGTGACCAAGCTTTGATAATCCTCTTATACTTGATGCAAACAGCCTTCCCTTGTAAGCATAATGGTATCTCCATAAAACAATTCTTGCAGTGACCAAGCTTTGATAATCCTCTTATACTTGATGCAAACAGCCTTCCCTTGTAAACATAATGGTACCTCCTGAAAACATTTCTAGCAGTGACCAAGGAAAGCGTTGGAGAGAGATTGCCCTATACATGTGTGATGATGGGTGGAACATATCTGCACCACTCTTCCCTTGTAAACATAATGGTACCTCCTTAAAACAGTTCTATCAGTGACCAAGCAAAGCATTGGAGAGAGATTGCCCATATATGTGTGATGATGGGTGGAACACATCTGCACCACTCTTCCCTTGTCAGCATAATGGTACCTCCTGAAAACATTTCTAGCAGTGACCAAGGAAAGCGTTGGAGAGATATTGCCCTATATATGTGTGATGATGGGTGGAACACATCTGCACCACTCTTCCCTTGTTAGCATAATGGTACCTCCTGAAAACAATTCTAGCACCACTCTTCCCTGTGACTTTTCCCCTTTTCTTGATTACAAAAGTACTAATGGTCTGTTGTCATAATCACCCTCAAACTGACTATATTTACTTTTTACAATTTCCGATTACATTTGTACAGGGCTGAGTCACCATTTATATGAAGGCTGTCACGTGACAGTCTTTAACACAACCTTTGTCAACCGGTATCTGCGAAAGAAAAAGATAAACATTACAGCAGGTTCTTGCCAAGTATCACTAATTTCTTAGAATTTCATGAATTCTATTCGAGTATCACTCCCAAGTAAAATAATTTACTGAACAAATCAAGAAACTCTTCCAGGACTATTCAGCACAACAAAGGCTTATTAAACGAGTAACTAGTGGAAGCTTAGAATAATTTTTGTCACTAAAGACAAATTTTTATGTACAAATATTTAATCAAACACATTCAGAAGTAAAATTGGCAATATCCAAGCCTTTATAAGTTTTCCTTCATGCTGTGAAAGTAAACTTGTCTAGTCCAGTAAATGACATCCAAATGTTGTGGGAATTAGTATTGACTCTTGTCCAAAATGTACCACAGCCAATGACAGACCAAGGTTTACAATCAAGGACAGTATATCCTGGATTTGTAGACCAATTTTACAGTTTTGACAAGTATTTGAGTTGTATTTTGCATTTGCAACTCGCACTTTCAAGTTAGCTGTAACACCACCACGAGTTGATAAAATTCACTTCATCTTAATGTCGAGTTGAATCGTTACCAGTGCGGATTTTCCTGGCTTGAGTCGTTGACCCTGGTGAATGCCTTACCTCTATGGGGGGGAGACATTCATGAATTTGTTGGAGTCACTTTACTTTTGAAATTTAGTGGCTTTAGTCGCCATGGCTCATCAATGATCACAACGGAAAAACTAAAAGTCATACTTGAAAGTCGATATACATCCTTTGGCATTGAATAGTTTACACCTACACTTGCAAAAAGGCTGAGGTGCTGACACAGGTAAATTGTAAACCAATTAGATGTGACCAATCAGGTAGATGTGATAGTTTAAAAATAAAAACAGCTGAGGAATGCTATGCACATCCAATTTACCCCTCCCACACCCCACCCACACCACCTGCCCAAAATCCTTGATCAATAATTCCAAAAGATATCTTATTGAACTTGGTTGGAACTACCAAATAAAACGGGGCATTTTTTTAACACAAATCCACCAGGATGCTCACGTAAGGTAACAAGAAGAGGATATGTCCTTAGAAATCCTTGACGTATGTTAAACCACTGTAAAAGCCATGTTTAACAATAATTTACCTTTGTAAGCATATTCCAGTGCACTGGCAATAGTCTGCATGTCTGATTCCAGACTCTTTGACCAATTTTCAACATCACCTAGTTCCTGAAAGAAAGAAAGAAAAAAAGAACATAAACCCTGATATTAATGACATTGCAGTCACTGTTTATCTACTGGTTTACCATATCTTCCTAATCATGCTTACATATAATACTGTGATTGATCAAGTCAGGATATATTTCTAGACTGCTCACCAAATGAAACTTGTGAAAAATGGGACTCTCCAAATGCTAAAAAAACAGAATGCAAAAATGCATTGTGGTTTCGATGATGTAACATGAGCAGTTTTCTTCATGAATCTGACGTAATGTTTAGTGAGGGTGTACATGTTTACAAGGGTTTCACGATTTGACCTCTGATGACCCCAAATGACGTCCACCAAACTAGAGCACCAATGGTGCAGAAGCTCATACCTTTTCGAGCTTAAAAATGTAGGGCCCACTAAACTTTATGGCCCACCAAATTTCAGGCCATTTTTCAGATTCCACCAATTTTGGGCCCATGAGGGATAACCCCCCCCCCCCCTCCTTTAGCAGAATCCTGGCCAGCTTTCTAGTCACTTCGCCCAACAACCATTTCGCCCAACTGCCATTTCGCCCAACCAGCCTGGTCATTTCGCCCAACCAGCCTGGTCATTTCGCCCAACCAGCATGGTCATTTCGCCCAACCATCATAGTCATTTCGCCCAACCAGCATGGTCATTTCGCCCAACCTTGTTGGTCATTTCGCCCAACCTTATTTTTACTAATATTCAGTCAGAATAATATTACTTTTTCTATTCCACTAGTTCAATTTGATTTATTTTGGGTTAGGTTACTTCGTAATAGGTAAATAAAAAAGTGAGGTCCGCTCGATATCGATCGGAGTCTGAGCAGTTATTTTGGGTATAATGGGAGGATTACACTAGTTTAGGCGTTTACGCATACAGTGGAAGTTATATTATTATACAAACACAGGGGAATCGGTCTTCATAAAAACCTATCAGACCTTACCCCTAAATCACTGATCCATCCTACTGACTAACAATTCTCGAACGTTTCCTTATTAAATTGAAAAAAAAAATATAAAATGGAATTACTATATTTAATCAATGTAACCACTTTATCAATGTAACCACATATGTAATCACATTTAACCACGACTTCAAGTTTCCTTAATACTCGGTTCGTATCCCGTAACGTTAACAATTCCCGACCGTTTACTATATCAAACCTATCAAACCTAACCCCTAAAACACTGATCCATCCTCAAGATTCCTTAATATTCGGTTCGTATTTAGTAACGTTAAAAATTCATGAACGTTTCCTTACTAAAGTTATACAAAGTAAAGGACTTCAAGTTTCCTTAATATTCCTTAATATTCGAACGTTTACTATCAAACCTAACCCCTAACACACTGATCAATCCTCAAGTTTCCTTAATATTCGGTTCGTATCCTGTAACGTTAAAATTTCCCGAACGTTTCCTTACTAAAGTTATACAAAGTAAAGGACTTTTTATACAAAGTAAAGTTATACAAAGTAAAGTTATACAAAGTAAAGTAAAGGACAAAGTAAAGTTTCCTTAATATTCCTTAATATTCGAACGTTTACTATCAAACCTAACACACTGATCAATCCTCAAGTTTCCTTAATATTCGGTTCGTATCCTGTAACGTTAACAATTCCCGAACGTTTCCTTTTGAAATATCATATTTAATCAAGGTTGGGCGAAATGACCAGACTGGTTGGGCGAAATGACCAGGCTGGTTGGGCGAAATGACCAGGCTGGTTGGGCGAAATGGCAGTTGGGCGAAATGGTTGTTGGGCGAAGTGTCCTGCTTCCCCTGGCCACACCACTGGCTATAATTCCTATTTTCCCCCTTTGAATCCTATTTTACCCACTCTCTCAAACAATACCACTGACCTACCCTATTAAACTTTCTCCCCTCTACCTGAGCAGACCTGAAGCACTCCTTGCCAAAATTGTGGCTGGCTGCCTACAATACCTCAGGCTCAAAGACTTCTAAGAATCGGCAAGTGCTGATTGGCTATAGGGCTCTCATGCTTACAGTTCGACAGTTAATAACAACTCCCAGTCCTGCTATAATTCCACTAACAGCCTCTGCAGAGCTTAACCACAAACACTGCAGAGACTGGGAGACAAATTAAAGGAGCTTTGGCAAAAGGTGAAGGCTCAGATTTTCTTAAACAATGGGGATTAATTGTAATTAATTAACTATTGACCAAAAATTATTAGGCATCACCTAATTCATACACAATCCAACAATCATCAGTTCAACTTTGAAAATGATCCATCAAAATCTTGAGGAGATTGAGATATTTGAAAATATTACAAAAAATGACCCCCGATGACCCCCTAAATGACATTTGACCTCAATTTTCCGAACAACCCTCGTAACTCTCATCCCGAGGAACGTTGTGACCAAGTTTCATTATAACTGGCCATACACTGTACGAACAGGAGCAATTTGAAAATATAGGGCCGCGGCCCGGGCCACAAAAGACCCCTAGTTGATCTTTGATCTCAAATTCATGAACACCCTGAAGGTAAAACTTCCATAGTACTATCGTGACAAACCCTCAACATTGTACCATGGAATCTGTAGGAGAAGAAGCATTTTGCGTATTTCCACAAAATGGCCCATTACGGCCCACATGTGACCTTTGACACCAAATTTCGGACCATCTCTGATGGCCCTATACCCAATGGTCCTTGTGTCCAAGTTTCATGAAATTCCATCAAACACTGTGCGAGTGGGAGTGGTTTTACCAATTGTTGACGGATAGAGTGATAGAGTGATAGGATGATAGAGTGATAGACGCCGCACTTTAACAATAGCTCACACCAGCATGCTGGTATGAGCTAAAAAAATAGGCTTCTTCAACTCAATATGATAAATTCTACACACTACATTTAGAGCCAAGCTTTCAGTATAGAGATATCGCGATTATAAGGTTTTCACAATTTGACCCCTGGTGACCCCAAATGACCTTTTCCCTCCATCAAAAACAGTAGGCTTCTTGTACTCAATGTGGTATTTCTACACACTAAATACGAGATTGGTCTGACCTTCCCTTCTTGAGATATCGTGTTTACAAGCTGGGCGTCACTCACACACACACCCATAAACACATACGCCATCATGAATGCAAAGGTTACGATTATCATCGAAACCAAAAATCAAAAGAGGGTGCTGTTTTACCAGTCCTCTCTGGTTCTGCTAAAATTGACAAGCTGTTGCTATGAGAGATGTATACTACCAGAATCATCAACAGTAGTATGGCAGTACCATAAGCTGATCACTAGAAGTATGTATATTTCTAAGTTTGCCCGTAATTAGTGAAATAGAGCTCTAATGAAACATGTGTCTAAAGTTTCAAGTCAAACTAACAGTTTTGCGCAACTTAACATGTCTTCTAAAACATGCTTTTTTATTCAGAGAAACAAAATATGGAACCTATCAGTAGTAAATCAAATGCAATGCAGAGATAATCAAGAACTGAAGAAAAAAAAAATTAACCTTTCAGATAATGAGTCATAGGATTTTAGAATTGATACCATTCGATGTCTTAACTATTATTTAGTTTTTTTTTTCTGGGGTGAACCCCCAGACTCCCCTGCATGGAAGCAGGCTTCACTGAAACCCAAGACTACCCACTCCCTACCCGGCCCTCCTTTATGATGTCATGGATCCCCATAAAGCCCTTTGTGGTTCATGTAACTTTGGGTTTTATCTCTATAAGCCTTCGTTCTATCTTAAATTTACGTCCCTGTACAATTAGTGGATATTTTGATAATGTTGATTCCATTATGCTGCTGCAAAATAGAATTACAGTTTTCAAGAATATGCAGCACATTGTGATGTGGATGCTGTCATTATGAAATATGTTCTTTTTAAAAATTGATTTTTTCCTTTTGATAGGCATGTACTTTATTACTCTCATTGAAATGAAATACATTGAATACTGAACATCATATATTTGCATCAGAATATAATCTGAAGTTATCAGAATATAGAAAGTGTTTTTAAAACCAGATTATCTTCCTTTTCGGATACATAAACTGCAATAGTTATGGCATTTACTCGGCCATATGCAGATACCTTGTATCAGCCCAGTGACCAGTGCAGACCAATGTAGACGATCTGATGCTATTTTATTTTTCAAGCAATAGCCCTCATCCAACACACTTAAAGTCATCCTTTTGTGGTGGGAATCAAATGACAAATTCTGCCAGAGTCATGTTCCCCTCTGATGTCCATATATATCAAATGTCATTTCATTTCAACTTTTTGTAGTTTGCTTTATAGCAAGAGAAAGATGATGCTAAAACTAACTATACAACAATGAGGTACAGTAAAGACAAAGCACGGAAAATCTAAGAGAGCAGAGACCTGTAGGGAAGCTGATCCATCTTTAAGAAACAAAACAGCCAAATGTTAGCAGCAAGAATAAAGGTAAAGTGATGTGAAAGCTGCCAACCTTGAGAGCTTGATTGAAGTTTTCAATCAGCTGTAACCACTGTATACTCTGTTTGGCAAAGAGAGCTGCATTAGCTTGTAGCTGCTTTGCTTCTGCATCCAACTTCTTTTCATTGTTGTAGGCTATCGCCACTCTGTAGGAGAAAAAATATCACAAAACGATTTAAAAACACTGATTTAGTTTTTACTTATTGGTATATAGTGATATTCTTATCTGAAAACAGCTGCAACTATATGATAATTTTTGAAAATTAGTGAATTAAGAGCGAATGTAGAGTGAAATTTGAATGAATTTAGAGGGAGTTAAGTTCAGTTAACAATGAAATTTAGGTTATAGTGAATACACAAATCAATTACCATGGTGTAGATGATTTGAACAGTAATTAATATAACCATAATCATCTAATGCTTCTATTAGTCATCCATGTACTATTATAGTAGCTCACTTGATTTTCACTCTCTTCTCACTCTAACAATAAAGTGTGCTTTCAATATTTCAACAGCAATCTGAATCTCAACAATGATTGGTCATAACCTTAAAATAAAGTCTATCAATTCTGGTGTTCAATTAACATGGTACATTGGTATTACTGGTATCAATGTCCAGTATCCTATATGGTACTATAAAGTAACAATACTAATTATAAGCTTGTACTTTGAAGCTGGGAGCCCTCACTATGAAAGTCTGACATGTCATTGTGCTACTAGGATCTTAAATCTTTTACGTTCTCTTTACATATTTTCAAGGTAGAATGCTAAAAGTGTTACTATTATTATTATTATTATTATTATTAAAGGTGTTGACACTGAAACCAATGTCATCTCAAAGAGGTTCTTTAATTTAAATTCAACATCTTCGAAACCCATTACAGACGATAAACACTGTCATAAGTAAAGAAAAACATAAAGAATTAAAGCATGAAGCTCAATGATGTCATAATATGTAGACTTGATCAAGTCATTAACCTTTTGTGCAAAAACCATTATATTTATGTTTAACTCCTAATCCGTTTGAGGAAGTTATTCATGACAGTTATCTCTATCACTTGACTATTGATAATGCTAGGGGTTTGTGTCTCCTTGGCTGTGGAGGTGGGGGAAGGGGTGGGGAGAAGGGGTGGGGAGAAGGGGTGGGGAGAAGGGGTGGGGAGAGTTGTTCATGACAGTTATCTCTATCACTTGACTATTAATTTAATAATGGTAGGGCTTGTGTCTCCTTGGCTGTGGAGGTGGGACGGAGGGGGTGGGGAGAGTTGTTCATGACAGTTATCTCTATCACTTGACTATTAATTTAATAATGGTAGGGTTTGTGTCTCCTTGGCTGTGGAGGTGGGGAGGGAGTGGGTGAGTGGGAGTTGTTTATGTCACTATCACATAGACAATTAATAATGGTAGGGTTTGTGTTTCTCCTTGGCTGTGGAGGTGGGGAGGGAGGGGTTTGTGGTGGAAGTTGTTCATGACACTATCACATAGACCATTAATGATGGTAGGGTTTGTGTCTCCTTTACAATAATCTCAACAAACAGAACTCAGTGGCATGAGATCTGATTTCACATTGGGAGGGATGCCACTTTCAAGCAACAATATTCTTTTCAAACTCCCAGCTGATCTAGTCCTTCACAGCAAAGAAGGGGAGGGGGGAAGGAAGGGGAAAAATGTTAAGTCATAATTGAAGGGTGTGCTGGTTGTACACCCCCTTTCCAAACTCACACAATATTTTCAATTTTTATTTGCACAACCTAAAGATCTAATTAAGATCTAATTTTAGATCAAATTTATCATCCAAACGGGTCTCAGAAAGCACCAATTGACATCTACATTTTGTCTACAATTTCTTTTCTGGGGAAGGTCCCCCAGAGCCTACTACATGCAAGAAGGACTCATAAAGGACCACACAGGCTACAGTTTTTATGAAATCCTGGATCAGCATTAGGCCTTTCCAGAAAGGTTTATACTACTTATAAACTGAATTGGGAAAAAAATTGTGATTTGTTACCCCCTTCCCCACCCCCAGTCCCACCTTGAAATAATGTGCACACCACTGTTTTAAGCAGCATTAAACAGAGGGAAAGTGATACGATACCTGTTGTTAAGATTTTCAACCAAGGCCTTGGTTACGTTGGATGCAGATATGATAGCTTCTTTTCTTCTTCTTTCTAAAATAGAAAAAAGCTTAGGTTAAAGTAAGTATTAAGGAATTATACAACCAGTTATAAAAGGCATGTTGTTAACCCCCTTATGTTTGGCACTTTTGGCGTTACATGGAGTGAGGCACCATCTTGAGAAGATGCCATCTTGTTTTGTTTAGTGAAGCACGCACGTGCATAAGGAAGATTAAGAAAAAGTATTTAACCAAATTTTCATATGTCATGTATAATAAGCAGATTGTACATTTTCCCAGCTGCATATATTTACTTTCAACCCAGCCTATGGCAACTGAAGCCAGCAGTTCTAATATGACAACAAACAATATCTAAAATTTATCATATTAACATGCCATCTCATGAAACTGTATGAGTGATTGTGTTTATCAACCTGTACTGTAGATGCCAAAAGTATACGTGATTATAAATTTTGACAGTAAGATTTAAGTGTTACTGAATATAGTATTTAGCTTTCTTGTAACTGTACCAACATACCAAAGATTCTCTGGAAGCACATTAAAACCCACAAGTTCTCCTTCCAAGCAGGTACAAATACAGTCCCATGTTATCATAAAAATATGAAAAATTCCACTTAGAATTGATTACAACAAACTGAGACTTACTAGCAAACTTAAAGATGGGCTTCCATTGCACTGATGTAAAATCTGGAGATTGCCCAAAGTGCTCCATGATATGCACATCTGACAATATTAGATACCAAGACAATAGGCCTACTAGTAGGCATCCTATGCTATGCTATGGCTTTTAAGTATGCAAAAAGGAACAGAAAGGAATCGGTAATAAATTATGTCCTCAAAAACGTAATGATCATTGAAGCCTTCTTACTTCTTCTAGTACACCTACTGTAGGTATAATGTACTTGCTCTACCAGTCCCCATTTATAAAGTCGCCTACATTAGACTGTATTTTAGAGAGTGGTAAGAATGAGGATGTCCATAATATTGCAAATGCATAGCTTAAGTTATGAGCCAATATATGTTTGGAATTTCTGTGCTCAAAAGGAAGCAATGGAAACACAGAGAAGACAAAGTTTCAGCTAAATTTGTGCATGAAACTTTACAAATTGAATACTTTCCACATATTCCACATATCTGTATATACAACCATGAAAATAATTTCAAGTCCATGTGAAAATATATTTGTTATAAACAAAAAGGGCAACCAACAACATATTTCATTATGACAGGCTATGAAAGTTATTTAAGATGTCAATGATATATATTCAAACCAAAAAAGACCCAGGTTCAAGGCCAGTATACCTCTGAAACAGTTTGAAGAATTATTAAGTCAGTTGCAAAACAATAATAAGTAATTCAGTGTTTCAAAAATGTAAAGAAGCAATAGAAAATGGTTTGACCCAAGTTGGAATATGTTTGTTTTCTCTCACATGAAAGTTTCTCAGCCTGGATGCCACTGTTATTTATTTCAGAAATGATTACGGCAGTTGATCATAATCTTGTCTGTCATTACCATCAGCAGATGCCTTATCCAGCATGGCATCCCAAACTGCTATGTAATGCATAATGGTCAATCACTATACAAGTACAAATATGCATAGCAGTTTTATAACACACAGTAGTATTTTAATTTTATACAAATTATACAAAACTGCTGCACAGAACTTTGCCTTTTTTGGGATTGTTCCAACATTGGTAATAATTCTGACAACTGGTACAAATAAGGCATATACTTTTAACTTACAATCTTGTACCAGTGTAGATACCATTCAAAATAATTTTCTGACAAAAGGGAGGGGGAACTCCTATGCAGAGCCCTTTTCCTAGACCGCAACAACTTGTCTTCCTGTCTTCCATCACATACAATATGAAAACTGAGTGTAGACATGTATTGGGATGTTATAGTGTTACAAGGACTAGAGTAAAAGTATTGCTAATCTTTGCTAATGAAATATTTTTAAGCAAGCAAAGATTAGTCTATTCTGCATCCTTTAAGAATAGCAATGAATGACTGAAGTACTTTTGTTTCACCATTCAAGTTTGCAACTTTGGAAAATCACTATAGTAGTAATTATGTGAAGAGTACATTGTGCCGAAGGGCCTAGTCTAGCTCCAACACATAAGCTGTTTGTCCTGGACATTATCAGCACATAAAATACTCAAGTTCTTTGCACTACAAAACTTATCAATTGACATACTGGATGCATAGAGTTGCTGTAAAATGTGAGGCCCTGATAACAATACATGTACATAGAGAGTGAGTCTATATGTGGCAAGTGCTCAGATTATGAACAATAAAATATCCTAAAGCTAATGAAAACTTCAACCAAATATATTTGCACGGGGAACGCCTTGCCAATAGAAAAAATATGCACGAATTTTATTTGATTCATTGAAATTGCATGGACAGAAAAGTCTGACACAATTTGTTTGCGAAAGGCATATAGGCCTAGGCTAAGTACTTTACAAATTACAGTCTGGGATATGTAGGCATATGAATGATAGCATGATCACAATTACTTGAAACTTTTAGGTGGGATTTGTGCACATGTATGCTCCCAACATGATATAATTTATCAAGGCCTAGACTATCACGCAGTTAGGACTATGGCGCATTTAGTGCGAGTGTAAGGTGGGCCAAGCCAAGTCTAGCCTACGCCGTAGTAGTATAACCATGCAAATATACATAACGATGAGTGTAACTAAGCATACATATGATTATATACTATAGCCTACAGGCCATAATAGCCGCTAATGTAACCTTGTATGTCTCTCCTTGCTGCCTGTTTGGCTTGATGTTCTCTGACAAGTGATGATAACATTTTGTGTGTATGGTCACGAAAGAATGTTACACGGCACTGAATGAGACCTCAGGTTTCACTTTGCTCGGGTTGAATCAAAGGAGTTGTCTCTGGATGATGTTTTGGAATTCTAAGTAGTTGGTACAGTAATACAGGAATCGGATTTGCGAAAAAGCGGCACAGCAAAAGTCATGGAACGCCAAATTAACTTGGTAATCGCAGAGGAACCACCTGTTAGTCTGGGAGCCTGTCCCATATGATTTCACCCCATTTAGCCCAGAAGGTTTGACCCCTTAAAGTTACTAAGACCATCTAGGTCATTCGCAAACAAATTGTCAGCTCAACCCCAGTGGTCGGGTTCGGACCCCAGACCCCTGAAAAAGACCCCCCCCCCCGGACGGGTTAATTTCACCCCATCTAGCCCATGGACCAAACTTTGTCAGAAGGAAGTAGTATGGCTGTACATTACAAAAAAGGCAAAACTGACAAAATTCCCAGTCGGGAAGGGGTTGTCAGAGTCAGACCCCCCACTAAGTCACCCCCAGTCGGGTTGATTTCACCCCATCTAGCCCATGGACCAAACTTTTGCAATACCAAACTTTGTCAAAAGGTAGTAGTATGGATGTACATTACAAAAAGTGTAAAACTGACAAAATTCCCAGTCGGGAAGGGGTTGTCAGACCCCCCACTAAGTCACCCCCAGTCGGGTTGATTTCACCCCATCTAGCCCATGGACCAAACTTTGTCATAAGGAAGTAGTATGGCTGTACATTACAAAAAAGGCAAAACTGAAAAAATTCCCAGTCGGGAAGGGGTTGTCAGACCCCCAACTAGGTCACCCCCAGTCGGGTTGATTTCACCCCATCTAGCCCATGGACCAAACTTTTGCAATACCAAACTTTGTCAAAGGTAGTTGTATGGATGTACATTACAAAAAGTGTAAAACTGACAAAATTCCCAGTCGGGAAGGGGTTGTCAGACCCCCTACTAAGTCACCCCCAGTAGGGTTGATTTCATCCCATCTAGCCCATGGACCAAACTGTCGAAAGGAAGTAGTATGGATGTACATCACAAAAAGTGTAAAACTGGCAAAATTCCCAGTCGGGAACAGGGGCGTATCCAGGGGGGCGCAACAGGCGCCCCCCATTGGCCGTCACAAAAAAAAAAGTTTAGCAAAAAAAAAAAAAATTGATGACGACCTTTAAGTGAGATGTCGGTGATCGCTCAACCCCCACCCCCCCCCCCTCCCGTATGCTTTATTTTTTGTTTGCCAAAAAAGGTTCTGGCGAAGTTCGGCGGCATAATAGTTTTAGAAACATAGATGGTAATTGTGTTTGTATTATCACTATAAACACTAAGTGACATGCCAGCCATACTAAATTGTGCATTTTGTGTCCATATTTACTGGAAATGTTGCTTATTATTAAGGTCGAAAAATGGATCACATATGGCCATGGGCGGCGATCCTGGGGGGGGGAAGGGGGATATATCCCCCCATGAAAATGGGTGGAGGGGATGTAATACACCATATCCCCCCCACCAAATGCCAGGGATAAGAATATTTTCATGCCTACATTTATGCATCATCGTTAATGTACGGTTCTTTTTAGCTTCATTTCTCGCCTACCATAAACGCAGTGCGATCTTTTCAAATAAAGCGTATTTATAAAGCAAGAATAGTTGACTGTAGGCTTCATTGGCCCTATAACAACAAAATGTATTATTGTGCCCACGGTATTGATATAGTACATACATGCACCCTCATAGTATTCATATAGGCCCTATAGTAGGCCTACACACGTACATGTTCCCTCGAACAGCTGAGAATCTCATGTTACCAGGGTAATGCTTAATACACGTTTCACCTGGATGCCCTAGCAATCGGTACCTAGGAATGTAACTATGTGTAATTGTGTATTGCATGTGTATAGGCCTATAATAGCCTGCATGAGGCCATTTTCTTCATCGAATAATATAAAAGAGCTCTCGAACATTCTAACGTTGCGCCTGAAACAAGATTGACAAGAGCAATTTTCCCAAAATAACACCCGAAATTAAAAAAAAGGTATTTTGGATCCTGATTATGAGATATTTCGGACATGACATCCCTATTTTAAAGTTGGGTATATGCCGCTTGGAAACCTCGGGAAGTGCCGTTTCCGGCCATCTAGAGGGTTTGTTAATCCCAAAATTTTCTTCTACGCTTCGCGCCAACTCATGGTGGCGCTACGCTTAGATAGTCAACAAGGTCATATCCCCCCCCCCCCCACTCGGAAGTACGGATCGCCGCCCATGCATATGGCACCATTTTGCATTTCAGCCCTTCTTCGAAAGCAAAAATTGTCCACCCTCCCCTTAGACCCATCCCCAGGACGGCGATCATTCATGCCTGACGCCCCCCTATTGGAAAATCCTGGATACGCCCCTGGGGAAGGTGTTGTCAGACCCCCACAAAGGTCACCCTCACCCAACCCAAAAAGGCGGGTTGATTTCACCCCTTCTAGCCCATAGACCAAATTTTGTCAAAAGAAGGTAGTATGTCTGTACATTAAAAAAAAAAGGAATATCTGACAAAATTGCTGTTTGGAAGGGGTTGACCCCTACAAAGAGCCCCTACCCAGTGTCTTTTACCCATGAACTGAGATGATAAACATATTAACATAATTATTACAAAAATAAATAATTATTGATTATATTTATGAGAGGAGATATTCTATGTAATTCAAAAGAGCCTTCAATGTCCATTATGGCTTGCCTTTCTTAATTGCTTCATCTTTTTTGGTGACAAGCTTCAACCCAGTTATCTGCTTGGTCCCATAATATATGGTGTTACAGCAGAGGTGGAACAAAAAAATATTGGGGACCCTTTGGCATATTAGATATCGTTAATAGGAACATTCTTCTAATTTCTGAAGCCTTTTCAAATAGTTATAGATATGCCAGGTATATAATTGGTTAATCAAAGAAGTTTATTGGGGGGGGGGGGAGGCTTGACCACTCAATTATATTATTGAAGCTGCCCCCCTCCCCTACTTCAGCTGTTTTTGTGTTACGAATGCATACTTTCCTTGTGCAATTGTTTTCATTTCATTTTTGGCATTTCTTTAAATATTTATGTATCCTATGGGTTAGATTTCTATAGTAGCTCACATTGTACTATTGCAACCAATAATTAAGTACTCATATTGTTTCTTTTTAAACCTAGCTACAATTGGTAGCATGCCAGTATAAAGATTATTTGGTTGAAATCAAGGAATATTTACAAAATCTGGAAGTTTAATTTGATTTACATCATAGGTGAAAAGGCAGTATTCCCCCCCCCCCCAAAAAAAAAAAAAAAAAAACAAAAACAAAGAGCATATTTCAACTATTTGATCTGTATTTAGTGTCTGATTTAGGGGGTGTTGTGGCGGGTGTACCCTTCCCCTTTCAGACCACCCCAAAAAGTTGTGTTCCAGACAAGAATGCTGGAAAATAAGTGCATTATTCAAATCGTGCAGACACTACTTGTCTGAAAAATCAGATATCTGGATTTCCCTTTATTTTTATATCTAATAATTTTCACATTTTGAACCCAAATTTGGCAAATCAATCTTGATCGGGACTTCATAACTGCGGTTTATCTGTCGAAAATCCTGTAACTGGTAAGCTTTACCTTAGCAATTTGTTTTCAAATCACACTTTACTTAGAATATTTGCAGAAGAGGTGGATTGATAAGATGGACACAACAGAATTATGCAAGTGACCTGATGGTGCACAATATAGGAACTAATCAAAAAGACAATATAGACTTTTAAGAATAACCATTTGTATTTTAAAACCTTTAAATCGCACTGTGCCCAATAACAGAAGGGCCTTAAAACTGAGTGAGGCCATGTTTGTTCAAATGCAATGTTTGGTGGGGTTCTAGCTGTAACTATTTCCTCTTTTGTGGATGGTATTTCCTAAATTAAATTATCTTGTTATTATAGTTTTCCATGACTGTTTGTCATATTGAAGACACAAGTGTGGTAATTGCCAGTCCAAACAACCATGTTGAACAAGCAAACTTATTCTACCAACATGAACTGGGGCTGGTCCTGTTGAAAGCATGTTGTTATTTTCTACATTTTTCATGCAAAGGAATCTGCTTTACAAGTGTAAAAACTTTTCATATTTAACATTTGTTCCTGGTTCTACATGTATCTATTTCTTGCTTTTACGGTATATATATGTTACACAAATACATAAGTGGCCCATGTGACCAGAATGGGCACATCTTTGCTTTCAGACCATTTGGTAAGTTTTTCCATGTTTTATAATACAATGTCTTGAATACTTTCTTTAAACAAAATTCTGGTCTATGATTAGATTGCGTGAATTGAATTGGCTGGGTGGGGGCACCTTTTGGGGGGTCTGAAAACCCAGCAAGACCAGCAATTTTGTCAGATTTTCCTTTATTTTAATGTACAGACATACTAATTCCTTTCGACAAAGTTAAGTCTGTGGGCTAGATGGGGTGAAATCAACCCGCATTTTGGGGTGGGTGAGGGTGACATTTGTTGGGGTCTGACAACACCTCCCCGACTGGGAATTTTGTCAGTTTTACACTTTTTGTAATGTACATCCATACTACTACCTTTTGACAAAGTTTGGTTTTGCCAAAGTTTGGTCCATGGGCTAGATGGGGTGAAATCAACCCGACTGGGGGTGACCTAGTGGGGGTCTGACAACCCCTTCCCGACCAGGAATTTTGTCAGTTTTGCCTTTTTTGTAATGTACAGCCATACTACTTCCTTCTGACAAAGCTTGGTCCATGGGCTAGATGGGGTGAAATCAACCCGCCTTTTGGGGGGTGGGTCAGGGTAAACTTTGTGGGGGTCTGACAACACTTTCCCGACCAACAAGTTTGTCAGTTTTGCCATTTTTGTAACATACTACCATGCTACTTCCTTTTGCCAAAGTTTGGTCCATGGGCTAGATGGGGTGAATCAACCCGACTGGGGGTGACTTAGTGGGGGGTCTGACAACCCCTTCCCGACCAGGAACTTTGTCAGTTTTGCCTTTTTTGTAATGTACAACCATACTACTTCCTTCTGACAAAGTTTGGTCCATGGGCTAGATGGGTTGAAATTAACCCGCCCGGGGGGTCTTTTTCAGGGGGTCTGGGGTCCGAACCCGACCACTGGGGTTGAGCTGACAATTTGTTTGTGAATGACCTAGATGGTCTAAGTAACTTTAACACTAGATGGGGTAAATCAACCCGACTGGGGGTGACTTAGTTGGGGGGTCTGACAACCCCTTCCCGACCAGGAATTTTTTTCAGTTTTGCCTGTTTTGTAATGTACAGCCATACTACTTCCTTCTGACAAAGTTTGGTCCATGGGCTAGATGGGGTGAAATTAACCCGTCCTGGGGGTCTTTTCAGGGGGTCTGGGGTCCAAACCCGACCACTGTGGTTGAGCTGACATATTTTTGTGAATGACCTACAGTAACTTTAAGGGGGCAAACCTTCTGGGCTAAATCATGTGGGACAGGCTCTTGGCCTATGTGGTTTAGTCCGAGGTGCCGGAAGAAGTTTCAATCTAATCACCTTTGCTGTCTTGTAGCTATTGTAAATTAAGCACAGAAATACATTCTAGAGACGGCAATTTTATTGAAATGTATTTCAAAGCCGCTGTGGGGTCCAGAGGAGAAGCCCAGAAGTCTCTGCATTTTGCTAGCCTAATATTACCCGAACGTAGGAGTTTTGGAGGAAAAATGAAGGAGAATGTTTCAAGTTTGTTTTACCGCTGTTGACAGGGGGAGAGGGGCAACTGGTGTTTTCAAACGGTTGAAGCTCTTATTAGCATTTTGGCGGGAAAATAACCCTGCAATGGAGAACGGTACAACTGACTATCCCAGTAGGCCCCATCTCATCTGACTGAGACTGCTATCACTAAAAACAATCAATTATACGTGAGATAGTTGTTATCATCGTCTGTCAACAGAATCAGGGGGTAGGAGCCGGGGGCCCTGGGGGCACGTTCCCCTGCCAATTTTTTTCCAAAATAGCAAATGTGTCCTACTGGCAAATAAAATGTGCCCCTTTGATGAAGAACTGTCGTTTGGATATCTTAAGCCTTTGTTAATTTTAATACTTTATACTAATTATTTATTTTTAGTATGAATATGCTATTTTTAAAATGGCATCCCATATCTTTTTGTAGCACGGTTAACAATAAACAATCTCAATAAATAAAATCAATGTTGCAGCTCATTCTACTAGCATATTATTCTATACTACACATGGTCCGCTAGTTTAATTCTGGTATGTTGCAACATTTCAAACGTCCCAGGTCCGATGACTTGGATTAAACCGAGGTTGCTAAAGACTTTTGTTCAATGAATGAACACGGGAGGATATTTTTGGAAGGTTCTAAATTATTTATGGACAGAAGTACAGATCTAGGTTGATAAGAGTCACGTGCACCATAATAGTATTGATAGCATACTAACACATAATATATATTTAAGTTATATGGCCGGTGTGCATCGGTTTATAGCATAACGAGTGGTGGTTGTGGAATGAGAAAGTGCCGCTCTGATGTTATGCCCCTCCCCCCCCCCCACACACTTTTGGATGCTTCCTACCCTCTGAACAGAATACAAAAGCAAAATACGAAGACAAAGGAGAGGTATATTATAAACTTGTTTCTTTTACAGTGCACATTATCACCAAATAATACCATGCTTACAGGAAACCCTACAGGAATCCCAACAATATCGTGGGCCCCGAGTAAGAAACACTTGAGGACTGCTTAGTGAATGATATAAAACACGTTGCAGGCGAATTGCGTCCGTAGCTAAGGCAGCTATCATCTCATTAATAGTGTAAAGTATATACTGTTTTAAACATGCGTCAGTAGATTCATTATTAAACGTTGAAGATTAAAAGCATTTCCTGTGGACAATGCCTGGACCAGATTCATCATATTCCTGCTTGCTGATCCACATCTGTTGGAAGGTGGAGAGAGATGCTAGGATGGATCCACCAATCCAGACAGAGTATTTCCTCTCTGGTGGAGCGATGACCTTGATCTTCATGGTAGGAGGAGCAAGGGCTGAGATTTCCTTCTGCATACGGTCAGCGATACCAGGGAACATAGTAGTACCGCCGGAGAGGACAGTGTTACAGTACAAATCTTTACGAATGTCCACGTCACATTTCATGATACTGTTGTACGCAGTCTCGTGGATGCCAGCCGATTCCATACCAATGAAAGATGGCTGAAAGAGAGTTTCGGGAGCCCGGAAGCGCTCGTTGCCAATAGTGATGACTTGTCCATCGGGGAGTTCATAACTCTTTTCTAAAGAAGAACTTGAGGCAGCTGTCTGCATCTCTTGTTCGAAGTCAAGAGCAACGTAAGCAAGTTTTTCTTTGATATCACGAACAATTTCACGTTCGGCTGTTGGAGATGAAGCAGATAAATTAAAACTAAGCAAACTCCTCGCAGTCGGTAGGCCTATCGTTTGTGAATAAATGACCTGTATTTCAACAAACGTGTGTTCACAGGTCAGCACTAACTTGTATTCATCTTTTAAACATCTTTTAATGAAAATACCAAATAAAACGATGTAAAGTTTGTTGCAACTGGCTGGTCCGATGAGCTGCAGTCAGTAGATGTATAGCCCGGGATCCTGGGGTAAATAAGGGGACCGGGATAATATGGAGGGGGACCGAGTAAATGGAGGGGGCCCTGAAAAAATATGGGGGGACTGGGGATACGAATTTTAAAAAACTTGAGGAATATGACTTTCATAATAAATTATACAGAAACGAACATACGTACCGGTTGTTGTGAATGTGTAGCCTCTTTCAGTCAGGATCTTCATGAGGTAATCTGTGAGGTCACGTCCGGCGAGATCAAGACGAATGATAGCGTGAGGGAGGGCGTACCCCTCATAGATGGGTACCGTGTGGGATACGCCATCACCAGAATCCAAAACGATACCAGTGGTACGACCAGATGCATACAGGGACAGCACGGCTTGAATAGCGACATAGAAGGCCGGGGAGTTGAAGGTTTCGAACATGATCTGTGAGAAAAATAAGGTAAAACTCTTTAGAAGTTCGCAACAAAAGCCTCGCCTGGTCTGAATAAATAGCCGTACATAGATTAAGGTTGTAGTCTGCAAGCCTACCATCCCTACCTGCACATACAAATATAGGGCCATGTAGGCCAAACTCATCTGAACATGTAGAATTAAGGACCTGTATGCCAGCTATCCTCACCACTTCTGGAGGAGAACGCCAGACCCCCGCATGGGACGCGGCTGCAACGACCCCATGGACACACCTCATTCATAAAATCCTTCGTTCGTATGAACCACATATTATGTCCATCTCGTATCTAACTCTGTCTGGGAATTTTATCATTTTCCCACTCTCCTTTGAAATTCTGTGCACGCCGGGGTATGTCCGTAGTCTAGGACCACTCCTCCGGGCACATGACGTCAATGATATTAAAAAAAACTGATTCAACACCTACCTGGGTCATCTTTTCCCTGTTGGCTTTAGGGTTGAGTGGAGCTTCTGTACAGAGCACTGGGTGTTCCTCTGGAGCTACACGGAGTTCATTGTAGAATGTGTGATGCCAGATCTTCTCCATATCATCCCAGTTTGTGACGATACCGTGTTCAATTGGATATTTCAAGGTGAGGATACCACGTTTGCTCTGTGCTTCATCTCCTACATAGCTGTCTTTCTGTCCCATACCAACCATCACACCCTACGAAAGTGGACAAACAAAAAGAAACCCGTGTTAATGACATTTTATGCAGGTGTAAGGTTAGGTTGGAATTGCAAAATCCCACTATTGTATGCAGTGGCGCGCGTAAATGTGGGCCATACCGCCCCTCCCACTCCCCGTCGTTATTTGGGTGAAGTGGTTTGGAAATTTGGAAAAGTATGACCACTCCTTACGGTGTACCCACTTTATTAAACTTCGTACAAAAAAAGGATTTATTAGCACAGCCTTGCTGTAAACCTAATTTTGGTCTAAAAATGATCGAGAATGGACTATTTAACGTATAGACATCGAATTTACTCGGAGGAGAGGAATCCCTCATTCCCATTAATGGTATGGTCAGGTTGAACGACCCCAGGGCCACACGTCCATCTTTATAACATTCACCCCGGCTATTTTAGAAAGGTTCATGGCCAAAACTAAATCAGTCGGTAACAGCTCCCTGGATTTCTAACAGATTTTGCAGTCAGACCGGTATAATATAAAGATATGGAACTAAACTTTAAATTTCAAAAAATGCGCAGTCTTTATATACATAACTCACTCTCACATAAGGGTTTGGACTACCTGTTTATGTTAACAGTAATTACCCACACCATTACCCCACTTTTGAGTAGTACTGACATACCTGATGTCTTGGTCTGCCTACGAGTGAGGGGAACACCGCTCGGGGGGCGTCATCGCCAGCGAAACCGGCCTTGCACATACCGGAACCATTGTCAATAACCAGGGCTGCTACATCTTCATCCATGCTGGTAAAGAGTCGTTTGTTATCGTCCAATGTGAATACGTCTGTAAAAATATGAACATACAATCAAACTATTAATAGGATTAGCCTACGACTGCATCAACTAACATATGCAGGGATGTGCCCACGCTGGGCGGCACTGGGCGGCCCCGCCCAGCACTAAACATTTCCGCCCAGCACTGTCTTAAAAATCGTGAATCCCGCCCAGCACTATTATCATCTAAAATGACGACATTCGTAACATTATGTTCAACATAAATTGGGCCACATGTATACTCGTTCCCCCCCCCCCCCCCCCATTTGTCAAATTCACGTAAACACAGGTGCGGAGATATGGAGTAGGCGTGGCTTTAATCTGCAGCATGCAGTATCACACTCCACTAGCTCTGTATACAACTTCAAACATCGAAAAATGTCACCCCTCCCCTTAGACCCCCTCCCCCAGGACGGCGATCAGTATACCCGGCACTCATTAAATCATGGGCACATCCCTGCATATGATATAGGTGCAAGTATTACTCGAAAATCATTACGCCATAGATGGATCCAGGTATTAAGCCAGACCGTGGCAGAGGGGAAAGGGTGAGTTACATAATCTATTTCACCATCATGTGTACAAAAGCTTCACAAGTGAATGGAAACGAGTATTGGGCCTTTTCCATAAACTAATGGTGCCCCTCCTTACATTGCTGGTGCCACGCCCAAAGTTCGACAAAGATCACTGAAACTTCCACATGCTTCAGTGAGGTAAAGTGAAATCGACTATATGGTCTCGCGTTATTCCCGAGACCCATTCCTCTCTCGTTGGTGTGCTAATTAATTGCAAGTTTAGAAACTCCAGGACTACAAGGCTTTTGAATATTTATGAAAGATATTCCACATCGTACATTTGTGAGCCAACCGTGAAGGTCTGTTAAAGGGAAGGTGCTGTTTGAAGATTTGGAGACCGATATATCTAGCAAGAAATGAACGTGAAATATATACGCTTATAATAAATTAAGACTGATCTGTTAACCCGGTGTCTTGAATAGCTTGTAGTTTTCTAGCCTTAGAAAAACAGCTTTCTGCAGGAGCTTAACTGAAAACATCCAAGACAAAACTGACCCACCATAATTCGTTTAAAAGTTGAAATTACTTATAAAAAAGCAATCAATCAACGATACATAAATATACTACAAAGGCATAAAGTAACCATAGTGTACAGACCACTTAAGGAGTGAACTTGATTACTGTACACAAAAATAACTAACCTGTTAATTAATGTCTCGATTGGTCACTTGCTACCGCTCAGAACCGCAGATACAATCTGAATGCTACAGTGTAAATCACGTAGTGTGCTATACCTCTACTGGGCAAGAACTCCACTGGAATCAAATATCGATGAATATTGATCGAACTGTCTTTTCCAGGAGATGACCATTTAAGGTCATGCTACCGTACAATCCTTCGTTGACTCGTAGTTGGTGAATAGTAAATTTAAATGATACTAGACCGCGCCTTATCTTGCACAATACCTTCTTCAGCCTTCAATAGCTCATCAGCTCCGCCTTAATCCTTTTCTCAGCTCACACTGATAAATTCTTATTCATAAGCTTGTTGTGTATAATTATGTGTAGGCTACATACCGAAGCGTAGTTTTGTTCGTCATTGCAAGGGAAATTAGTGGCCCTTGGAGTACTTTTCAACCGTTGAATTTTTGTGGATTCCATGGATTTAATCCGCCTTTTGCTGCCTGGGGATGCGTTTCAAAAACAGTATTCATAAAAAAGACCTTTACTATTAACCCTGTCAGACCATGGAGCTATGGTCAGGCTAAAGCCTTTTCTTTAGATCAATATAAGCGTTCATAATGTTGGTGTTTATTACTTCGGGTGAGGTTATTACATAATTCTCAAGCTGTAAGCAACCAAAGTAAAGACTCCCCGAACAAGAACTGCATTTGCTTGCAAAATTGCAGTATTGTAGTGCGTGTGGAGTGCTTGCAGTATTGGAAAGAACTTTGCGGTTGTTCATGGTGTAACTTTTTGGGCGGACAACACACCAGGGAGTATGTCATGTAGGTACCTACAAAGTGAGGGCGCTTGTGAGTGCCGTGACAGGCTCATTTTAAGTTGGCTACGCAGCTAGCCTCTGAAACTGCAAATGTACAGAGATTATATGAAACTTTAAGTTTTAACGTCCAGTCATGTAGGTATCATTCACTTGGCCAGCAATGCCATTATTGTAGTGCGCGTTCACGCGCACTACAATAAATATGCATGAAAGAAGTTTCTTCCCAGATTGTCAAACCATAGCTGACATAGTCAAACAGGTTGTGCTTTGCCTGTCAACAAATAAAGTTGCGAAAGGCGAACATCATCCATACTGACTTATAATCACTCCAATTATTACATTATACTTCCCAGAATCACCTATTTTTCTAAAATGTTTATTCAACTAGTCTCCACATGACTGCTACGAGAAATTGAAAATTTCACCTTTAACTATATTTATGCGTAGCCTTTACAAGGTGCTCTTTGATAGATAAATTGGCATTAAAATATATTAAAGGTGCATGAGCAGTTGCGCATGCACGGACCCATGTTCTGATGTTTGTTTGATCAATATAATCTCAGCAGTGACATGCTTATTCAGAAAACTTTTCCCTGTTCTGATGTGACTTTATGTGATAAGATTTAACAAGCTTGTTCGCAAATCTACTTACCAATAAATATGTGTTAACTGGGTTGAAACAGGAAGTGTATTCCTTTATTTATGACTGTGTAACCGACTCATTTGTGTAGTCAGTTGCGGTGTTCACACCGTCGACTGATAAGCAGTGCATCGCATTCGAAGTGTAATGTTGGTATACGTAGGAAGAGGGGTACTCAAGATAAAAAATAACCAGTGTCCAATCGGAGGGAGGTTATGCGAGGGAGCCAATTAGTTATACTTCAACAAGGGCTTGTTAAATATGGTTAATTATTGCTACAGAGTATGCACCACACGTATTATCATCTACTATAGAGTCATCGTGATCCGAAACTCTGTATAAATGCGCGCAACATGATAACAGGACGGAGTAGAGAAACAGCCATCGGAGAGGTGGGGTTAATGTTGTCAACCAGCGGGCGTATGGCAAGCCGTTTTACTTTTTATTCGATATTTGATGATATCATCAAATATTTGGTGATATCAGCAAATAATTGTTGATATCATCAAATCATTTGATGATATCATCAAATAATTGCTGATATCACCAATTATTTGGTGATATCAGCAAATAATTGTTGATATCAGCAATTCATTTGCTGATATCACCAATTCATTTGCTGATATCACCAATTCATTTGGTGATATCACCAAATAATTGCTGATATCAATAAATAATAGCTGATATCAACAAATATTTGCTGATATCAGCAAATGAATTGGTGATATCAGCAATTGAATTGATGATATCAGCAAATCATTTGTTGATATCAACAATTCCGACATATCACTAATTAATTAGTGATATGAGGAACCGAATTGCTGATATCATGAAATGATTTGGTAATATCATTAAAAGATTTGCTGATATCAGCAATTGAATTGGCGATATGTTGGAATTGCTGATATCAACAATTCATTTGCTGATATCACCAATTCATTTGCTGATATCAGTAATTCAAGCGTATCGAACCAACGTCTACAAAAAGGAATTAGAAACGAGCGCCATCAACAGGCATTCTTTTGGGGTCTTAAGGGCGTGTTGACTGGTAGCGGGCACAGAAAGGCGCCTGGTGCGCGGTTAATTTCAGCCTTGGTTATAGCGATCAACGGGAGGGGAAAGGGGACTAAGTTACACAGTACCACTACTGCCACTGGGAGAGGTACCGTGGCTACTCATGCACTTGTGACAGGGAGGACAAACATTGGGCAAGCACCGAGTAGGCCAGGCCTATAAACCTATGAAAAATAATATCGGGGTGGTTAAGTAGCTCAATATGAAATACCAAAATGTAAAAAGTATACCCTGGTCGGCGGGCGACAGAAACAGGCTGGGAACTGTGTCCATTAGACTGGCTCCCCGATGGTGGCTGCAACCAGTGGCGGGAGATTTGTTTCAAATATTGGGGTGGGGGGACTTTAACTTGGGTGCAGACGCGTAACAATTCCCCCACCCCAAATTAAAATTGTTCGCGCACTTCGTTATTTTGTATATATATATATATATATATATATATATATATATATATATATATATTTATATATATATATATATATATATATATATATATAAATATATATATATATATATATATATATATATATATCTATATATATATATATATATATATATATATATATATATATATATATATATATATATATATATATATATATATATATATATATATATATATATATATATGTATATATAAATACAGGCGTGTATCCAGGATTTTCTAACCCGGGGGCGCGATCGAATTACTATCTAAGCGGAGCGCCACAGAAAATTTCTGGTTTTGATAGCCCCCCAGATCACAGGAAATGGCACTTCTCGGGCTTGAAAATGATCAACAAGTTGTATACTTTGGCCTGAGAATCAAGTTTTCCCAATAGTTTTTTTTTTCTATCCATAACCTTTTTCAAGATTGTCACCAGTCACACATCATGTTCGACCTCATCGCTTCTCCTGTGGATCATTGCTTTGGAAGGTAATACTACGTAACGGCCTATACAATACCCGTCAGCCCCACTTTTCAAGGTTTGAAGCCCATTATTTGTTCAGAATTTGAATTATAAATTCACTTCAAAACATATCCATAAATGTTGCACAAAATTTCATCTATAGTCAACCAATATAGAAAAAAAAACCTTCAACCCCTAATAGACCGGTCAGTAGAGGGAAGTATAATGAAGAATGTTGGTCAGGGAATTTTCGAAAATTCAGACACAGTTAATTTATTGTGTACAAATATTATAAATATAAAACTTCGATATCGTTAAAAAAGACAAAAAATATCTTCGCCCCACCCCCCCCCCTACTTGGCTACGTGCCTGCGGTTAGAAATCTTGTAGGAAACAGGCCAAATGGAAACCCAGTGACCCAGTGAACCCATATCGATGTGGATCATATATATGATTGTACGTACTTACACTCATACACAAGAGATGTACAGACATTATGATAATAATCATGAGTGACAACATGCTATACGGTCACAGGTCACAGAAACGACGACGAAGAGTCATTTACCTCATAGCGCATGTGTTGGATGAAGTTTTAGCCACCGCCAAATAGGATTTGGATAAATAATCTCATGCATTATTTTCTATTTATAGCCACACAAAAACACTATGCCACCAAATATTGGGGAGGGGGATATTAGATACTATATCCCCCACCTAAAATATGCCCCCCCCCCCCCCCATGATCGCCGCTCATGGCTGCAACGTTCCGTCTGGCTGTGCCTGTGCGTCTGCGATGGAAAGGAGCCGATCGTGCACAGCTGCTATTGAATTGAACCTGTGCTCATCGATGCTCGCGTTAATCCGTTCTAAATTTCTCTTTGCTTTGGAGAAGACGTTCTTTCGCTTCAGAAGCATTCTCATTGCCAGTTAAGAGCCTCTCTACTTCCCCCAAAATCCGAGAACTTCTGTCAATAACGATCTGTGCTTCATCAAGTTTACCGCAATCGCCAAGGTGAAAGTAACGCTACCCGTACCCTGTTGTCTCGTCACTGTCATTTGCATGTACTGCTTAGTACACTGACATCGTGTGCGCATGCTTGTAAGACGGGCTGTCACGGTTGAATTACTGATATCATCGTCACGGTTGAATTACTGATATCAGCAAATGAATTGGTGATATCATCAAATGAATTGGTGATATCAACAAATGAATTGGTGATATCAACAAAAGCATGCATTAGTGATATGTACGGTTCATTTGCTGATATCATTAAATCAATTACTGATATCACCAATTGATTTGTTGATATCAGCAAATGAATAAGTGATATGTTGGAATTGTTGATATCATCAAATGATTTGCTGATATCACCAATTATTTGATGATATCAGCAAATAATTGTTGATATCATCAAATGATTTGCTGATATCATCAAATGATTTGCTGATATCACCAATTCATTTGCTGATATCACCAAATAATTGCTGATATCTGCAAATATTTGTTGATATCAGCAATTATTTGTTGATATCAGCAATTATTTGATGATATCAACAAATGAATTGGTGATATCAGCAAATGAATTGGTGATATCAGCAAATGAATTGCTGATATCAACAATTATTTGGTGATATCAGCAAATAATTGTTGATATCAGCAATTATTTGATGATATCATCAAATGATTTGATGATATCAACAATTATTTGCTGATATCACCAAATATTTGATGATATCATCAAATATCGAATAAAAAGTAAAACGGCTAGCCATACGGGCGCACGTATTGTCCCAGAAGGAATAGCCCGAAGAAATTTAAGGGTAAGCTATCATCCTTCACTTTGCTTTGTTTTGGAATCAGGTAATGATTACATGACATCGACTACTGAATGTTTAGACAAAAATCGACTGCTTTCTTGGGATAGGATCGTCTCATATTTAGGGTATCATCGCCTCCTGAAAGTAGTGTCATCGCCTCCTGTATAGAGTATCATCGCCCTCAGAAGTAGTAGCATCATCTCCTGTATAGAGTATCGTCGCCTCTTTAAAGTAGTAGCATCGCCTCCCGTATAGAGTATCATCGCCCTCTGAAGTAGTAGCATCATCTCCTGTATAGGGTGTCATCGCCTCCTGAAGTAGTAACATCGCCTCCTGTATAGAGTATCATCACCCTCTGAAGTAGTAGCATCATCTCCTGTATAGAGTATCATCGCCTCCTAAAAGTAGTAGCATCGCCTCCTGAAGTAGTAACATCATCTCCTGTATAGAGTATCATCGCCCTCTGAAGTAGTAGCAACATCGCCTCCTGTATAGGGTGTCATCGCCTCCTGAAGTAGTAACATCGCCTCCTGTATAGGGTATCATCGCCTCCTAAAAGTAGTAGCATCGCCTCCTGTAGAGAGTATCATCGCCTCTTCAAAGTAGTAGCATCGCCTCCTGTATAGGGTATAATTGTCACTTCCTGCAGTAATAACGTCACCAATGGTCCTATTGGCGTACAAAAGCATATTGCTGTATTGCGCCGTTGGCCTTTAAAGACAAAGAAAAACTTTTAACATATAAAAATCATTTACCAAATCTTTACAAAACTTTCCATATATTTGTTGCAATACCATAGCCCTCTTATCATATCTTGATATTAAGAATCACATGAAAGTTGTTCATAAATTTAAATGATAATGCCAAACGAAAACACTCTTTGGGAGTGTCCACAAATATCACTGATTCCAAAAGTGACTTACAATTAAACTCTTACGCCATAAAGTCATGCATGCCCGCAGCCGAGCCGGGCCGCGAATATTTTTTCCCCAAACTGAACTGACACTGGCGGGCCGTGCCTCTACACGTCCCCTTCCCCTGTGCAGACATCTGTGTCACCGTTAAGTGTACAAAACCTTCACCGTTATCCATAACAGGACATGAGTATTGTGCCCCTCATTAAATTGCTGGTGTCCCTCCTTTAATCGTTGATACCCCCTCCAATATCAGAATTTTGGCTAGGGGCCTTGGTAAAGTCACCCTTCGGTAAGATATATCGTGAAAGTCACTTTACAATAGAGTGATCATGCTGGACAGCTTCAAAGAGTAAATATTCAACATTCTTGCTTATTCGTTCACGCATACTCTTATATACAACGGTTTCTATATATGGAAAGATAATACTTTGTCAACAACCACAAGATCACGTTGCATTATTTATTACTTCAGTGAATCTGGTTAAGAGTTGAAAGAGGAAGCTGCTTACAAACACTGTAAAATGTAAGAGCCAGTTTATACAGATCCTTTCGTTACAACTGTACATTAAAGCTGGGAGATAGAACCATAGGCGTACGAGGGGGGGGGGGGCAGGGGGCAGACTGCCCCCCCCCCCAAATTTCCAGAGGACAAGAAATTCGGGCAAAAGTCCTGAAAATTCGGGCAGCCTAGGAGGAAATAAAATATTTATATATATATATATATATATATATATATATATATATATATATATATATATATATATATATATATATATATATATATATATATATATATATATATATATATAAATATGCAGTAGTTTGCCCGAATCTTTTTCAACTTTTTGCAACTTCAAGGCCTCAGAAGTGCCATTTCCGGCAATCTGAGAGGCATTTTTTGCCAACAAATTTCTTGTACGCTACGCGCCAACCGATGGTGGCGCTCCGCTTAGATAGTGTCACGGGAACTTTCGGGCACAAACGTTTCTGCCCCCCGAAACTGAAATGGGCCCGTAGACCTATGGATAAAACACAGCTCAGCCCTGATTATTGGCTTTATGCTGCATGGGGGACGTAATGTACACAGTCATCAAGCCTAGAACCATTATGTATAGTGTCCGTCGCAGAACATATTTCCCCGGTAACAGAGCAAGCAGTTTAAAGGAGACACATTTATTATTACACTGAGTCAATCATTACTTCGCTGGCAGTTGAAGCCATATATATGGAAGGAGTAACAGTTGCATAAAAAGTTACTGAATAATGACCATTTTGGCGTTCCATACATACATACCTGTACTATACGATGGAGTACAGGCGTGCGAAAATTCGGTGTTAAAAACATGCATTATTACTTATTAAGCAATAAAGCTATACTCTCGGTAGATACGGTACCCCAGGATTATCGTTCGATATTCCATTTTTTTTTTACCGAAAAACCTGGATTATCTAAATACAGAGTACTTGATTTATTCGTACTTAATGCTGTATTGCTTTTCAACAGGTCTATTACGTATGGCGGTTAAAACATTTTCTCGCACGTTCGTCTGACTAAATGATTGGACTGTTGTGATAGGACATCAGTGTTTGGTTTGAAATCTTCATTAGTTCCCTCTCTAAACATGGGTTAAAATGGGTTAAGTCATGCTTACGTTAAGTTATTAAAAATTTTAAAAGGATGGATTAACATTAACATTCAGACCGTACTAGTGAGGAACCGACGTCATCACCGATTTGGCCATAGAGGTGAATTCCAGAAATATAAGCATATTTTAATAGTGAACTTCTTGACAACCCGAATTGCTATACAGATACAACTAGGGATGCACCGGATATCCGGTCCGGCCGGACTATCCGGCCGGATAGTGAGAAATTATCCGGTTCCGGCCGGATAATTTTCAAAATCCGGCCGGATATTTTTCAAAATCTGGCCTGAATTATTCCTTATAAAGGTGTTGGTATTAACTTAAATCAATGTAAACTATTTCCAAAAATTAATAAAAAAATTCAAAGTAAGGAAAAATTAGGTTTAACATGTTTAATTTAATTTTCTCAATGGTCTGACCCACTTTTTCTAAAGATCAACCAAAATAATACAACTATCATACTTCTACTTCTTATTAATGATTTTCTTTTGTGTAATGAAAAATCCGGTTCCGGCCGGATTTCATGTACTATCCGGCAAAATCCGGTTCCGGCCTTCCTTAGATCCGGCCATCCTTAGATACAACCACTGAAATATTTCTTGGATTATAATATATTAAGTCTAAAATTCTGCCTAAAGTTATCTTTTAATAAGTCAACTTTCAATTCAAATAAAAAAGTCAGTTACGAACTTACGATCTTTGTAGAACAAAAGGGGATCAGTTACTAAATTTCAAGGTTATCGAGTCTAAACACTGCCGAAGCCTTCAACGGGAATTACGAGAGATTTGCCTCTTTCTGTGAAACAATCGCTAAGCTAAGTAGGCCTAGCACTTGAAAGAGATTTTTGGTACCTGGCAAACGGCACCCCTGCACTTTCTACGTAATCATGTGATAGGCTAGATATTCCTAACAAATCCCTTAAACCAGCTGAACATATCTTATTCCATTTGTAATTTTCTTTATTTTCTCTATTCTTCACTCACATGGCTGATTCATTATTAAACCACTGTTTATCTTTCACCATATAGAAAGAACATGAACAACATTATGACTAAATTATTCAAAACTAAAGTGAGTGATTAGAAGTAAAGCATGCAGCCGATGCTTTGTTTTTACAGAGCTTTCGAGCATAACTAGCTCTTCTTCACTGCATGATCATCGAAAGTGACAAGGAGTAGCAGGAATTGAAACTTTTGAAACTCCAGTAAATGTTCATTTAAGGCTTAAGATATTGTCGGCTTCTCGGTGCCGGACAAAATGTTAATGTTAATCCCACTGTTTTAAAAACTCTAATAACTCAACGCAGAAAGAAGTTCTTTGAATTTTATGTTAACAAAAGAAGTAGAAAAAACAATCCCTTGAATGACATTCGAAACCATTTGCCCTTTTTTGAGAGATTTGTTGTGTATTGTAAACATGTCATTCGAGAGAATCGAAGTCTTATGTTTCCGCACTGAGTTTTGTGTTGCATCTTAGGAACTGAACTTAAGATATAAGTACTAGACGTTATAGTCCATTCACTTTGGTTGATGACTCTCACTGGCTTAAAGGTCGTTTCTCAAAAAATAATAGTGTAATAGAAATCCACTCTGGCCTGATTGTATAGTGTGTTTATATGGTCTACAATACATCAATTTGGTTAAATGTGTGCCTAAAATCATCCTTTAAAGGTATGAGGCAGTATTTGCTTGAATAGATTGATAGTGTGAGAGATATTTTCATATTATATTTCCACGTATACCATTATGTAAGGATACTGTTACATACCAGCATGTAAAGAAACACAAATATGGCTGACTGATAGCTATGGAAGACCATAAATGGTAGTATATAAATTTAAGTTATGTTAATTAGTATGCACAAGATGTGACGTCAGGGCATGGCTAGAGATTAAGACGGATCAGTGGTCATTGTTTCAACACACTTTTCTTCAAGGAGTCTCCAGAAACTGAACCACGCGTCTTCCCACGGCCCCCAATACAACTATTAACTGTAAGTTTATAAACAATTACATATTGGTTTTAGCTTTGCATGCATTAATTTCTTTCTTCAAAGAGAGTGTATATTATACCATAGTTGGGCATAATCTTTCTCTTTAGAGTACTGTTCGCTTATTCCCCCCCCCCCAAAAAACAATATATATATATATATTTATTTATATATATATATATATATATATATATATATATATATATATATATATATATATATATATATATATATATGTATATATGTATATATATATATATATATATATATATATATATATATATATATATATATGTATATATGTATATATATATATATATATATATATATACATATATATATATATATAAATCATATCACTTTACTCTTCAATGGGTCTATGGTTACGTGGGCCGGGTTGGGCGGGCCGGGCTTCCGAGTGTGGCATTGGTAGTGATTTGAGTTTGCTGACCCATCATTTTTCTCAATCATTACATTGACCACACAAGTCAACTGACGGGACGGGTCTAAGCGATGGTCCAATCCCCATTGAGAATTTGTGTTTAGACAAGAAGCTTATGTAAAATCCCTGCTATCCCTTTTTGCTACATATATGTGTACACGTTCAAATGTTGCTAGTGTATACGCCTTTCGTGCGTGTGTTATACAATATCTAATCAGCCATTCTGAAGAAAGTCTGACAAATTTCGTGAGTCACGTGCTCCCTCATGCCCCGTCCTGTGGATGAGGCCATTAGGGGATGAGAACTTGGAAATGGGAAAGATAGCTGAATTAGACCATGGGGATATTGGAACTCCTCGGCTAGAAAATATAGTACAGTGTATGGTTGATCAATTTTAGCAGTTTTAAAAGTGGGCAAAACTCTTCGGCCAATTCTAATGACCCTTACGTAATATGCAAATTTCATTTTTTTCAATTTTCCGCCTCAGCAATAATTACCCTCATCGTGAACGTGAACAAACAAAGCTAAAATGGATGACGATGTACAAGCCCTAGTTGTTGACAACGGTTCCGGTATGTGCAAGGCCGGTTTTGCTGGAGACGATGCCCCTCGTGCGGTTTTCCCATCAATTGTTGGAAGGCCCAGACATCAGGTAAGAGTCAATGGTTCCATTATGAAAGTAGTGCTTCCATGGGTGCCATGAAAGGCGCCTTCGTAATTCGTCTTTGATCAAACTATCGAGAGATTAATTTAACTCTTTAGGTCAACGGTTGGGAATAGGGTGAAAAAAAATAGGAGACACAAATGGAGGAAGATCAAGGAATGTGGGAGGGGTTGGTCTCAATAAGTGTTTTTTTTTCACCAGAAGGGAAAGGATGGGCTTGGGCCGTTTGAACGCAGGCGGAATGAATGTTTCTATGAGATAGCAGGTTGTCTATTCAGGTGACGTCATGTGTTTATACACTGCAGGTTCTTTAAACAATAAATCGTGTGCTATGTATGTTGGATGAAACCGTGTTGTTCTATATGCATATATAACTAACATCCCACCGCGACACCACTGTAAAATCTACCCCGGTAAGAAAAGGTATCCCCGTCCCCAAATGTAAATGAAGAGGCATCGAAACGCAGGTCGTTCCCGGGGACAATTATTTCACCGCCCGCCTCTATCCTCCCTTGTTTGCACTCTATATTTTCTTAAGTATATTAAATTTATGAAAACGAAAATACATTTTTCTTAATCCCTGCATATTTGCCTAGGCTCCCTCCATATTCCCTTTGAGTCCACTCATTGTACCCGATCCACGATCACCCTGACCCCACCCCCCCCCCCCCCCCGCCCCCGCCCCCATCAGCAGGCATGTGTCAATGCATGATGGATACGACTAAAATAAAGTAGGCCTACAAATATATTTATAAATATGTGGGAAGTCCTTGAGAAGTTTGAAACCAAACAATTCTGGATTACCATGGGCGGCGATCCGTATTTCCGAGTGGGGGGGATATGACCTTGTTGACTATCTAAGCGTAGCGCCACCATGAGTTGGCGCGAAGCGTACAAGAAAATTTTGGGATTTACAAACCCTCTAGATGGCCGGAAACGGCACTTACCGAGGTTTCCAAGCGGCATATACCCAACTTTAAAATAGGGATATCATATCCGAAATATCTCATAATCAGGATCCAAAATACTTTTTTTTTAATTTTGGGTGTTATTCTGGGAAACTTGCCCCTGTCAATCTTGTTTCAGGCGCTACGTTAGAATGTTCGAGATCTCTTTTATATTATTCGATGAAGAAAATGGCCTCATGCAGGCTATTATAGGCCTATACACATGCAATACACAATTACACATAGTTACATTCCTAGGTACCGATTGCTAGGGCATCCAGGTGAAACGTGTATTAATCATTACCCTGGTAACATGAAATTCTCAGCTGTTCGAGGGAACATGTACGTGTGTAGGCCTACTATAGGGCCTATATGAATCATCGAGGTACCTGTAAATGAATCTGGGGAAACTATCACACAGTAATACGCGCGAACGCGCGTACCATGCATGGAGGGTCATGTGATGTGTTCCAGGGCGGTACTAATATTTTACTCTCCCCTTTACGCATGATGACTTCACCCAACTAGTACGTAAATGTGTATGCGTGCTTAGAGCAGCAGACGACACCCGTTACCTAGCAATAACCGTGCCTGTAGCCTAACGTGATAGCTATATTCCGGCTGAGCAGCATTAGGCTCTGTTCCATGGAGAATTCCGTGGTTGCACTGAACTAAACTTTTCCCCACAGCACCAAACGCTCACCCTTGAAATACAATTCAGACATCGACATTTCCCGCTGCAAGCCCAATGTATCTGTACTTGTTCTGTGCCAGCATGTCTAACGTTAGCATATTAGCACTATTTCGTAGGCCTGAAGTACCAGTACCTTCTTAAGCCGTTACTTCCCATGTTCGATCCGTCTTGGTGCAAATCTTTCACGAAGTCACTAACACTGTTCTCGCACTGCTACAGAGAAATATCAGTTTGGTACCACCTGGAACACATCACATGACCCTCCATGCATGGTACGCGCGCCCAATTGACATGAATCCTCCAGATTCATTTAACTCGTTGATATGAATACTATGAGGGTGCATATATGTACTATATCAATACCGTGGGCGCAATAATACATTTTGTTGTTATAGACCCAATGAAGCCTACAGTCAACTATTCTTGCTTTATAAAGACGCTTTATTTGAAAAGATCGCACTGCGTTTATGGTAGGCGAGAAATGAAGCTAAAAAAGAGCCGTACATTCACGATGATGCATAAATGTAGGCATGAAAATATTATTATCCTGGCATTTGGTGGGGGGGGATATGGTGTATTACATCCCCTCCACCCATTTTCATGGGGGGGATATATCCCCCCCATCCCCCCCAGGATCGCCGCCCATGTGGATTACACAAGGTAGAGATATTTTTGAGTGGTTTAGTCAAGTATTTCTATTAGATTTGTAACTGCTGTCGAGTACTTGAGGTTTCGAGTACCAACTACTATAGTCCGAGAACGGCTGTTTAGGATCCGAGTACCAGTGTCCGATTATACATCAATTGTAGGAACCGAGTACCAAGTATGAGTGCCTTTTCATCAGAGTAATTTTCGAGTCTTTTAAGTGTATTACTTTTGATTTATTCAATATACAAGAACCTCAGTTGATTATATCGGGAACTGCTCTCCGACTGTCATTGTATATGCACATATATGGCTAGCCTAGCTGCTCTCTGACTGTCTCTGTATATGCACATATTATGGCTAGCTTAGCTGCTCTCTGACTGTCACTGTAAGCACATATTATGGCTAGCCTAGCTGCTTTCTAACTGTCACAGTAAGCACATGTATGGCTAGCCTAGCTGCTCTCTGACTGTCACTGTAAGCACACATAATGGCTAGCCTAGCTGCTTTCTAACTGTCACAGTAAGCACATATACGGCTAACCTAGCTGTTCTCACTGTCACTGTAAGCGCATATTATGGCTAGCCCTGAATATGAAGACATTGTACGAATCTAGTTATTGCTCCCAAAGTTTTTCGACCTTTCGGCTAAGATCATGTGTAGTACATATTCTCTTTCCAAGGGTCACGATCCTGATACCGGTTCACACGGTCACAGTCTCGATGCAAGGGGACAGGTGTTAAGAGTGGGTCTCGATGCTATGGGACTGGGGTTGAGAGTGGGTCTCGATGCAAGGGGACTGGGACAGAGAGTGGGTCTCGATACAAGGGGACTGGGGTTAAGAGTGGGTCTCTGTGCAAGGGGACTGGGGTTGAGAGTGGGTCTTGGTGCAAGAGGACTGGGTTGAGAGTGGGTAATGTAGATCGTTTGGGTTCTCGTGTCCAGGTTCCATCTTGGGTGAATTTGCTTAAAAAGTATTATTTCTGAAATTTTAATTTTTGAGTGCTACCAACACTGACATTTTATTAAATTTCTTGGCATTTGATCCCAGCAGATGATATATATGTTACTACTTCAATGATGGTACTTTGTAAGAAAAGTCACCCAAGTGAGTTAGAGCCTGGGCACAAAAGCCAAAAAATTGATCTACTCTCAGCTCTAGTCCCATTACATTGAGACTTGCAATGATAGCATTCAAGCTCCGCTTTAAGAAAAGTCATCCAAGGGAATATTATACACTACATCTGATTTTAGCTACAAGGCCGTCGGTGACATGGCTGTGTGCGCTTTTGTTACTTACTTCGCCCATATGGCAAGCCATTTTATTTTTTATTCAGTATTTATTGATATCAACAATTATTTAATGATATCAACAATTATTTAATGATATCATGAATTATTTTATGATATCTGAAATTGTTTTAATGATATGTACGTCATATTTGATGATATCATTAATTGGTGCAAGGAAATTATTGATATCATTATTTTATTTGATGATATCATATCATAATTAAACTTTCTGATATCAAGAATTGAATTTGTGATATCTTAAAATAGATGAACTATTATAGATATCAATAATTCAATTCAAGATATCATAAATTCAATTTCAGATATCTGTATTTAAATTAATGATATCAAAAAGTACGACGTACATATCACGAATTCGGCCATATTTAATGATATCATAAATTCCAAGTATTGATATCATCAAATATGGCGTACATATCACGAATTCGGCCATATTTAATGATATCATTAATTCGAATTTTTGATATCATAAATTCCAATTAATGATATCATCAAATATGACGTACATATCACGAATTCGGCCATATTTAGTGATATCATTAATTCGAATTTTTGATATCATAAATTCCAATTAATGATATCATCAAATATGACGTACATATCACGAATTCGGCCATATTTAATGATATCATCAATTAAGCCCTCAGTTTGAGCGCCTGGGATTATGTGGCGGGAAGTACAGTGCAGTGCGGTTAGTGCATTATATTCTGTCTAGAACTGGTTGAGCTTTAATCCCCGCCATATTAAGAGCAGTTTTACGTATTGAGCCTACCGTATGGCAAGCCGTTTTACTTTTTATTCAATATTTAATGATATCTTTAATTATTTGAAGATATCATTAAATCAATTGTTGATATCAAGAATTCGAATTGTTGATATCATTAAATCAATTAATGATATCATTAATTCAGTTCATTTCTTGATATCAATAATTCATTTAATGATATCATTAAATGAATTAGTGATATCAAGAAATGATTTAAAGATATCTTTAAATGTATTTGTGATATGTACATATCACTAATTCGAATTAGTGATATCAGTAAATATGAAGTCATATTTCATGATATCAGTAATTCGAATTAGTGATATGTACATATGTACATATCACTAATTCGAATTACTGATATCAGTAAATATGACGTCATATGTGATGATATCACTTATTCGAATTAATGATATGTACATAGGCTATCACTAATTCGAATTAATGATATGTACATATCACTAATTCGAATTAGTAATATCAGTAAATATGACGTCATATTTCATGATATCAGTAATTCAAATTAGTGATATGCAGGGGCGTATCCAGGATTTTCCAATAGGGGGGGGGGCGCCAGGCATGAATGATCGCCGTCCTGGGGGATGGGTCTAAGGGGAGGGGTGTACAATTTTTGCTTTCGAAGAAGGGCTGATATGAAAAATGGTGTCATATGCATGGGCGGCAATCCGTTCTTACGAGTGGGGGGGATATGACCTTGTTGACTATCTAAGCGTAGCGCCACCATGAGTTGGCGCGAAGCGTACAAGAACATTTTGGGATTAACAAACCCTCTAGATGGCCGGAAACGGCACTTCCCGAGGTTTCCAAGCGGCATATACCCAACTTTAAAATAGGGATGTCATGTCCGAAATATCTCATAATCAGGATCCAAAATACTTTTTTTTTTAATTTCGGGTGTTATTTTGGGAAAATTGCCCCTGTCAATCTTGTTTCAGGCGCAACGTTAGAATGTTCGAGAGCTCTTTTATATTATTCGATGAAGAAAATGGCCTCATGCAGGCTATTATAGGCCTATACACATGCAATACACAATTACACATAGTTACATTCCTAGGTACCGATTGCTAGGGCATCCAGGTGAAACGTGTATTAAGCATTATCCCTGGTTACATGAGATTCTCAGCTGTTCGAGGGAACATGTACGTGTGTAGGCCTACTATAGGGCCTATATGAATACTATGAGGGTGCATATATATACTATATCAATACCGTGGGCGCAATAATACATTTTGTTGTTATAGGGCCAATGAAGCCTACAGTCAACTATTTTTGCTTTATAAAGACGCTTTATTTGAAAAGATCGCACTGCGTTTATGGTAGGCGAGAAATGAAGCTAAAAAAGAGCCGTACATTAAAGAAGATGCATAAATGTAGGCATGAAAATATTCTTATCCCTGGCATTTGGTGGGGGGGGGGGATATGGTGCATTACATCCCATCCACCCCTTTTCATGGGGGGATATATCCCCCCTCCACCCAGGATCGCCGCCCATGGCCATATATGTGATCCATTTTTCGACCTTAATAATAAGCAACATTTCCAGTAAATATGGACACAAAATGCACAATTTAGTATGGCTGGCATGTCACTTATTGTTTATAGTGATAATACAAACAAAATTACCATCTATGTTTCTAAAACTATTATGCCGCCGAACTTCGCCAGAACCTTTTTTTGGCAAACAAAAAATAAAGCATACGGGAGGGGGGGGGGGGGGTTGAGCGATCACCGACATCTCACATAAAGGTCGTCATCAATTTTTTTTTTTTTGCTAAACTGTTGCGCCCCCCCCCCCTGGATACGCCCCTGATATGTACATATCACTAATTCGAATTAGTGATATCAGTAAATATGACGTCATATTTGTTGATATCATTAAATCGAATTAGTGATATGTACATATCACCAATTCGAATTAGTGATATGTACATATCACAAATACATTCAAAGATATCTTTAAATCATTTCTTGATATCACTAATTCATTTAATGATATCATTAAATGAATTATTGATATCAAGAAATGAACTGAATTAATGATATCATTAATTGATTTAATGATATCAACAATTGATTTAATGATATCATCAAATAATTAAAGATATCATTAAATATTGAATAAAAAGTAAAACGGCTTGCCATACGCCCATGTGTGCATGCTATTCCGTAGTGTAACTAATTTAATTATACTACCCAAACTTGCCGCATTTCCTGATTCTAGAACAGCACCTATTATACCAGTCAGGCTTCGGTGCTTTTTTCCTTAAAAGATTAAATTTCAGTCCTTCAAAACTCCTTCAAAGGAAGGGACAATGATGCTGGTCGGACGTTTATCTAATTGCGATAAATACTAGGAAATTAACCCATCGTGTATAAACAACTCTTTCTAGCCTTGGATTACCCTGTTATATGGCTTTTCAAATCGCGCTTTGCGTTTGTAATTGTGATGTTATGCTTAAGCAGTAAATAACCGAGGCTCAGTGAGCTGAAACCAAACCTCCAAGTAAGGGCTTCAGTACGAAACACGTGAACGAAGGCCAAAGATTCCATTTCAGAAAAAAAAAATTATGCTATCAGATTTTAGCAATATGAATACAAACCATTGCTGAACATTGTGTGGTCATGTATATGTTCTTCGTTTCTCAGCATCTTGGCTCAGATTGTGATCACGTGTAAACAGTACACCGAAGATCACCTACCAACCCTGGAGTTTTGCCAAGTTTCGGAGTGCCAAGTATTTGGTTGAGTAAACAAGGGAGGAAGGGGCAGGGTAGGGAACGATATTATGATATTCCTTACGGGAAATGGTTTCAAGAGAAAAGAGAACGTACAAAAGGCACAAAAGCACCAGGCTTAACCTCCCGTCGCAGAACTGGTACTAGTGTCGGCAGTATACTAGGACCATAGTGACTGCCAAAGTAGGCCACTTATGCGATCTGTTAAGCAAGCTCTCTCTCGTTTTCTCTGTTCCTACACTGTGTATTTAGGCTTGATTTGACAGCAGTCAAGTCCAAATGTATCCATGTTTTCTTTCATTGCTCAAAGATTCCCGAACACGGAGTCTTTACACCCTTTTAATCGACAGATCACCGTTCAGGAATATATGTCTGCATTAAAGGGTGTGAAGACGCGCGCAAAAAGAAACGTCTAATGCCGGTAATCCCAGAAAATACACACACAGCTTGCTACCGTCGGTAATTAGACACTAGTGTACAGTTAGTATATACAGCTGCGGTCAATACCCACATCACAGTATACAAACTATACAGCGATGGACATATCAGGTCCAGCTAAAGATAACAAGGTATCACGTTTCATTACTGTCTGCATTTTGTAGCGACACGAACAAAACGTCACTTGCAAGCAACGGAATGTTAACTTTTGCGGATGGCCGCACTCGGTTTGGGGCGAGTCTTCAGTGCCTTTAAATCACTTCCGTGTACATCAGTCAATATCCATTGACCAATGAAAACACTTTTAGGGAAGGCTAGGCTTACAACAGACAGTATACAATAAACGGGCCATTTTACCTCTATGTGAAGTCATCCACGTAGTTCGATGTATTTTGACCTGAAACTGCGGAGATGCCATTTTGTATGGCGCGAGAAAGCGGAATATATTACGTACAATTATATACATGCTGTACTTGCGAAATACATACATGGTTAACTTCAAAAAAACATTTTAGACATATTTATATATATGTATACACATATATATTCCCTGAAAATTACATTTATTCCCTTAAAGTATATTTTTATGTATTCTCCAGGCGTACAGAAAGTATTTTCTTAATAACAAATATGTATTCTGTGCAAAAATATATATATATATATTCTCTTACAGTAAATGTTCTGTCAAAAATATATATATTCTCTAACACAAAAAAAAAAATTTCTCTGCCAAGAATATATTTATTCTCTAAGAGAAAAAATGTATTCTCTAAAGAAATATATATATTCTTTTCAAAAAGTATGTCAATTCTGTGACCGAAAAATATTTTTCTCTAACAAAATATATAAATTCTGTGACAGAAAATATATATATTGTATAGAAAAAATTATTGTCTGTGCAAAAATAAATTATTATTCTTTGTAAGAAAAAAAAATATATTCTCTAACAACGTTCTATTCTGTGAAAAAATATATTCTGTGAGAAAAATATATATGCTAAACAAAGTACGGTGCTCTGTGGGTGCCAACTGAGATGCTTTGTTGTTCAGTAACTTCAGTGACCAGCTTATTCATTATATTGCTGTTTTCTTCACATCCACTTTCTTTCCGTTGATGTATAGAGTCCTTGCAGAAGTGCAACAAAATAATCGAAAGACTGTGATTAGAGAAGAGCAAATAGTGGATTATATGCTAAGTCTTAGCCTACTGTAAGAAATAAGTATGCTGTTTAAAAGAGTCTAACGTTAACATCCCACTACCAACTATCCTACTTGCACGCTATATCTGGACGCCATGATTGCAGTACTGCTGCTATTCGTATGTTACGTATGTGATACGATATGTTAATGGGACTGTTAAGCCGGCTAGATACAGTAGGCTTTGTTGTCGATCGTATCGTCGTACAATCATGTGCAATGTGATGTCGCAAAACCACTAACTTTGAACTGCATTTCGGTTCTGAGCAAGGAAGTGCATTGTACTTGCACACTTATGGCCAATAAAATGAATAAGCTGTGCACTGAAGTTACTGGAACACCAACATCTCTGTTGGCACTTACAGAGCTCCGTACTTTTTATAGCATATATATATATTTATCGTTCAGAATATATTTTTCGTACAGAATATATTTTTCGTACAGAATATATTTTTCGTACAGAATATATTTTTCGCACAGAATAGAGCTTGAATATTAGAGAATATATATATTTTCCGTACACACAATACAAATACATTTTTGCATAGAATATAATTTATTCTGTAGAATATATACCATTTCTGTAACAGAATTTATATATTTTGTTAGAAGAAAAATATTTTTCTGTACCAGAATTTCGACATTTGAAAATACGCCCTGTAGTAAACCTGTCGTTCATTTAGGCCACTCCCACTTCTCCACATTTCAAGGTTATTAGTTTGGAACGTTAGCCGGTGTGTTACGTAATCAATTTGCCAAGCCTTGCAAAGGAAACGAACGAACAGCTCAAATTTCCTGCGATCTACCGCGAGCGCCTATTAAAATGTCCAAGGCAGGCAAACTGTTACGGCAGGGCGCATTTTCACTGAAATGTATATATATTTTTAGAGGGCGCAAAACCACAAAGTTACCTCAGTATAAGGTATTATCTAACAAAAAAGATCCTCTGTGCATTTCATACCACATATTCCAGTATGTGAAAATAATTCAGCAGAGGGGCACATTTTAAGTACTTTTAATTGTTAACCTTTCATGGAAAAGGGCCGGCAATTTCTGAATTTATATTATGAATTTTCAACACAAAAGGCATATTTTAAATAACAAAACGGCACATTTCAAGCACCATAAAGAAGTACTTGTATTTTATAGCAAAAAGGGACATTTTTAAGATTTTTACAAAACTGAGCCAGGGGGCACATACTCCTGCGCCTCCCCTCCCCCTCTCCTCCTGGCTCCGACGCTCATGCCTTTGAATACAGAGCCGCATATCGATGATCAGTGTTTGTAACAAATGATGTGGAACTCATTTCTTGCTCAACCATACTAACCATCCAATTGTATTTGCTTACTTATATTTCGTAGGGTGTGATGGTTGGAATGGGACAGAAAGACAGCTATGTAGGAGATGAAGCTCAGAGCAAACGTGGTATCCTCACCTTGAAATATCCAATTGAACACGGTATCGTCACAAACTGGGATGATATGGAGAAGATCTGGCATCACACATTCTACAATGAACTCCGTGTAGCTCCAGAGGAACACCCAGTGCTCTGTACAGAAGCTCCACTCAACCCTAAAGCCAACAGGGAAAAGATGACCCAGGTAGGTGTTGATTCAAATCCGTTTGTGTTGCGATTCATTAAATCATACGACTGTATGAAACTCATGTCTTGGTTTACACCAGATGAACTTGCAGAATGCGTTTACAGGAAACTCAAGATCTACCAGAGTTCAGAGCAAAATCACGTGAGGCGGTGTGAACAAAATCAAGTGAGGGGGTATAAACAAATCAAGTAAGGCGGTGCGAACAGAATCAAGTGAGGGGGTGCGAACAAAATCAAGTGAGGGGGTGCGAACAAAATCAAGTGAGGGGGTGCGAACAAAATCAAGTGAGGGGGTGCGAACAAAATCAAGTGAGGGGGTGCGAACAAAATCAAGTGAGGGGGTGCGAACAAAATCAAGTGAGGGGGTGCGAACAAAATCAAGTGAGGGGGTGCGAACAAAATCAAGTGAGGGGGTGCGAACAAAATCAAGTGAGGGGGTGCGAACAAAATCAAGTGAGGGGGTGCGAACAAAATCAAGTGAGGGGGTGCGAACAAAATCAAGTGAGGGGGTGCGAACAAAATCAAGCGATGGGGTGTGAACAAAATCAAGTGAGGGGGTGTGAACAAAATCAAGTGAGGGGGTGTGAACAAAATCAAGTGAGGGGGGTGTGAACAAAATCAAGTGAGGGGGTGTAAACAAAATCTACAACAACTGTTTTCTTCAGCTACACCTATACGACAATTCTGCGGGGTGGGGGGATTAGGAAAACCCCCTAGCCCTTATACTCTTCTCATACGGTAATCCATGCATGACTCTGAAAAACATCGGTAATCATAGAACCTGCCAGTGTTTTTGGTCGAATTTGTGAAAAATTGGGGGGGGGGGGGGGAAATTAAAGTGATTTCAAACAATTCATTATTAGAAATTAGCTAAGGGAACGAAAGGGGGAAGCATACATCCCACCACCGGTTAGCTTTGAGCTATACTGAAAATGTCCCATGCTCGTTTAATGCCAGGCTCGCGGGGTGTAAAACAACTTAACCCCTCTACCGCACCTAGCCCACCAACCCCCTTCTGCTCAAGTGGCCCAATATTATCTATATCTTTCTCTTCTCAGATCATGTTCGAAACCTTCAATTCCCCGGCCTTCTATGTCGCTATACAAGCCGTGTTGTCCCTGTATGCATCTGGTCGTACCACTGGTATCGTTTTGGATTCTGGTGATGGCGTGTCCCACACGGTACCCATCTATGAGGGCTACGCCCTCCCTCACGCCATCCTTCGTCTTGATCTTGCTGGTCGTGACCTCACAGATTACCTGATGAAGATCCTTACCGAGAGGGGATATACCTTCACTACAACAGGTATATTTTACCCAACACAAGATAAGGGGGGTTCACATTTAATAAGCTGTCATGTACGACCAGTAAAAATGAGATTTCCCTTGAAATATTACATTTAAGTTAGTATTCTTCCCTCCATTGGTATTGTGGAAGAACTACACAGTACCACCCCCCCCCCACGGTGCTGAGAGTACTGAGCTGCACGATGCGATCTTCTCAGGTCATTTCATCTCAAGTGAAATCCGATACGATACATTTATTATTATAGGCTACCGCACGTATACGTAACCAAATCTGAACAATACATTTATAATTACAGGCTTCCGTATATATACGCCAAATATTATTTTTCCACTTCCAATTAAGGAATGTACTTAGCGTATAAATTTTATTTACAATATCAACCGCTGTGCAATTGTTTATGCAAAAACGATTACAAAATATGTTATGAAGTGTGAGTCTTAAGCAGGGCGAAAGCTTCGAGGGCACGTGGGCTTTCAAACTTCCAATGGTTTACATGCTCGCAAAATCGTATATATACACTGGCACAATTTAAACTTTGTAATACGCCAATGTAGTTAAACTGATGAAAATGATAGCACCGTCGTGCATCTAAGCCCCATTAACCATTAAACATTTGAAAGGCGAGGGGACACTCTTCTCTTAGTTATACCTCACAACTCACAACGGAACGGACATCCACCAACATTGTGCCTGTATTCCACAACCACCCCTCCCCCAATACAATATAATAATAAATAAATCGATGATTCGACTCGAGTCACTGTATTTTCTCTTTAGTTCGAGTGCTATCACGTTTGAAATATATAGTAGGTCGAGTCATGAATCGTAACGAAAATGTCTTTTTGTAATTGTTTTCAACAGCCGAACGTGAAATTGTCCGTGACATTAAGGAGAAACTCGCATATGTTGCTATAGACTTTTTACAGGAGATGTCAACAGCCTCATCCAGCTCATCACTAGAGAAAAGTTATGAACTCCCGGATGGTCAGGTCATCACCATTGGCAACGAGCGCTTCCGGTGTCCCGAAGCTCTAATGCAGCCATCTTTCCTTGGTATGGAAGCGGCTGGAATCCACGAGACTACATACAACAGTATCATGAAATGTGACGTGGACATTCGTAAGGACTTATACGCCAACGTTGTCCTTTCCGGTGGTACTACTATGTTCCCTGGTATCGCTGACCGTATGCAGAAGGAAATCTCAGCCCTTGCTCCTCCCACCATGAAGATCAAGGTCATTGCTCCACCAGAGAGGAAATACTCTGTCTGGATTGGTGGATCCATCCTAGCATCTCTCTCCACCTTCCAACAGATGTGGATCAGCAAGCAGGAATATGATGAATCTGGTCCAAGCATTGTCCACAGGAAATGTTTCTAAGTTTCTGTTTCTGACGCTTTCTGCAAAAATACTCTAAAAATCGGAATGCACAAGAAATATATTTTCCTGACCCACATAAGCACCTAACATAACTGTTAAACTTAGATAACGTGCTAGGGAAATTGAATCCTTCTCGGTAACTGTGATGATTATGAATAGTTGGCGGTACAACATATATTATATTTCCTTTTTTTATTTTGACTAAAGTCACTGGTTGGAAATAAGGAAACTGAAGGGTTTTTAATGACTATTTTTTTACTAGATAAGATGATAGGTTAAGAGAGTGGGTGGGTGGAGTGTAGTGATAGGGCGATGTATGGGGTAAGAAAATTGTACTTATTGCGAGTCCCTCTAGTTTATTGTTATAGAAAAGAGAACCCTAACCCCAACTGCACCATTGATATTAATTTGATAGATTTATTGATCCATCCATACACTATTGTTTACGGTTATAGAAAAACACGACTTTGTTTTGGTTGTATATAAGAAACTTTCACACATATAATCTTAAAAGTGCGAAATGATTAAAAGTCTATATCGAACAAGCGAAAGCTCATGAATAAAACTTTCTCTTAAATATCGAATAAGTTTTACAATTCCTACCCTCACCCTCCCCTCCCCTCCCTGGGTCCGCGCCTAGTTACAATTAGGAATAGACAAACCGTTCTCTATGAAGACCGTTTAAAAAAATGGTGGCGCAATAGCACTTCAGTGAAATTGACTGGACATGCACCTCTCAGTTAGACGTGTAAACATTAATTGCTGCCGCGGGATCAGCTCTTTGTCCGTACTAAAAGTAGTTTCCTTTAATTGACTAAATTGAAGAAAGATGGTGATTGATAGCAACCAAATGCATTTACTAGTTGATCACCAAAACTAACATGGTGGGCACCATACAGCCGTATGCTTTACAAAGGTCACCCGTATTAACCCCAAATGCATTTATATCTTTGCTAACTATGTCTTTCTATGCTAAATACAATTTGGGATCGATAATTATTGTCCCTTTCATGTATTCATTTTATCTTATGAGGATGGAGGTGTCTGGTGCATGTTTCATGGAAGAAATGACGGCAGTTTCGTTTACACATATCAAAGGTCATTAAGCTATAGGTGAAATCAAATCTTTGACCAGACATATGGTAAAAGCCTACCCGGGCCGCGATTTTTCCCCAAACAGGTTTACAGTTACGGAGTTTTCAGCCAATCAGATTGCTCGTAACGTCAGTATCAATAAAGACCATCGCTTGAAAATTGGAAGACATACACTGAATCAGAAGAAAGATAACAGGCGCGTATCCAGGGGGCGTTGGGGGCGCGCGCCCCCCGGGTAAGAAAAAGAGGAGAGAAAAAAAGAGAAGGTAAAAGGGAAAAAAGAGGGGAAAAGAAGAGGAGGAGGGGAAGGAAGGGAAAAGAAAAAGAAGAAAGAGAGAAAAAGGAGAAAGGAGGGAGAAAAGAAAAACGCCAAGACACCGGGAAGAGAAAGAGGAACAGTGACATAATTACAGCGCTGATCCCTATTTATATACACAGGGTAGCCAGTGACGGATCGAGGATTTCGGAAGGGGCGTGCGCCTCACCCTTCCCCTTACACCGACAACTCCATTTTGACGTTTCCATTTTTCCTCTCTCACTAATGTATCTATATATATACTATATATGGTCTATCATAACGCGTGTGTGTGTATGGACGCCTTAAACATTTGTGCTATGAAACCAACTGTGGCTGCCTACAGCCTTCGCCCCTCCCTTGGCAAATTATTCGCTACGTGCCTGTTCGAATTTGTAAAGCAAACAGCAGATATGAAATCATATCAGTGAGCATGAAAATGGCGGTTCCAGGATGAACAGCCTCAAAACTGTCGATGTGTGTAGTCATAGGAACCCAATTTGATTTGGGGGCTGTAACGACTTGCCCGAAAAATATAACCTAAATTTTTCGCGCGCGAAGCGCGCGTTCAACATGTTAAAGTCAATATCATATAAGCAAGCATCGGTTACTACATCGCATGCCATCGTGTACCGTACGGTCCGTGGAAATTGCGCAGTATACCGCGGGATACTAATGTAAACAACGAAATGTCTTATGTAGATGTAGTAAAAGCATGGAGGTCAAATTCTCTGTTTTACCATCTGTTTTTACCTCCATGCTTTTACATTAGTAATGGTCTGTTTTTACCACCATAGTAATGGCGAATTAGTCGGCCAAGCTTAGAACTTTATTTTAATTATCAAGGAGATTCATTTCCTTTAGCTACATCATTGCAATTTATTTTTCTTTCAGTAGGAGCCCCCCACCCCGCCTCCTACGCCTATGTGTGTAGTGTTCGGTTTCGGAAATATCTGCTATTTTTTTCATTTCCTTCAACCAAGTTTTATAATAGCCGTTATAAGAGGTTTTAATATTTGTACACCAATAAATTATTTTCGAAACTTTCCTGACCAAAATTCTTAATCATACTTCCCACTACTGGTGTAATTTTGACCGGTCTGTTAGGGGTTGAAGGAGGTTTTTCTATATTGGTTGTCCATAGATGACATTTTTTGCAACATTATGGGTATTTTTTTAAATGAATTTATCATTCGGAACAAATAATGGGTTGAAAACCTTGAAAAGTGGGGCTGTCGGGTATTGTGGGCCGCGACGTAGAATCACCTATAAAAGCAATGATTCACAGGACATGCGATGAGGTCGAACATGATGTGTGACTGGTGAAAATCTTCTATGGATGGGAAAAAAACTATTGGGAAATACTTGGTTCTCAGGCAAAAGTATACATCTGGTTGGTCATTTTCAAGCCCGAGAAGTGCCATTTCCGGTGATCTAGGGGGATCAAAACCAGAAATTGTTTTGTACGATGCGCGCCAACTGATGGTGGCGCTCCGCTTAAATAGTAATTCCCCCCCCCCCCCCCCCCCCGGGTTAGAAAATCTTGGATACGCTGTTGATTGACCTGTGCCCCTTAGTTTAGTCTAGATACTGGGTTTCCTTCCAAACGCCCTAACTTTCATTTTAATGCTTGGATAATATGTTGACCTTACTTATGATACATAAGCTACATTTCATTGGGTTCGTGTTTTCGTTATCCAAGATTCATGAGCCGTTCTATTGAAATAGGAATTCGTTTCGTGGAATGGGTACACTAAAATCAACTTCACGATGCGCTATCACTTATCACGTATTCGTGGGCCATGTTCACATTAGAGAACCGATGAGAATTTGTAATTGAGGATCCTCGTGCGCCCCGAGAGACAGTAAAACTGACTCTGGACGAGTCCACATTTGAGAACGCATGGTGGATGAACGAGGAATGAAAATACATTACGCAATGACGAAAAGGTCACGCTGTATGCTTACAATTCACGACGAGGGTTTTGTTCTGTATGCACTGTCAAACCACACACTCGTGATGTGATACTGTGATGTGATACTGTGATGTGATACTGTGATGTGATACTGTGATGTGATACTGTGATGTGATACTGTGATGTGATACTGTGATGTGATACTGTGCACAGTGCACAAACGGAGTCTCGGCAGAGAAGCGAGTACTCACTGCCCTATTGAGAATGGGGACCAACAATGACTTAAGAACAAATAGGGACATTCTTTTGAGCGGGCAGTTCACCTGCATGTGAAATAAAACAAGATGTTGCCATAGCCATGATATGTAATGTATTTCAAAATGAGTATCTCAAGTGCCCACAAGTTGAAGCAATGATGGACATTGTGCCTATTGTAGCGTACACCGGACTAACACTATGAACGTTAAAATGTTCACTTATTCTAGGCCTACGCCTAATGTCTAACGTTATAAGCACATACAACATGGCCTACGTAACGTTAGTTTCCTCCAATCAAACTCTCATTCAGGGCTTCAACACGAGTAAAACTTATCCTGAAGTTGCAATGTGAGATCGAATCGTATACATTTCTCTCGCTGGTTGTAGCTGTTTATAGTAGCCTAGCTACTAGAGTGCTCCCGTCATTAGAATCGCGACGGTCTGTTTTTTGATACGGAAGTGACGAGGTTATCGCTTGATCCTTTAAGCGTCCGCACTTCAATACTGATTGCCCTTAAGAGGTCAGGATCATTTCCGAATGGGAGATCACGATTGCGGCGTCTGATCCCCGGGGCGCAAGCGTCCACACCATACTCTATATACATGCTGCATGAATGTCATCTGTCTATGTGATAAATAAGGAGATGAGAGTTATAGACGTAATATCAGTACAGTGCAGACACTTCCATGGTGCAAAGATGTGTTTCTTGATTGACAGATTGGCAAACAATATTCTTTCAGGCTGACATCATTGTCTTTGAAATTTCCCACATGTTTTATATTAGTGTTTTTTTTGTTTTTTTTGTTGCACGACTTAATTGCTTCCTTAATTCCTTCTAACCTCAACAAAGAGGATATGGGGCGTCAAACATTTCCATTGTAAGTATATACAAATTAGGCCTACATAGGGTGTGAAGACTCGGGCATAAAGAAACGTCTCATGCCGGTAATCTGACCTAGCTTCGAATGAGGTGTAACAGTAGTGTTAGACACCAACATCGATCCCAGCAAATAAACACACAGCTTGCTACCGTCGGTAATTAGTCACTACATACAGCTACGGTCAATACCCACAACACAGTGTACATAGCAACGTGGACATCTCAGGTCTAGATATAACAAGGTATCACGTTTCATTACTGTCTGCATTTTGTAGCGACAAGAGAAAAATTTCACTTGCAAGCAACGGAAAGTTAACTTTTAAAGATGGCGGTACGCTGTTTGGGGCGAGTCTGCAATGCCTTTAAGGCCACTGTAAAATAGCCTACATAAACAGACTGTATAGTCATTGTTAACAATTATAACTTCTTGTTTTTTTCTAATTGACTTCATACCGGAAATGAGTGGACGCTAATAAATCGTTTACGAGACTGCGTATTATTTTTATTTCCAGTAATTGCTCGTTTGACCTGAAAGCAGATTTAAGCGGTGATATGACGGCCGCATGTTGAGACCTGAGAATCGCTACCGAGCGCATTATGATTAACCTTATTTGTACTAGGCCTAGTTTGATCTCCAAATGTAGCTACATTCCATTCCATTCCTTTGCATTTGCAATTGTTTGATATTGTGAAGACATTTACTCGTGCTTTGAGGGTCTTAGTTGGTCAACAATGTACCTAAGCGGTTTGCAGTCAACGTTTGCTTCGATGTTTTGTATCGACTTGAGTATTTAAATGTTTGGAAATGATTGGTTGTGACTCGACGTCAGTTGTCAAGTAAGTTGAACACAGTTTTACGAAGAAATCAAGAGAAGGGTAAGTACGTTTATATATAATACTTTATTGGCGTTAAGTCTGATCAAGAAAAAGGTCCTAACGTGTGACTGCCATGAGTGTTCATTATTATGCTGTAAAGATAGGCTAAATATTCAACTCGATATAGTCACGGCATAAGTGAAGCACCAACACACACACACCCGCAAACACGCACAAACTCATACCACAACAATCAGGACGTAACCCTTGCTAAAACAGGGAAAAGCAAATTATATTTATTTGTTTTTGTCTCCGTCTAAATATGACATCATCGAGCCACAATGTGCTTCAATTTCTTACATTTTTCTATATTTGTTGATTAGTTTAATCTCCTTAAAGGAGATGAGTTTTCAGGTTCTAACATATTGAAGCTATTAACATGATCTAATGGCGACATTGATGTTAGGGTCAACACTGTTAATATTTTACCCCCGCCCCCCCACCCTGTACGTCACCAAATACAATACAATAAATACAGAGCACTGAAACAACACGACAAGGAAATACACTGGCACCAATCCGTGTGTAAGTTACAATCAACAAATTGTGTGGGTTTGTGTCCCCTTCAGAGCCAGTATCTTATAGACCTTAAAAGCCAGTATCATATATACCTGTCACGGCATTTCAAAATTCTTTGGTTGATCGCCAAGTAGGATGAATAATTCTAAATGATTCATCCTTGAATAAGTTGAATAATATCTCGTAAATTCCTACGAGGGGTAAAAAGTCTTCAGCAGAAGATATATACCCCAAGATTGGAGAAAGTATCGAGGAATTTGGGCTTACATTCCAGCAGCTTTCAGCAGGTTTGTTTTCCTTATCAAAAGAAGGAAGAGTTGTAGCAGGGAGTTGTTAACAACTCCCTGGTTGTAGTAGTTGCATGTAAAGGCGTGAAAGCCAACAAGTGATGTATTCTGTGCTGGTGTTAGTTCTGCTGAAGAACTTGAGTCAGATCTTGAGGAATATGTGGCATTACCACCATGCCCAGACTCTTAGATCAAACTTCATTGCTAGAGAATGGCGCTCAGCGATCGTAAGTTATAGTTATGAAGCTGGAAACATTGTTGACAGTCGAGATGGACTAATAATTATAACGTTACATTATCTAACAATGTACTCTGAACAACCTTAAAAAGTGTTTCGTTCATTCGAGGACTTCGTTAAAGATAACAAATTCCCTGACTTATCCATTTATATAGCCAGGCTCGTAGTGAGAGTTCGAAATTTAGAGTGGGAGGGGGGGGGGGGGGGGGGAGGCGCACAAAAGTGTGCAGATACCCGTACTGGGCCCGGTGTGTCTACTGGAAGAGTTGCGATGTGTCGCCCTCCCCATCTCGGAAGTTTTGTTTCATCTAAGGGGTGTAATGGTTGATTCACAATTTCTATACGTAAAATCTATTCATTGATATTTAAACCTGTTCGTATTCATAATTTGTGAGCTCGGCAGCAATCTCGTGCTGTCCTGCATGGTAAATATTCCCAAATGTGGAATTCTTCACATTGCAGCAGGCTACCGCACAATGGTTAGTTTAAATTGTTTTGTTTACATGGCCGAGATGTCTCTCACTCGGCATTATACGAGAGAGGGTGCACAGCCTTTGTACAGATAGCCCGACCATGCATGTCGTTAAGACACAATTTATCTTTACCACACCTTATCAGAGTGTTTAACTGAGCCGAAATTTGTATTAAAGAGTCCAAAGAGGTACGTTAATTTATTTGCTGGTTTAAATGTAAGTTTACCCAGACCTAAAGGCTTCCTGTCCAATTGTTATATGTATATCCATCAATTACAGAATATAGCAAACATTGTTTTTCGAAAGAACTTTGTGACAGTTTAAATGGGACTAGATATCATTGAATGGGCTAGCCTTTCTACCATAGATGATATATTCACTTGTTATTGCATATGTATTCGATCGAATGTGCACTTCGTAGTTGTTTGTATAATTATTATTTTTATTTGTAGTTTTCACGAAGGTAAACAAAGAAAACCAGACGAATAAATAAAGAGTATCTTTCCGTAGAAGACTTGGTCCTAATTTTGACGGCTACAGTAACAATTACACTATTTTTGTTATTGATGTATAGGTTGTCGGTGTAGCTCATCTGTGAATCAAAATGGCGCCTGTTTCCACGGGGACGACATCGAAAAAATCAGAAGTGAAAGTATTTAGTTTGGTCACGCTAGGACTGATTTTAATTTTGGCCATCATCTTCGTTAATAACACTCTCCAAATCCAGGAAGAGACAAAAGCAACACGCGGATATATCAGAAACCTACATTTTCTACCACCTCATCTCAGAAAGCAAGGTAAAACCAGTGGCTATATGGACACTATTATATATGATTGTTGATAATAAACCCTATCAACTCATTAGTATACATGCAGGGTCTTCATGACAATTCACCAGTGGAGGGGCTGATTTAAATAGGGGCCTTCAACCAAGTGATAATATCAAACAGGGAATAAGGTCCATGGGGTTGTCAAAACTCAAATGTTCAAGGCGCCCCCTTTTCCTTTGGATGGGGCAAAAGGTATCCTTTTTACCCGTTTTTGACTGAGCTTATAAGTTGACTGCATTCTTGAAGTAGATGTTTTCCGTTGGGAGCTGCACCGTCTACATCGGCATAAAGAAAAGGGAGGGTGATCTGTCCCACAGACTGGGTGGGGCGGGGTGGGTGGAGGCGCCGGAGTATGTTTCTGCCACCTCACCCTTCCAACTATAGAGATGCACCCCACGCTAGATCATTCAGCTGGATCTTTTATGTTATCTAAATGAGCCTCAGGTTTCAGAAACCTCATAATCCTCCGAATTTTTTACTTTTTCACGAAACGTCCAAAATTCAGATTTCGCGCAAAACTTTGGGTAGCCGACTGGCGAGCCAAAATATTCCACTGGAGGAGCCGTACAGTTGTTTGGGTTGGCGGCAGGCGTAATGGAAGCCCCCCCCCCCCCAGTTAGCATGCTTAAAAAGTCCCTCGTACAGAGTATACCTATGTGCAATTTGCATATATAGAAAATGTATGTATTCACTTGCAGGGCGGATTCGGGAATTTTAAAAACGTTGGGTTGGCCATGGGGTCTTTGAACTCGTCTCCCATGTAGGGAGTTGTAGAGGTCCTCTCCCAGCGAAAATAATAAGTGATCATGAAATGGTTCAATCTAATGCATATTTAGGCTATAAATTAGGTCTAGAATTTGGTCTGCACGCTAGGTTGTGCTTATAGCTACTTTTAGCTTTTGTGTGGGCTGAAGGGGAGAGGGGGTCGTACCGCCGTCCAAACCCGTAAACTGCCCCTGTAATTCATAAAACTGTTACGTCAAGTTGGCCAAGCTATATCCGTTTTCTTTTGTTTCTGCAGTTGTCGAAGTTATTAATCGGGATAGCACGGAAGAAAGTACCCACGAATGGGGGCAACCGGTCCAAGGAACGGTATAGAATCAAGTATTGAGCAGGAACGTAGCATCAAAGATAGGCCTATAACGATTCCGTCTTTATAGCCTTTCTTCGAGGTCTTTCATCTTAATTATTGTTCTTAAATTTAATTAGTGTGGAATAGTCGATAACCCGATCCACTATACCCGTTTGCAGTTCAGATGTATGTTCCTGAGGAACGATGATATTCTTATCTTAGACGGTTGCGACAAACATTTCTAAATAATAATTAATAATGTAAAGCCAAAAAGGAATAATTTCGGTACTTTTGTTATGTATAGATATTACATGAATAACCCTTTGGATGAGTTGATGATGTGTGGATGATTTGTTGTACTGGTGAACACAACAGGAATTACATTGTGGTCTGTTGAGGAGAGCATAATAGGGTGGGTGGATATTTTGGTCGGGGAGGGGGTTATATATTGATTTGATACCCCACCCACCCCGGTCCCGCCCAGCCCTACATATATAGTTGTCAGTCCTTTTGGTATTCAAAATAGTCTCCTGAATGTTGAAACTAATCGTACCTATGACACTGTTTGTAATTATTCTGTTGTCATTAGAACTTCGTGATTTATTATAATGCGATCCCTAAGACTGGTTGTCGGAGCATTGCCAGAGCGGCCGCCTTCCTGAGTGCTACCCAAGCAATGGATACGAGATTCAAATTAACTATTCTACCGGTGAGTATATATGCGTGTCGTTTGTCCCAAATGTTATAACCAAGGGCGTAGGAACCGCGGGGCTGGGAGTGCCAGCCCCCAAGTGAAAAATATGGTGGGGCGGAAGTATCATGACTACATTGCACCAAATTGCATCTGAGGCCACCTGGAAATGCAAAAAAAATCCAAAGGGGAGGGGGACACCCACTCCCCTTAGACCCCTCCCACAGGTCGGCCATCAGTCTTCAGCCCGCCCAATCAAAAGTACCTTCCTACGCCACTGGTTATAACCCTCACCAGATGCCAAATTAAATAATCTTAATATAAGAGTGATTAACAAGGTTTCAATTAACGACTAATAGATTGCTCAATATATAATAACACGACACAAGGTGATAAATGGATCAGTTACACCGTGGTTTGCATTTAACGTGGTTTTGATAAGTTGGTGTTGCTATGATGTATATTTGCTAGAAATGTATACAAGTTACAAGTAAGTTCCTCACTTTCTAAGCACGCTGAAGCATGATAGACATCACGTGACAGATCCTACCCTCCATATGATAGCTAGATGGCTTGGTCTATTATGACACTTATAAATTACCATACCATGACCGAGATAATGTATAGGATTTCATATAGCATAATATTGAACCCCGCCCGTTTAAAATGCTCGCTCGGGGTAATAGCCACAGAATTTCTCAAATAATTGAAATCACGTTTAATTTTCCTTGATTCCATACCGTGTGTGTCTTTATTTATGCTCTTAATTACACAAACAGAAAAACAACAACAAAAACGATGATATCTGCTAACCGTAACGGCAATATAGGTCCACTTTACCAGGCAATTGTTAACCTGTGCAGCGAATGTACATTACTGTGGTATCGTATACTATACAGCCGGTCCGTAGGATAGCGGGCTGGTTTACTGTGACAGTATCCTATCAAGCCGTCCCTTTACGATAAGTGTTCAGAGAGTTCCTAGTCAGGTGTTCCTCCGTTTTACTGTTCCTGCTCCCGGGACCTGCAGTGAACCATAGCTTAAAATACCGGCGTGGATTTAGTATATTTGTGTTTCTTTTTGCATATTTTGGCAGGAAGATATCCTATTTAACGAGGGACTTATTCGACAGTATGTAAGACAAGTAGACCCACCGGCGATTATAGGAGGCCACGCTATATTCGTTCCTTTCTCAGCGTAAGTTAGTTTAAATGTGTGAATTTATATATCTATCTGTTTATGTCTGTCCGTCCGTTCACCCTTCAGTCCATCCATCCATCTATCCATCCATCTGTCTATATAAATGAAGGATGAAGGTTGATTTTCTCCAAAACAAATTTCTCTATTGTTCCAAATTTATATCATTATGTCATGTGCCTGAAAGGTGGACTTTTAGTGAATATACACGGTATATATAAAGGCCTGTATACGTGTGTGTATATTATTAATATACATGTATACCTTAAAGGGCTATTCCGGTGGCGGATAATGTGCCACTTATATGGAAAAGAAAAATATTCCACATTATGAGCTGAAGACCCCATCTCACTATCTTGTTCTTAACTCGAGTAATGGTTTACTCAATGTAACATATTTTGATCTGGATTCTTCCCTTGAGTATAGATCACAGTATAGGGTTTATGTTGTTTAGCTGCCAAGGCATAGGCGTACGGTACCATTTCAGTTTGGGGGGCAGAAACTTTTGTGCCCGAAAGTTCCCGTGACACTATCTAAGCGGAGCGCCACCATCGGTTGGCGCGAAGCGTACAAGAATTTTTTTGGCAAAAGCTACCTCTCAGATTGCCGGAAATGGCACTTCTGAGGCCTTGCAAGTTGCATCTAAACATTCTTTATTTTACAATCTCACGTTTTAGAAATTTACACTTCCCAAAAAATTTGCTAAATTAGATGAAGAAAAAATGGTAACATCACTTTGAAAGGGGAAAAAATAGGACAGTATATTTTTTAAGCTCCTATTTAGTTGCCGTATTTATTATTTTAACACAGTACTCAGCTACCTCCAGTGGCGGAGCTAGGGGTATTGGTCAGAGGGGCGAGAATGGTCTATAGTGGCGCTTTCGACACTATCTAAGCGGAGCGCCACCACAGGTTGGCGCGGAGCGTACAGACATTTTTGGAGTAAAGATACTCCCTAGATAGCAGGAAATATCCATTTCTGGGCCTTGCTAATTTGCAGATAAACGAAGAATAAATAGGTGTCATCGCTATTTTGTCAGAAAATTACACCAACAAAATGTGACAAATGTCAATAGGTAGATGAAAGCGCAATAAAAAAGTCCATAATCGCGAATAAGTAAAAGTAGTTAAAAGCTGAAATGGGCGCCAGCAGTCCATTTGAGTCCGTCAGGGGGGGGGGGGGGCATCCGCCCCCTGACTGTATATGAATTCACGCTCCGCCACTGGCTACTACCAGAAAAACATACATTGTTCAACGACACGTAGGCGGTAAAATGTCGCTGTGTCGGGTGAGACTGCAATTTGTCTCACAAAAAAGTATGAAAATAACAAAGAATATGATCAACTTGTACTTCTAGGCTTGTAGGCACTCCCCCCCCCCCCCCACATCCATTAACAAGAAAACGTTTCTTATATTTGTCGGGGATGTAAAGGTATACAGTTAAACAAAATTGATAGTGCAAAAAGCGCTTACGGTGGTGTTACACGGAAATATTCAGGCAACAAGATGCTAAATAAAGAAAATCATTAGGCCTTTAATGATATTAATGTCACAAAACAAATAACATGAAGCGCTCTCCACAGAATTGTCGGGCAAAAATTTTAAAAAGATTCGGGCAGGCTACTGCATATTTATATATAGGCCTATATTTTTTTTTTTCTCCTCTTAGGCTGCCCGAATTTTTCAGGACTTTTTGCCCGAATTTCTTGTCCTCTGGAAATTTGGGGGCAGTCTGCCCCCTGCCCCCCCCCCGCCTCGTACGCCTATGTGCCAAGGTTCCCTGTACTTATAGAATTGAAACTTGTTTTTAGAAGTATTTTCCTCCGAGACTAAGCGAGTTAAATATTATAAAGAAAAACAAAAATATTTCAGTTAGATCGCCGTGATGACGTCATTCATCATTGTTGTTGCCAGATGCAAAAACAAAATGTCACAAAATTTGACAAATTCATATCTTCGCCATCCGAAATGCTATGAGAATGTGTGGTTTTGACCAAGCGATGCAGAACATTTCCTGTATTTCTATCAGCTACCGGAGTAACCCTTTAACAGTTTACAACTTTTTCGTTTGTTTTCAGTCCCCAAGCGTATAGCAGCAGCATTCCAGTGAAGTACGTGAATGTTCTACGAGATCCTTTGGACAGATTAATTTCACATTACTATTTTGAACAGAACGGTGATTCTGTACATCAAGCCAGTTTCTTCACAGTCGGAACAAAAATGGTAAAGTTAGAACACTGATTTTCTTTCTTTCTAACAACATTGGTAAATTTCCAAAAGCAGTTTTATCGAAGCTGATGATACCATTGACAATGATAATGGCGGTGATTGTGATCGTATCAATGGTGGTGTTGGCAGGGACGTAGCCAAGGCCTGATGATTGGGGGGGGGGGGGGTGTAGTGGCTGAAATTCCAACTGGATGGGTTTTGGAGTCAGAAAATTCCGACTGCTGCCTTGTACCCCTCCCCCCGCACTAATCGTCAACGATACGGTCAGTGTCAGTCAGACACCCATCTTTCGCGACTGCACTTTTGTTCCGAATTTTTTTTGATACATTTGTACCTTATGGGGCAGTTTTTGCTTATGTTGATGGCACTTTTAAACTTCCGTAGATTAGCATTGAGTGTTTTAATTGTATACCATAGAGACAATGTATATCCCAACGACGTAGCCAGGAATTTGAAAGGGGAGCCCTTTTTGCGATTGATATGGGGAGGGGTCTAAGGGGAGGGGGTGTCCCTCTCCCCTTTGAGATATTTTTGAACAATTGAAGGTCCTTAGATGCGATCTGGTGCAATTTGTTGCTAGTTTCATCATTATCATATGATATCATATTCAGCAAAATTTTGTTTCCTGTTTGAATTCTTTTACATGTTCTTTTACATAATATATCAGAAAGACAAACATAGTGCTCTTTTAAAAATTTTCCAGAAGGATGATTCTTGTTTATTGTCCAATGTCTGGACTTTAATACATTTGACGAACTTAACTGATGGACAATATAAACTTTCATATTTTGTAAGACAGCCAGATTTGCAGTGGCTTAAAAAAATATCGTTATCGCCGTGTATTAGCAGTGTAATAATTATTTATAGGAAGTGCGTATCACGTACGATTGCTAGCTTAGCTTCATAACATGCTGTTCGTGCAACAACTTAGGACGAATCATAGAAAGGATGAGAACGCACGCACGTTGACGTCGTCGTTGTGCATACGGTGCGTGACATTCCATCGAGTGAGGTTAGGTAGGCACGAGGCAATATGTATTTTATTACGCAGTGGCCAACTGTATAAGTTTGAAATAGGCTATAGGCTAAATTAAGCTAATTGCATCTGCCAAACTAAGTAAGTAGTTGAATCCGTAGGCCTGAATGTTACTACGATTACAATCAAGTTAACGGGGCTGAAGAGTATTCAAGATCAAAAGAGCACTGACAAAATACCATGCTAAAAAAACAACAGTTTTTAAACATTTTTTTTCCGAAAAAAACTGACACTCGAAGGGGGGGGGGGAAGCAGTCGCCCCCTGCTCCCCCTGGCTACGTCCCTGGTATATCCTGAACTTACTTGAAGCTAGCGAACAGGGTCGACCCACCCAATAGCAAAATTAATACATAAATTATCCGAAATGAAGCTGGTGAACGTTGTATTTTTTTAGAGTATTCAAAATCATACGAAGTTTTGTATGGTGGAGTATAAGGATCGCGAGATACAATTTCTCAATGTGACGAGGAAAACGTGGTTAATATGACTGATTAAAGGTCAATTTTGATCGAAACTTTTATGTCACTCACAAATTTCAAGAACATATGAAAATAAGAGTGCGACAGTCAGAAAATTAGAGTGCGAGAGTCGGAAATTCCGAATTGAAGCTGGCGACAGTCGGAAATTCCGACTGTCGCACTCAAATTTTCCAACTATCGTCATTTATACCAAGATTGGGGGGCGTGAGACACCCCCACACCCCCCTCTAGCGACGTCCCTGGGTGTTGGCAGTGATGATCATGAGTGGTGATGACGTTTTCAAATCGCGTGATAAGAAGTTACATAATCAATATATGGTTTTTGAGGTTGGCAATATCATGCAGGTCCTAAAATTAAGTCTCACCACGGTGATGAGGATGATAAGGTTGACAATAATGGCAATGATGGTGGTGAGGATGACGGTGATGATTGAGACTACGGGGTTGATAGTGGTAGTGATGATGATTGTGGTGATGATGATAATGGTCGACTACACATCTAAAAAACTTAACGAAGAGAACTTCCTTAATTACATATTTGTAACATATGCATATATATACATATATATAAATAAATAAATAAATATATATATATATATATATATATATATATATGTATATGTATATATGTATATGTATGTATATATATATATATATGTATATATATATATGTATATATATATATGTATATATATATATATATATATATGTATATATATATATATATATATATATATATATATGTATATATATATATATATGTATATATATATATATATATATATATATATATATATATATATATATATATATATATATATATATATATATATATATATAAATTCATGCGTTAGAGGAAGGTTTATCATCATATATAGTAAATGTAATGATAATTTTTTATATCATAATTTTTATCATATTTATATCATATTTTATATCATAATTTATATCATAATTTTTATCATAATTTTTATCATAATTTTTAAATTCTTTCAGAGTCTCGACGACTGTTTACACGATGAAGTGTGCAAGAATAAAAGTTACGACAAGATATTAAAAAGAACGATTAATCAATTGTGTGGAGCCAGACCGCATTGTGGGTAACTATATGCATATACAACATTTTGTAATATTGTTAAAGTAATTCGAAATCCATGGTGGCGCTACGCTTAGATAGTTTGCATTGCCGTATAACGGCTCTGATAATTTGCCTACATTTTCGCCCCTCCCTTGGCAAATTCCTGGCTACGCGCCTGGTTTAGTCTAATTTCTTCCATACAAAGTGATTTTACCGAATACAATTTTTCTAATTTACCATTTTTTATTCTTGGAATTGTAAGTTTTTAAAACATGAGTTCTCAAAATAAAGAATGCTTTGATGCAACTTACAAAGGCCTGGAAAGTGCCATTTCCGGCAATCTGGGAGGCATTTTGGCACCGCTTAGTGTCATGATGGTCCCTTTGGGGAAAAGCCTCCCCCCCCCCCCCCACTTGATGTTTCTCGATGTTCCTCAACTGCTCCTCTAGAGATTGTATCCAGGCTACGAGACCAGAATGTTTATGATAATTTTAATTCTTTCCGATTCATATGAACAGCACATTGTCGCGACGGGCCATGCTAACAGCGAAGAGAAACGTAAATCACTATACAGTAATAGGGTTAACGGAGCAACTAAATACCACAGTGCTACTTCTGGAGAGAATGTTTCCAAGTATGATGACGGGGTTACACTCTCACTTCAGAAAAACTGAAGTAGGTAAGGAATGTAGAGATTATAGTTGTAAGTCTGGATGAATAAGGTTGTGAGTTTTATATAGGCTAGCCGCGACCCATCAACTTAAAAGGCATCACACCCTGTATACTCCCTGGTGATTAATGTAAACAATTGCACATTGGCTGATCCAAGTGCAAACATAAAAACAAAAAAGTTTAAAAACAACTCGCCCAGGTGACAGGGGTAGTAGTTTAGATTTCATCGGAAACATATGTTTCATATGTTTTCATCGAAACATATAGAAACATATGTTTCAGTACTACTGAGGTCGGGGAGCACCAACAATACAAAGAGAGGCACTACATTCGTGTCCGGTAAATTTTGAAAAAAAAAGAAGAAAGTATACCACACGAGAAATGGATGACGTAATCATTGCCAAAAAAAAGAAACAAAAAAAGGGAAGATGACGTCATCATTGCAATTGCCTTTAAACATTTTTTCGTTATACACAGTGGTGGCACAAATGTGGAGGGGTGGGGGACCAATTGTCTGCATGGGGAGGGACACAGACCCTGTGCACCACCCTAACACCATCTCATCCCCATTTTGTATCACTTCACAGTCGCGTAAGCGTGGGGTTTGAAACGATGGAATATCTGTTTCTGTAATCTCCAAATAATTTGAACGCAGAGGTCGTGGCCCATTGGTACTGCTGTTAAGTTGTGTGCAAGATGGTTATAAAAAGAAATAGGGTAAATAAGGGGGCGGAGGCAGTGTGGAAATTATCCGTAGTCAATTGATATACATGGACGATTGAATGACAATTGAATTGATGTCATCCCAAACAATTTGGTTTTTTTATTAACACAGCTGGGAAAAACAATGACAATATAGACCTCATAATGACATGAAAACATTGCTCATTGTGATTCCATCACTCTTGAAATACCAAATTCACTGCCTTTAGCTCACATTTTTTGTTATTAACAGAGTTTCATTAACCCATTTTGCAGCTTCTTTGAAGAAATTTAAGACATTGGATAAACTTGCGCCTTCTCCAGCGACACTTGAAATTCTTCGACGGGATCTAGCATTTGAGTATGAAGTCTACGATGATGTGAAGAGGAAATTTGATCAACTGAAGGCAGAGATGGGATTATAACAAGGCAGACTAACTTCTTCAAGACAACTATGTAAAAATGTCCACACACTGACGTCCCCCTCCCCTTAAAATGTCCACACACTAACGTCCCCCTCCCCTTCCCTTTGGGACCTACAAAAGGGACAAATGTTTGTATGCAGATATAACAATGTGACAGAGGTACCTGCTGGTTAACTGTAAAGAGAGAACGTCTCTGGGGTGATTCCACAATTGTTACGGTCCAGGAACGACAAAAAAAGTAAACATTAGATGCTGTGTTAAAATACTACTGGGGGGTTACTCTACTTTATTGATATATGTTACGTCCGTACAAAATGTATATGCCATGATTTTCTTTGTTTTTTTTAAAGAAATATGGAAATCATTACCATTTCATCACAATTTCAGATAAAAATTCTTGGCAAATATTTCAGTTAAGGCATTTCAGAAATTCCGCTGGAAGTAGTACTAATAAAATGATACCTCAAATGATATCTTAAAAAAACACAATTAAACTTTTTCAATATAAGCTTTATAAGCTTTGGAATCTGTGATAATGAGATGCAACCACAATAGTGCCATTAATATGGTCTTAATGGTCCTAAGTTTAACTGCAAATAACAATTAAATGATCAGCTGTCTTTGTTCAAATTAATAAAGAAAGAATTGTTCTTAGTTCTTGTTCTCATCATTAAAAGTGACATTTCCTAATGCTGATCACTCTCCCTCTCTTTTCATCAACATTTTGATGACAAACAATTATATTATTGCTGCCACACAAGGTTAGGTCACAAAGTCACCAACAATCCCCATTCTCATTTAAATATCAAATTCAATTGATACAAATATTACACAGTTGTTGTGAGAACTTACCCAAAAGATAAAATTGACCACATCATTACAACTTCAAGATGCACATACACACAAGCCTCTTTTCAAAATATATATATATAAAGGCCCTTTTCTTACAGTGAAAGCTCAAATGATACTTGAAAGACATTCAAAACATGGCAACAGTATATTGTGTGCATGTACACCACACATGTACAGCACAGAGAGAGGAGTGATGGCACACACAAAGATAGTAACATGCATTATACTAACTAATGTATATGCTATTACACAGTACACTACTACTGGTGTTCAATGTGACACTAGTACTTATGTACAATACCATTTGGATCCATATGATGCGATGGTTTGGCATCTGTTAACTGTTACTTATTCTACGTACAAATTCCTGAGGTCAAAAAGAACTCTTTCGCTGAGGTTTGGGTCACAGATTATAAGACAAATGATGGTCACATATGATAAGACACATGATGCATTGGTCACCATTCGTTAATGTTGTCTATACTACTAATTACTCTTATTACAAGTAGTCAGACTTGTAGTACTCATTTTTATAGGTTCTCATGATTGAGTATGCTTTACTATACTTGTACTACGCAGAGGGAAACAAAGATTAAAAGCAGGTATTGTTATTCATAACTGTTACTTGACACATGATGCATTGGTCACCATTCGTTAGTGATGTTTTTACTACTAATTACTCTCATTACAAGTAGTCAGATTTGTAGTACTCATGTAGGTTCTCATGATTGAGTATGCTTTACTATAATTGTACTACGCAGAGGTAAATAAACATTAAAAGCAGGTATTGTTATTCATAACTGTTACTTGATGCTGGTTCTGGTACTCATGTTTTTATCCTTGTACTAAGAGCAATCAAAATCAAGTACTCTTACCTTTAATGTTGTACTCTTTGGACTCATACTGATGGTTAAGTACTCATGCTACATGTAAACTGACTGAAGGAGATATTATCATTTAATTAGCATTTACTTAATTTTCTAAGATATAACAAAGAAAGAAGAAACTTTTTTCCCCTTCATCAATTCCACCTCAAAACACTAGTACTCCCAGTCCATGTTCTCTGTCCCTGACATGATATGGGCTACTTCAGCGTCTGTGAAGTAAATTAAAACAAAAAGAATAAAATATGATGACAAAAATGCTTTCATAATAGGATCAGTAATCTGCATGAATCAACATTTTCTTTTTATGTTAAAACTCTGGAAGTACTTTATCAAAGTCTCTGTTAAAACTGTGCCCCCCCCCCAACCTCCCCTCACTTGTGAGTTTGGACAATAGAACTTTATATTAACACGCCTTTCAGATTATGCTTAAGATTTTATCCACAAAAATGTTCCTCTATGGCAAGAAAAAACTGCCTGATTAGGAGGCCTTAATTTTTTAATTCCAGTTTCATGTTCAAAACAAGATACTGTAAAAGCTTGAGGGACTCTTTTGCTATGCACTAGACACAATAAATCAACTTTTGAAAGTATGACTTTTGTTTTCAATTTTAATGGGCTATTTGTCTGTAAAGATATGTTACACTACAGACATGTGGTTGATTGAATGTGACTTATTTGACTGGCTAAAGCCAAGACGCATCCCTGAAAAGAACTAGCCCTTCCATTATAGGGACAGAGGGGTAGGTGTATGATGTTTGGTGTTGGGGGGGGGGGTAATATGCACTCTGCTCTTCCATTCCAATGATGGCAGGAGGTAGGGATGACGTGGGGATGAGGAGGGGATATTGCATGTGCTTACTCTGATTTCACCGATAGAGGAGGAGGGGTAGGTGTATGATGTGTGGACAAGGAGGGAATACTACTTGTACTCTTGTCCTTGGCCTTAACAACTTTTGTATGGATCTCCTAACTTACATCGGGAACTCCCTACCTTCTGGACAAATTACTTATGCATTTTCCCGCGCCATCGGCGCTCAACTCACAAAAAACCACCACCAACTATACCTTAGCCTGCCAAGGGCAGCCGGTCTAGCCAGCTGTCTGGCCAGATCCGGTGCCTTGGTCTGGTCATTCTTTTCCTGTGTCTTTCAGTTGTAAGTCTACATCAAAGTGTTTGATGCTTGTTTCGCATTTGCTTAGCTCACTTGAAGCCTTTTTATCTCCCATTTTGGTGAGATCGCTCCTGTTTAGTCCCTTTTTTTTCCCTTCCTTTTAGTGTTCCGCCGTAGCATAGCTGGCTTCGATGAGTTCCCTCCATATTGTTTTGTGTGGGGGTTCGTCGGCCTTACCTCAGGTACGAGGTGTGCTATTGGTTGCCTCCTGCTCGGGGATAGGTGGGCTCTTCGAGCCTAGCCCCCATCGTCGGACCCTTCGGTCTGCGATTTTTGCTATGTAGTGTGTATAGGCTCGGGTTCTTATTTACTTGTACAAAGGGGGTGCATTGGCCTTCAGCTGTTAGCACGGTAGTACTGTGTTTCGGCTCTGGGGCTCTGGGTCACATGACCAAAGTTCGCACGCTCCAGAGCTCTGACCATGTGTTTTGGTCATGTACTGTAGCTCCTTTTTTACTACGGAAGCCTTGGGGAATCTTCGGATTCCCCCTTTTTTCATTGTTTTCGTTACACATATATGGGGAAGGTACCGATGAAAAATTTGATTTCTCATTCGGCCTCTGGGCCTGCTTCTGTTCTATCCACAGAACACAGTATCCGAGGGCTACGCCCTTCTATAGTGGAGCTGAGAGGCCTTCTTTTTACCTGTTTAGGAGGTGGTCACTCCAACATTTGGGCCCGTCTCTTCCTCTTCCTTGGACCTTTCGGTTACCGGTTTGGTTATGAGGTTACCCTGGGGGGCTCTCTAGCTAGGCCCTTTCTGGAGTCTCTTGGCCTCTCCCCTCGGTCTAGGAGGGGGACCCGAGTTTCGTCCGTCAGAAGTTTTATCAGTGGTTTTTGGCCAATAACTTCTGAAAGGAAGCTCGTAGGGGTGTGGTATACAACTTCGTTATGGGCTGCTACACCCACTCAGGTAGTGGTCTCTGAGGTAGGAAGGCTCTATCAGGTGGTCTGGCCCCCTCCAACTCGGCGGAGAGTCCTTGTTTTTGTAGGTTTTCCTCACGTTATTAAAGTAATTTGTCGCTGCCGTTTTCAAATAACGTTTTAATTTTTGTTCTTTCAGATCGTGGTGTCAATACGGGTGTTCTAATTAGAACCCATTGTAATGTGTGGATCCCATCGTTCTTCGCCTCCTCCACCCCCTCCAATGCCTCTACCGGGGGCACCCTCGCTGATGCTAGCGACGGGAGCGTCTAGTAGAGAGACTCCGACGATGGCAATGCTGGCCAATCCGTCGCGGAGTTCCCCCGTGTCGATGGTAGCCCAGGTGGGCTTGATATCACAGAGGCCCCTTGTGTCGGCCCATACAGGTCCTTCTTCACATGGGGCTGTGTTAGTGCAGGGCTCGGGGGCCCCACTACACCAGACCTGCTTGGGAGGAACCAATGGATACACCATTAGCATTTGCCCTTACCGGGGCCGTCGCACTTCGACGCCCGGTGGGGTGGACACCCGCTCACTACCAGAGGCCCGGATCCTTTCCAGACACCTATCGAATCTAGGGGCCGGTCCCCCGCTAGAAGGCAGATGACGTCCAGAAAACGGAGGCGCGTCCTACTCTTCTGAGTCCTCTTCTGACAAACGGGAGTCTGTCGTAGACGGAAACACCCCTCCTGTCACCACTCTACGTTGCCGCCGGAGGACCCCTCGGTGGTTTCTCTCCTCACAGCCTTGAAAGAGTCGGTCTATTCCCTTCGTCAGGGCCATAAGGTGGACTCTGCTCATTTGCAGTTAGTATCATGTCTGTCGATTGAATCGACTCCGCCCCATTGGGGTCCTTACTAGTGATCCCATTGGACAGTTAGGGGACAGTTAGAAGTGATTTAAGTCACTCGGACGTGGACCGCATTTCTCTCCTGGCCCAGACGTCGACCTGTCTGGGGATGTCCTCTCTGAGGAGGACTACGGACGTTTGGTCCGTGAGCTACATGTAACTTTCGGTGTTACAGATCCTCCCATAGTAGCTCAGCCCGCCAGGTATTCCTGGCTCAGAATTTGTGCACCGGGGGATGAGACACATTCTCAGCCTCCCCCTTCGATACACGCAGACGGAGAGGTTTGGGATCGGTTTACCCGCTTGGCTGATCAAGCCTGGTCTGCGTATCCACGTATCCAGTGAGCCAAGACCAATACGACACCCTTATTTGCTCCCCTCCAGTTCCCCAGGAGGCGTGTGATCGCCTGGTCCTACGGGGATAAGCTTCGGAAGGCTCGTTTCAACAGGTTGTCGAGCAGGACGTAATCAGGAGAGAAATCCTCCATAAGACCACTCTCCTCCCTCCTTGCCTCCCTTTTGCGGGGCCCTGGTTCGGCCTTTTCTCACCGGGGAGCTCGTCGCCCACGACCAAGTGATACACCGCAGGGTTCGGCTCAGTCTGGTGGACGTATGCGGAAATCCAACCCCTCATAGTACCGGCAGAGGTTGGGGGAGGGGTCATCCCTTTCGCAAATGACTGCTCGCTGGGCCCGGACCCTCTTGTGCCGGCCCCTTGGTGGGGGAGGCTCCTGGCGTTTGCCGGCGAGAGGAACAGGGTCACAAGGGACCGATGGATCCTCTCAACGATCCAGGAGGGGTACCGCCGCCTCCGACTCCTTTCCGGGTCACTCCGATTCCGTCAGATCTGGCCAGAGCCAAGGCTCTGCACGACGAGGTTCATGTCCTCCTTCGGAAAGGCGCCATTGTCCCTATTTTGAGTGAGACTCTACCCGTTCTCAGCGACCTTCTTCCTCACTCCGAAGAAGGACGGCCGTTGGAGACCCATTCTCAATCTATGGCCGCTGAACCACTTCATCCGCTCCCAACGGTTTCGGATGGAGACGCTCCCATTGATCCTGAACAGGTTGTCTCCCCGCCTGTTGGCCTGCTCAGTCGATCTTCAGGATGCTTATCTTCATGTCCCGATCTTCATGGATCACAGCCCCTTCTTGACCTTCCGTTACAATGGGGCTTCTTACCGATTCACAGCCCTTCCTTTCGGTCTGTCCACAGCTCCACTGAGCTACACCAGATTGGTTTGCGCGTTAGCTGCCTTTTTGAGACGATTATGAGTCCAGATTTTTGTCTATCTAGATGATTGGTTGATTGTGGCGGAGTCATGGGACCTTGTTTCCCACATCCGGAGGGTCTTGGACGTGACGTCATCATTAGGGTGGTTGATCAACAAAGAAAAGTCTTCCATGGTCCCATCACAGCAAGTGACTTATCTGGGGGCAGACACAGACCTTTACCGGGGTAGGGCCTTCCGACCCAGGAGAGGGTGCGGGCGGTTCGGAGAGGTCTGTCCATCCAACGCCGCCCCGCGCAGTACCTGCCCATGCGTGACTGGTCCTGGTGGGCTACCTGGCATGTTTGGTGGACCTGGTCCCTCATTGCCGCTTATACATGCGGCCAGTTCCATCTACTCGCCTTTTTCCGCCCGTCGTCAGACCAGATCTTTCAATTGTGGTGCGACGAAGCCAGCCTGTACAAAAGCGTGACATTTCCGACCGGCTCCCCCTCTCTCAAGCTCACATCATACGCGAGCCTACGGGGGTGGGGAGCACATGCGCAAGACGTGTCCCTGGCCCATGTGCGGGAAGAGGAGTTAATGGGGACCCACATAAATGTCTTGGAGCTCCTGCAGCACAGAGTGTGCGGAAGCCTGGTGCTTGTCAGATGCAACAACACCTTGGCGGTTTCCTACATCAACCGCCAAGGCAGGACGAGAACCCTTTCGCTTTGGAGAGTGACTTGGGACCTCTTTCTATGGTGCAGGATCCATCAGCTCTCGCTGAGGGCAGTTCACCTTCCGGGGTCTCGCAACTCAATCGCAGACGCCCTGTGACGACTGTCGGAGTCGCTTACAGATACACCGTTCCCATGAACGCGGGTTTGCTTCAAGCATGCATAGGTAGGGCTAAAATTGTAACCGCAGATAAGCCCTGCAATTTGAACCCGCGTTTCAACGAGTTAACTCCAGGCATAGCTGCAGGCTTGGAAAACCTTGGAGAACCAGGTTATTTCAATAGAGAATACGAGCAGCTATCGACAGATATGCAGTGAGTCTTTTCGACACATGCATATATCGTCCAAGCAGCGCACACACACTATTTTCTACCGGGGCTTTCCCGATATGGCCAACATTTACCACCTTTGATAAAGTCAATGCACTGGGCAGGGAAATTATTGTTCGTATCTGAAGAGCAATATTTTGAGTGGTACGACTTGTCGCGGGGGTTAAGTAAAAGCAAAAACTTCAAGTAAAAAAAATCTTTCATAGTTTCCAAAATGAAAACAAACTAGAGCACCAATGGTGAAGAAGCTCATACCTTTTCGAGCTTAAAAATGTAGGGCCCACAATTCTTTATGGCCCACCAAATTTCAGGCCATTTTTCAGATTCCACCAATTTTGGGCCCATGAGGGATGACCCCCCCCCTCCGTTAGCAGAATCCTGGCCACACCACTGGCTATAATTCCTATTTTCCCCCTTTAAATCCTATTTTACCCACTCTCTCAAACAATACCACTGACCTACCCTATTAAACTTTCTCCCCTCTTATTGGCCGGTTTTTACCGGGCGGTTTTTACCGACCGGTAAAAACCAGGTTTTTACCGGGAGGTTTTTCCCACCTATAAGTGGGAAAAACTGGGAAAAACCACAAATTATATAGAATTCCTAAAAATTCATGTGGAACTTGTTAAGGAGCATAGAAACTACAAGAAAATGGCATCTTATGGTAGGGGGTTGGGTTACATCTCAGGTGTTACATCCAGAGAACAGCCATGATGTATAACTTTGTGAGTTTACCGATTAGACTATTATAAATAATTCAAATAAATAATATGTTGGATGCTCAAATCAACCAACTTTATTTTCCTATCGAGATGCATAATTCCATAACCTAGAGAATGGACAAGTACCAAACTGTTGGTGCCTCCTAGGGCTATGGTTCGTCATATTATACATGTCACATTGTCTTGTTACATATATATAATGCAACACCATCAAAAAAACATGGAAAGTGAGCAAACATATTTCACAGTGTAACTTTTACAACTCGCTCGCCAAGTAGATCTCTCAAGTAACAATGAAAACTACATAGAGTGTACTCTGTTAAATTCTTGCAAACTACAGTATGAACATGTTTTTGTGTCTTAAAATATAAGTTACAGTACATGAAACTAAAAAATACCTGTATAGTGTTCAACCTGTCGAGCTTGGCATAACAATTTTGCAAAGTGATTATTAGCTGGACCTCCAGAGTAAATAACTGACGTTTAAACACATAAATCCCAGAACTCTAATGACAGTGTCCAGTATGAGACTATGAGTCTGATGTTGTAGCTCCTGCTATATAGCATACTTTCAGGTTGAAGTGCTTTAGGTTTTCAGTAGGCACAGACTACCATTCCACTTCTCCTTTCCCTCGTAGATACCTATAGCAAGCTACAAGTTTCGCTGCTTTTTCCACCCCCAACCTGTTCATCAGTTTTGTCTGGATCATACCAAAATTGGAGAAAACTCCCTCTAGTGATGCAGCACTTGATAGGGCCATTGTGCATTTAATACTTTAATTGGGCCCATGTGCCTTACATAGTTTCAAAGCAGTTTCTATTGAGCCCCCTGGATTGAAGTTCACCTAAATAGACTGTTGCCTACTGTATTAATTGAATGAACTGTCTGAGCACATAATAGGCCTGAAGAATTTAGGTGGGGTGAGTGTCCCAGTGTAGACCTATCATGGTTTGGGCAATAGGCAATGCATACTGCTAAAGAGATCGTGACAGAATAACTATACATGTGCAATATGAAAAATACTCTTTTTCCCACAAAAAGTAGAATTAAGTTGTGATAAAATAGCTCAAAATGAAGCTAAGAAACTCCCATATTCAATAACATATGCCTGTCATGAAACAATATCGTGCCTACTGATGACCCTGCATATTACGGACAAGTAATAATAGTTTTCGAGACAGAGGTGGTTTTTACCGGTATTTACCAGTTTTTCCCGGTTTTTACCTGGTTTTTACCGCTTAGGGGGAAAGACACGTTTTTCCCGGGAAAATGACAACCCTGCCCCTCTACCTGAGCAGACCTGAAGCACTCCTTGCCAAAATTTTGGCTGGCTGCCTACATACCTCAGACTCAAAGACTTCTAAGAATCGGCAAGTGCTGATTGGCTATAGGGCTCTCAAGCTTACAGTTCAACAGTTAATAACAACTCCCAGTCCTGCTTTAATTCCACTAACAGCCTCTGCAGAGCTTAACCACAAATGTAAACAAACACTGCAGAGACTGGGAGACAAATTAAAGGAGCTTTGGCAAAAGGTGAAGGCTCAGATTTTTTTAAACAATGGGGATTAATTGTAATTAATTAACTTTTGACCAGAGCAGAGCTTAACCACAAATGTAAACAAACACTGCAGAGACTGGGAGACAAATTAAAGGAGCTTTGGCAAAAGGTGATGGCTCAGATATTTTTAAACAATGGGGATTAATTGTTCAACTTATGATCCATCAAAATCTTGGGGAGATTGAGATATTTGAAAATATTCCAAAGAATGACCCCCGATGACCCCCTAAGTAAGTAAGTAAGTAACTTTATTTCATCCCAAAAGGGAAAATACAAGCTCGCATATGTACATATAAGACAAATACAAGATGATAAAGAGTAAAAAGATATAAGAATGACAAACATGAGAGTATCAGAGAATTAAAGTATAAAAGTTTAAAGGCGTGATGATAAAACAAATGTAACACCCGAATAGATATGTACAAATAAGACAAATACAAGATGATAAAGAGTAAAAAGACATAAGAATGGCAAACATAAGAGTATCAGAGAATTAAAGTATAAATGACCTTTGACCTCAATTTTCCGAACACCCCTCGTAACTCTCATCCCGAGGAACGTTGTGACCAAGTTTCATTATAACTGGCCATACACTGTACGGACAGGAGCAATTTGAAAATATAGGGCCGCGGCCCGGGCCACAAAAGACCCCTAGTTGATCTTTGATCTCAAATTCATGAACACCCTGAGAATAAAACTTCCATAGTACTATCGTGAAAAACCCTCAACATGGAATCTGTAGGAGTAGAAGCATTTTGCGTATTTCCACAAAATGGCCCATTACGGCCCACAGGTGACCTTTGACCCCAAGTTTCGGACCATCTCTGATGACCCTATACCCAATGGTCCTTGTGTCCAAGTTTCATGAAATTCCATCAAACACTGTGCGAGTGGTAGCGGTTTTACCAATTGTTGACGGATAGAGTGATAGACGCTGCACTGTAACAATAGCTCACACCAGCATGCTGGTATGAGCTAATAAAATGAAAACCTAAATATAATAATATTATTCTAGCAGTTATGCCGAACTTTTTGTGTGTACAATTGTTCCAACAACTTTTGAAAAAAAGCTGTTTGCACACTTTACCCAAAAGAAATATTTCACCCCTAACACAAAATGGTTGGGTTGGGCTCCAGACATGCTGAAAACTCGATGTCCGCACCTGTTTTATACTGTACCATTGGACTTGACATAGATGTAAAAACTTTTCTTGGCAAGTTTGCTAACAAGAAATTCCACTGCAGTGTATTTTGCTACTATTGCATCAAAGAAGTTATGGCGTGTAGACTAAACGCTTTACGATGGCACATTTCCTGTTATTATTTTCTAATACAGAGTTCGCAGTGTTCGTAGTGAACGTATTGGTTTTGGTGTGCTTTTACGAACATTCGGCTTTGTATGTCTAGAACACTCCACCTTTGTTACTAGATAAATTCATGCTGGCTATATATACATTCATCTCACCTGGTAGGCCTAGGCATAACTATTTGAAGAAAAAGTATTTTGTACATGTATCCCCTTATGATAAGATGTAAGATAATGTGGTAAAATTATGACTCCTAAGCAGCGTTTATAATTTCTTACACTTTACAAATTGGAGGGAAATTAGTGCTAACCCAAACGATGGTCGCGGGAAATCTTACAAGTGTATCACGTCATTTCTTTCGTTCACCATTATTTTTTTTTATTTCGGACCATAGTCTGAATGACGTGAAATGAAAAGTCGTCGGCCGGACATGCTTAAGAAATGCTCAAAACTATTAAACTGCTGGTCCTGCATCAGTATCTGGGTCGCTTCAATCACATATTTCAACTGGTAAACGTCATTCATCAACGCTGTAGACAGCGAATGTAAACTCCACCCATATTCCCTTATATGGACGTTTACTACGAGCTTCATTGACCATGGTTTTGACTTGGGGACACCCAGTCTAAATGGCGGGAAAAAGTTCAGCACATCGGTGTCATGTCTTACTGGCGCGTATCCAGGGGGGGTTGGGGGCGCGCCCCCCGGGGTAAGAAAAAGAGGGGAGAAAAAAAGAGAAGAAAAAAGGGAAAAAAGAGGGGGGAAAGAAAGGAGGAAGGAGAGGACGAAAGGGAGAAGAAAAAGAAGAAAGAAAGAGAGAAAAGGGAGAAAAGGGAGAAAAGGGAGAAAAGGAGGGAGTAGAAGATAAACGCCAAGACACCAGGAAGAGAAGAGGAACAGTCATAATTACAGCGCTGATCACTATTATATACACAGCGTAGCCAGTGACGAATCGAGCATTACGGAGGGGGTGTGCGCCTCACCCTACCCCTTACACCGACAACTCCATTTTTGATGTTTCCATTTTTCCTCTCTCACTAATGTATATATATATATATATATGTACTATATATGGTCTATCATAATGCATGTGTGTGTATGGACACCTTAATCAATTGTACAATTGTGCTATGAAACCAACTGTGGCTGGTCTCGAACTCGACCAAGTCGTCAGGGAACATGACGCATTTCGGTATTAGACCAGGATCTATATGCAAACTGCACTAGACCTATGTCCAACACTGCTATCCAGAGATAAAATGTTATACACTCCTACCTGAATGCTAATTGTTACACCAAACCTAGTACCGTAACTCATACAATGAATCTAAAAATAAATTCCGCATGCGATTGGATAATTGAGCAAATCTCCTGTGAATATCATGTAGTGGATCCAAGGGCGTATCATGGGCGGGGGGGGAGGGGGGACGGACGCACCCATCACTTCTTCAACCCTACGCCCCACCCCTCTAATCGCTTCCCGATGAGTTACGAAACTTAATTAATGACCTTCGCCCGTAGTACCAAGACCTTGACAAAATCCGGCAACACACCACTTCATCGATAACAAGTGATTGGGTTGTGTATTAGTGACGTCTAGAGGTCGTGCACTGACCTACATGGAATGAGACCACTCCTGACTTTGCAATTTCCCAAGATCAGGCCCCAAATAACCCCCAGGGCACTGTACTGTATGGATATCTAGCAATATCTAGCGAACTGAAGGCAGATAGAGAATCGAAGCCTTCATTGTGTAATGAACTTGAAACTGTGCGTCTTTCGAAATGAAAAGAAAGTGGGGCAAAGTAGCGTAACTCCTATGGGCTCGGACCACGCTGAGCCGGTGGCCCCGACCAAATGGGGGCCCCCGCTATACTGATGCACAGAAAAAGGGTACCTCTTTGGATAGGGAGGGTCCGTTTTACTGGGAAAGAAAAACTCATACAAGACTAAACAAGAAACTAAACATATTTTCACGTGATACGAAATACGGACATCATGATCATGGGCTCATTGGGTATTAATGTCTGTATCAAGCTAGTTGTGTTATTTATTATTATAATGAAAACAAATTATATAATTTAAAACCCAATTCCAGCCAATTTTGTACTAAGTACAACATCGGGATATGATTTTTTGAAAAATTCTTAAACAATAACCCAACACCCCAGAGACTTGAAACTGATTCTTGAAAAAGAAGGCAGGGCTTTCATATAAATATAATAATAAAAGGACTAACAATAAAGATGCCTTCGGTGTATTTCAGCCAAAATTAGGCCTATGCTTTCGTTTGATTACTGCATTTGTACAGTAGTCTCCATTATACTCCATACAGTAAGGGGGCCCTTGCCCACCCCCCACCCCCTGGAAAATCAAAAATTAAAAAAAAGTTAAGCAATTGACATTTCAATGATTTCCCCCAACCAACAGTTCTCTAGTTATGTTCATTGCATACAGACCCATAATGCATTACACAAATTATTGAAAGTCAAAATCCTATCTCTAAGACATGAGATCTCAAAATAATCAATGTGTAAATGCAACTTGAATAAGAAATGCCTTTTCCGACGATCTAGGAGTATTTTTTGGTAAAAAAAAATCGTACGCTCACCGCCGACTGATGGTGGCGCTCCGCTTAGATAGTATCCAGAGCCATATATCTAAATATACGCCTCTGATAGTATCAAGTGGTGTGTTACACCTATATGACCTACCGATCCCCCCTGTGTAAACATATCTGCGAATGCCCTTGCTTGGACCTCCTGATAGGGGGCCCCATTGAACCAGGAGCCCCCACCCCCAGGCTCATCGTTACTCCACTGGTGGAGCATTGCACAATAAACAGATAATAGTTATTTAATCTCATTTCAATTATTCAAATTTTTAAAGCAAACAGCAGATATCACATCATATCAGCGAGCATGACTGAAAGGCGTTCTGGGATGAACAGCCTCCAAACTGTCTATTTGTGTAGTGTTCGGTTTTGTTCGGTATTTTTTCATGTCCTTCAACAAAGTTTTATAGTAGCCGTTATAAGAGGTTTTAAAATTTGTACACCAATAAATTAACTGTGGCTGAATTTTCGAAAAATTCCCTGACCACTATTCTTCATCATACTTCCCTCTACTCGTGCAATTTTGACCGGTCTGTTAGGGGTTGAAGGAGGTTTTTCTATATTAGTTGTCCATAGATGAAATTTTGTGCAACATTATGGGTATGTTTTGAAGTGAATTTATTGACGAGAATTGTGAATTTTCAAATTCTGAAACAAATAATGGGCATAAAACCTTGAAAAGTGGGGCTTATGGGTATTGTGGGCCGCGACATAGAATCACCTACAAAAAGCAATGATCCACAGGAGATGCGATGAGGTCGAACATGATGTGTGACTGGTGACAATCTTCAAAAAAGGTTATGGATGAAAAAAAAAACTTTTGGGAAAATCATTGGTTCTCAGGCAAAATTCTACATCTGGTTGGTCATTTCAAGCCGAGAAGTGCCATTTCCGGTGATCTGGGGAGTATCAAAACCATAAATTTTCTTGTACGCTGCGCGCCAACCGCTGGTGGCGCTCCGCTTTGATAGTAATCTGTGCCCCCCGGGTTAGAAAATCCTGGAAACCCCCCTGTATAAACATGTTCCCACATCGGGCTACGTACACAGCAATAATTCTTAACGGTCAATTGTAAGTCTTGTCTTTTTAAGTTAGCAAACGTGTGCTGTGGCTCTTGTTTGACTGAATCCAGAATGCATGCATTCTAGTTATCCTTTTATTTTTACTTTGGTTTGTGATTTACAAATTTTTCTTTTATATAGCCTATTACATTGTAAAATTTACGGGCCTGATGAGTTAGTAACTAGGCTACGTGTTAATTGGGATATTATTTTCCTGATTATCGAAAAAATAGAAGCCAGTAAGCCTAGCTTAAGTTTTTCAGTTTGTACTTTATTTGGCTGACCATTCTGCCGTAGCCTTTCTCTCGATTACGCATACAGATGTCTCGGTACACTGGAGCGTTGCGGCAGGTCCCATCAAGTTTCGACATATTATTTGCGTCGCACCAATGCCAAGCAATGCGAATACTTCATCGTCGAACTGCATACTTCGCTCAGTCTACTTCTGCGACATCTTGTACAGGAAAATATCGATCATAATAATAATTGCCTAAATTCTCACTGCATCGGTCCTTTGTACACACAACCAATTTGAGAATAGACACAGTTCATGTCGATACAGAAATAAGCAAGCTGCGGAAACCACAACTGATAAAATCCATCGTATCTTTAACACACCAAGGCAATTGTTTATTTACATTTGTCAACGTTTACCCGGCTAAGCTGTCCTAACCCCACCTCTCATGAGGGGCTTGATAAAGCTCTGGCTTGCCCCGTTCCCACGCAGTAAAAGGGTGGATCAACTTGCCCTCCTCTCAATAGGTCGATCAAGAGTGAAGCAAGCCTGCATTCGTGGGAACAGGCATGGAGTGGTTTCTAGGCACACGGGTCGTCTCTGCAGTCTTCGTGGCCTTCAGCGTCCCCGAGGTAGACCTATTCGCGTCCGCCCTTCATTTCCAGTTTCCGGTTTCTTCTTTTCGATCCCTGGGCCTCCTGGTCCGTGCCATGGCTTTGAAGAGGCCACAGCTTAGGTGCCTGGTCCCTTCTTGGGACACGAAGGCGGTTCTAGACCTCCTGGCTTCGCCTTCCTTTGAGCCCATGTCTTCTTGTCCTTTGTTGGAGTTATTTATGAAGACAGCCTTCCTTCTCGCGGCAGCATCGGCTCAACGTAGGAGCGCCCTTCACGTGCTGTCGGTGCTGCCAGGACACATGAGATTTGAACCGCATGGGGTGCGTTCTGGTCCCAGACCCGTCCTGCCTGTCGGAGACCCAGACAGCGGACTTCTTACCGGTGCCTATCTTCTTAGCTTCTATAAATACCTTCTCTTCCATCGCAGAGGATAAGGTATGGTGCCCCGTCTGCTCTTTGAAGTGGTACCTCCCTGCGGGGTTCATGTACATCTCTCTTGTAATTGTCCTATATCAGTCTTCTTCAATACTGTCAAATAGTGGCATACAGGGTTTCTTCCAAGGTTATGATATGTTTTAACTAGCCAATAAACTTCAGAGATAGAAGGCCAATCCTGTTGTCCTTCTCCTCAAATAATTGTAAGCCAATCAAACTGTCCCTTGCAGCTGTTGCTTTAAGCATCTAACAGGCTAAACAATACATATTTTCTAAAACAAAGATTATGTGAAAGTTGATACAGTGCAGACAGGTGTAAGGCCAACTGAGATGCATTCTGTTTGTCCTTCAGATAGCACACTGTGAGCAATCCTACATCTCACCCTTCCCCCCCCCCCAACCCCAACCCTATCCCTCCCCAACTTCCACCCTCTTTTTACTATAGTTTGGGTATACTGGCTATAATGGGTCATTAGTTATGCAGACTGACAAAATTAACTGAAGAGATGCTGTTGACATAACAAACTTTGGTTTCTTTGCTAATGACTACTTACTTTATGATGTACAAAACTCCTTTGTGCCAACACACCCAAGGCAATTTAAGACAACAAACTGCATATTCGTGGTTGCTATCATCTCCCTTAACTTAGAAAAAATTCAGCTTGCGAAGCAGCTCCCGATTCTTACCATTTTCGGGTGGTTCCTCTTCCCAAGGGACCCTTTGATCAAGGCTTCGGGAGTAACCACTGGAAGCGAATCCACTGTCCACTGGTTCTTCAACACCCATACCGTCACTGTCTGGATGATTCGAACAGTCCATACTCTCCACCGAGGAAGTTTCACTTCTGGGACAGAACTATGACACCAGAAAGCAAAACCAAATTAGTGATTCCTTCCCAGATTACACACAAGATCATTTTATGTAAACTGCAAACAAGCTTCTAATACTTAACAAGGTGGATGCACAAACAAAGTATGAAATGCATTAAAGTTGGAGTTTATTCTGATAGCAACATTTTCACACTATGACCTCTGTCTTCCTCAAATAACATTTTATCTCCACAGAAAACAAGGCTCTTGTAATCAATAAGGTGGATCCACAACTTAAGTATGAAGTTTATCCAAGCTTTACTCTTTGAGTTATTACGTTTATAAGAATTTCAGGCTTTGACCTATGTTGACCTGAAAATGACCTATAAACTCAATAGGGTTCTTAATCTTAAATGAACTCTAACCTCCACAAAAACTAATAGGATTCTTCTGCTCAATATAAGGTGCATCCACACACCAAGTATGAGTTCACCCACCATACAGTTTTGAGTTATCATTTTTACAACGTTTTCATACTTTGACCTTTGCTGATCTCAAATGACTCTCACCTCCACAGAAAATAACAGGATTCTTCTACTCAATATGGTGCATTTACATATCAAATATTAAGTTCACCCATAATATCATTTTGAGTTATTATGTTTACAGAGTTTTCAAACATTTCTGCTGACCTTAAATGACCTTTGACCTCCAAAACGATAGTATAGGATTCCTACACTCTACCCATAAGGTGCATCTACATTCCAATTTTAAAGTTCACCCACCATATAGTTTCAGGTTATCGTGTTTACAGCCCAAGGCATCATCCACACATACACACAATCACCACAACAAGGAATCAAAATGGGGTGAAGCTTCAGCACAATGTTGTCTAATAAATGAATAGTTCTCCTCAAATCATAATATGGTCCCACAATTTGCTATGTGTAAAGCCAGCCCTCCACTGCCTCACTGACGGTACCTGACAACTCAAACCCACATTGCGATATGATATATTGTCAAGTGAGCAAACAGCATCAACCATATAAGGCAGACCTAGAGATACTTTACAACATTGTAGGCCTATAGCAGACAGCATATAATGGGCACTGTACAGTACATCACCCATATCTTAATGTCTGACATCTTTGGTCAAAGGAGCACTATTGACAACTAAAACTTTCAAGGCATTGTGTTTGTAATCCTGAGTTTTTTTCAATTTGTGAATAGTTTGTTCAATGTTGTGGAATTAGTACGGTTTCATTCCATATTTTTAATGCAGCAAGAACAGTAGGAGTGCTACTATAAATAATCAATAAACTATAAACTATATCCTCCATAAACCCACCGGAAGCAGAGAAAGCCAGCTTTCCATTCAATTTAAACATAAATGACAAACTAACGGGCAAAACAAAATGTCACCTTTTCTTTTACAGACTTCAAAAAATCGCTCAAAAATGGTATGTCTTGTTCCACCAGAAGGGTTACCAATGAGGGATGTTCTTTCAAAAAAGACGCCAAGTTGCAATAGACCCACGTCTTCCACTTCATGTCTGTGATGTATGCAGGAGTCGTGTCCATACCTTGGTGTTGATATTTGTACAGGACTGGACCAATTTTTATTTTGAATGCAATAAGGTCTGGAGCACTATAGAAAGAATTGAAAGATAGTTTAGTGCTTAGTAGTGTTTACACGGGCCCAAAAACCGGGAGCTGGGTACCCGAGAGCCATTACCCGTCGGGTATCCGGGTAACCGGAAAAAAATTGTTTACCCTTGTGTATCACGATTTTTAAGAAATTACATATTGAATGCTATAATAAATGAATTATATTCTCTACTGACAATGTTTTCATGTTCAAATATGTAGGTGTAAGATAAGGTATAAAACCTTCCTCAATAATTTCTATTTGCTTTTGTTTCTTTCATTAACTTCATATAATTCACATTAATACTAACATAGCACTGCCGCCGCTGTTTATGCTTGCTCTCCACATCTATTGGATCAGACCATATAAATATCCAATTTAGCTCAGTTGTTACTACTACTATCTATTATGCAGGCCCAGGGTTCCCATTAGCCACGAGATTGCGCGATTCGCACAATTTGATCGCATTTGGAATAAACGATTAGTAAAAAGCCACTTGCGATCATTATTTTTTAGTTATACCGTCTATAAACCATAAACATCTCGTAAAATTCCTTGTCAGCCTTTCCTTCTATGAAAGAAACGAATGAATAAATAATAATTTCTTCCACATGGTAGCCTAAGACTACACTAGGTCAATGAGAAATCTAGCTAAGCCTAACCATCTGTTTATTTGCTGAAATTGTGACGCAGTTATAAGATATCCATGGAATACTTTCATTATTGCTGTTACGTTCGACCACATGGTTGCCTAACACCACACTAAGTCAATGGGGTAATCTAGCCTAGCCATCTGTTTATTAGCTGAAATTGTGACGCAGTTATAATATATCCATGGAAAACTTTCGTTATTGCTGTTATCTTCGACCATGTGGTAGCCTAAAACCACACTAAGTCAATGGGAAATCTGCCTAACCATCCGTTTGCAATTTTTTTTTAAAACAATCACACTTTGCGTAGGATTTGGGTAATATATAAGGAACCGGTAGTATCGCGTCGGGTGGGTACCCGGATAACCCACGGCAAACACTAGTGCTTAGCATACATTTATAACCGAAAGACCCTGAAAATTATCATTAGGTTTACTACTGAGTGCTAATAACACCAACTACATAAAGATGTTGAGTAAGTTCACACAAAGGAAAGGAACATTAATCATACAAATATTCTTCACTGTGGACCTTTTGCTTTCCATTTGAACAGCTAGCAAATTTATGCACCAGAAAGATTTGTGATTCCTTGACGCATTTTGCAAAAGAACATTAAATAGTAACCAAAAATGCAGTGATTTCGATGATGTAACATGAGCTATTTTCTGCATGAATCTGACATAATGTATAGTGAGGGTGTACAACATACTAATACAGTGAAGAGCAGTGTGATGTGACAAACAATAAATTCACAATGACACAGGCTGTCCTGAAAGGACCATTGACCACAACAACAAGCTTCTTGTACTAAATGTGTTAGATACATCAACATACTAAATATGACATCAGTCCTTGTTGAAATATTGGGTAAAACATGGTTTCGCAATCTGACCCCTGGTGAACTCAAACGACCACAACATTAAGGCTTCTTGTACTCAATGTGGTACAATTACGTACCAAATATGCGATCTGTCCAAGCTTCCCTTGCGATATTATGTTTAGGAAGATGTGTTAGTGTGGAGAGACAGGTAAGAGGGGAGTGTAGTAAAATGTTTGGCATTTGTTGACTTCAAATGACCTTTGACCTCCACCAAAAGCAATAATAGGCTCCTTAAATTTAATATGGTACATCTACAAGCCAAATATGAGATCTGTCCTTTCTTGCAATATCATGTTTACAAGGTTGTCACGATTTGACCTGCTGTCCCCAAATGACCTTTGACCTACACCAAAAACATTAGGCTTCCCGCTTCCTGTTCTCAATGTGGTACGTCTACACACTAAATATGAATTGGTCCGACCTTCCCTTCTTGAGATATTCTGTTTACAAGGTTTTCAAAATTTGACCTCTGGTGACCCAAAAGATCATAGACCTCCACCAAAAACAATCTAGGCTTGTACTCAATGGGGTACGTCTAAACAGTACACTAAATATGAGGTCTACCCATGCTTCCCCTCTTGAGATTTCAGGTTTACAATGTTTCCACAATTTGACCCGTGGTGACCCCAATGACCTTTGACCTCCACCATGAACAATAGGCTTCTTGTACTCAATGTGGTACGTCTACACATTAAAGTTAGGTCTGCCCATGCTTCCCTTCTTGAGATGTTGTGTGTACAAGGATTCCACATTTTGACCCCTGGTGACCTCAATTGACCTTTGACCTCCACAGAAAACAATAGGCTTCTTGTGCTCAATGTGGTACATTTACACACTAAACATGAGGTCTGCCTGAGCTTCCATTATTGAGATATTGTGTTTACAAGGTTTTGACAATTTGACCCCTAGTGACCCTAAATGACCATTGACCTCCACACAAAACACAAGGCTTCTTGTATGTAATGTGGTACGTCTACACACTCATGAGGTTTGCCCAACCTTCCTGTCTTGAGATATCGTGTTTACAAGGTTTTCACAATTTGACCCCTAGTGACCCTAAATGATCTTTGACCTCCACAGAAAACAATAGCCTTCTTGTGCTCCTTGTGGGGTGTTTACACACAAAATATGATGTCTGCCCAATTTCCCTAAGTCTTGAGATATTGTGTTTACAAGGTTTCCACATTTTGACCCCTGGTGACGCCAAATGACCTTTGACCTCCACAGAAAACAATAGGCTTCTTGTACTCAATGTGGTACTGTACATCTACACATCAAACATGAACTTGGTCCAAATTTCCCTTCTTGAGATATCGTGTTTATAAACTGGGCATCACAAACGCACACACACACGCACACAAATCGCACACATCGCCATCATGATTGCAAAGGTTACGATATTCATCGAAACCAAAAATTAAGACGAGTTTTTAAAGCGTTGACCATTGCTGACTTCATGTGATCAGGAAAGTTCTTGCACAAATGCAGACCTACCTATCAATTACTAAGTTCATTCAAGGTTTACTTTGGCAGACTTCTGGTGGCCTCAAATAACCTTTGACCTCGACCAACTTCAATAGTCTTGTACGCACCATCGGTGATCTATATACCGACTATGAACCAAGTTCAGCCTGGATGTACCATTTGAGTTATTGTGTTTACAATGTCCTCAATTGACCTCAACTGAAATTTGACCTCCACCAATATTGATTGTGTGTTTGTACTAACCAAGAGGGATTTATGAACAAATTTCATCCAAGCTTTTACTTTTTGAGTTATCATGTCTCTCTTTTGACCTTCCCAGAAAATAAATAGGGTTCTTGTACAGTTGTACTCAAGAAAGAGTATCCACACACTAAGTATGAAGTTAATCCACCACATATTGAGTTGCAGCGCTTACACGCCAAGGCATCACACATGCACAGGCCCACGCCACCATCATCTCATCTATAGATTTCCTTTGCCCTTGGCAAGGATATATAACAACAGGCCGCGAAATTTTTTTCCCAGCGCGGTAAAGGCCAAGATTAGCATACCTCGCTCCCATTGGCTGGGGTCCGTATACATAAGATTCATTACAATATCAACTAGCAGCTGCTGCACTGAATCGCTCATCACATACCACATTTCAGATTATATAATATTAGAGGGTAATAATTTTGAAAATCAAATCAATGTCTATGCTCAAAATTAAGAGTCTATCAGTTTAAAGTTTAAAAGCATCTCAAGTAAATAGTCAACCAGAAACGGTCAAGCTGTCCAATGTTTTTAAGCAGTTTTGAAGCAAGCAAACGCATGGTACTTATCTGCGTACATTGCCATCGCAGAACTCTGTACAGCAAGTTCCACCATCACTTCGAAGCTACACCCTTGTCAAAACTAACTTATTCAATTAATTGGCTTTTCAGTTTTGGATCATCAACCAAAGTAATCCTTACCTTCAAAGAAGGACAGTCATCTACAATGAGACGTGTACACTCACAGTCCATGGTCGCAATATTGTTTTACGGACTTATGGATGTAAATGTACACAAACAAGTCCGCGCAAAAGCAAAGAAAAATCATCTAAACACATTTTTCAACAAAGTTGTCTGAAGACAGTCGCCAGTTCATAAAGTGCGTGTATGCGAATCACGATCCACTGCGTTGCACATGTATGTTCATGTACATACACACACGCATAGCGTAAGCAAGAACTTCCCAAAAGTGCAAGACCCAGCCAATGAGAAGCGAGGTATGCAAATGATTTACCGCGCTGGGAAAAAAATCTCGCGAACAGGCCATCACAGTTGAAGTAAGGAATTCATGTAAAGATTGCATGTATAAGGATTGCCCCATAATTTGGGTTGTTGTCATCCATGAGTAAAATGAATGTGTGATGAATGAGTACCTTTTGTAGGTTCTGACCATTGTGGGACAAGGTGGACACAGTTTGGGTGTGGACTAGTGTCAAATATGTCAAATGGTACAGTAAGAAGGACGTAACACTGCATCAATCTTCATTTACATACCTTTTGGGCTGAGTCGCCCTGTACCCTTCTACTTCCTCTTCATGTAGGTCAGACCCACCACTACTGTCATCCTCAATGGCTGCAGAAATCGCAACTGTCATCGGGTCTTTTGGAGCCACATGATTCACCAAAGATAAGTATTCAAACATGCATGGGGTGTGAGGGTCAGCGTTGAGTACAAGCTCAACAGAGTCTGCATCAGGAGTTGGAGAGGCAATGATCTTCAATTCCATGATGTCCTATAACAACAAAACACAAAAGTAATATAACAAAGTAACAAAATGTTGTGAAGATTTTAGAGACATTGTGGCAGTTTAAAAAGAGGTCACTGGCAGATCCAAGGGGGGGGCCAAAGGGGGCCATGGCCCCCCCAAAGGTGAGCCAAAAAGTGTTTCCGAACATCCACTAAATCATATGATTGGAAATTAAAAAATCAAGAGGAATAGCAGTGGTAGACTAGCAGTAGCAGTTGTGCTCGGCACTTCCGTGAGCTATTGCCCTTCATTGATCATTGGCTTCATGATCATTTTTTTAGAAAGCTTACTTCTTCCCAAGGCTTTGTAGGAACGTTTTTTCCCAATCCAATTAGAATGTTTGTACCAATAATAACATTCGTGTCGCGACAACGAAGAAACATTATAGAATCAAAATTAGCAATTTTAACCTGTACCTGTCCATACTTCCAATTAGCCCCAAAAAGGTCAGGTCAAAGGTCATCAAGAGTAGACAGTCAAGAAATGTCTAAACCTTTTCGTTTTCTGGTTTAACATTAAATGTATGAGCATGAGGATTTACAGTCACCATTTTGCAGTTACAGGCTGGTTGTACGAAATTTATAACCTATGAAATATAAGATTTCTTGAGAAAGATGATCCCAACTTTATAAAAAAAATTTTTTTAAAGTTTTATAAATATTTTAGAAAATTACACCTGGGAAACATTTTTTTTAGAAGTAAATTAACATCACCATTGTACACTTTTGTCGCACCAAATTGCATCTGAGGGCATTCAGTAATAGAAAATTTTCCAAAGGGGAGGGGGACACCCCCTCCCCTTAGACCCCTCCCCCATATCACTCTAACGCCACTTTGGCCCCTCCCAAACCAAGGCCCTGGATCTGCCAGTGAAAGAGGTTGGGACCAGATCAGTCTGCCCGGGAAGGGCATTGACTCCCACTGCGTGGCTGGGGGGGGGGGGGTTAGAAACCTTTGAATAACTTATTCAATACAGTAGATAAAAGGCATCTTTTACTTCTTGAGATATCGTGTTTACAATGTTTTCAGCCTTTGACCTCTGGTGGCCTCAAATGATCTTTGACTTCAATAAAAAAAAAAAACAGGTGTCACCTGCTAACCAAGGGCTATCAGCACACCACGTTTAAAGTTCAAACACCTTTCACTTCTTGAGATATTGTGTTTACAAGGTTTTCAGTCTTTGACCTCTGGTGACCTCAAATTATCTTTGACCTCTATAAATACAATAGCTATCACCTGCTCACCAAGGGCTTTCAACACACCAAGTTCAAAGTTCACGCAACATTTACTTCTTGAGATATCGTGTTAACATGGTTTTCAGACTTCGACATTTTGAAATTTTGGGCTTTAAGCTTACAAAACAGATGCATGTCCATCGCTATCAATCGTTGTTGTGACAAATTAATTACAATTAACCAGAAGCAAATAGAATAAAGGGTTAAGTGTCCGAGGAAACAGCGAGAGCAAATAGTGTTCCTAAAATGACGTCACATGACGTCATGAGATTAGGAAAATTTTCAGGCGAACAAACTTTTCAAGCCCTGAAGAGGGTAAATTAATTCTCAATTTTCGACTGGCAAAATCAAGTTTTTAACTGGCAGAATGGTTGATATATGTTCTAGAAAACATGCTTAGATAGATCCCCAATAGATTTTGTGTCATGGCCACTTTAAAGATTTGATGAATAAGAACATAAAGTATGAAAAATCAGTGTTGTTTATGTGACTTTCATATCAACATGAACGTACAGTTCAGTACACTCCTCTATGAAGCCCATTCCAACCACAAACAGTACAGTAGCATAGAATCGATATGGGATTACCAGGTAAGTATTTGGATAGTAATGTGTAGAATCAGTCAAATAACAGGTATGAATATACGTAATGTGCAAAATCAGTATAAGATTGGTGTGAACATATGTAATGCAAATAATGACAGGTATGGTATACAATAAGCAGAATCGGTATAAGAACGACACACCAGATAACATTATCATGTACAACGAGGGTTGAGCGCCAAATTGGTATTCATACTTTAGAAGACAGTTCTACTAACAAAACAGATATGAATTTATGTATTTCGCAGAATGGGTTTCGTCCTGAAGTAACTTGTTAGAGCATTTGGCAAACTACGTGCGTGAAAAGGAACTTGTGAGAACCATTTGGTGGGAAACTGTACTTGCGAGTACGGTAGAACTACAGTTTGCTGGCCAATGTTTTAAAGCAATTAGCCGTAGCAAAGTGTGGGTATTATTATAATACGTGACTTGGGAACGACTTTCATTTGTCAAGTAGCGTCAAGTCTGTAAAACAGAACTTTGGGGGTTCATTTCTTTGAAATGGGGATATTCTCAAATGTAAAGAGAGTAACATCTTAGAACCGCAAAAGCTCCGTGGCATTGTCAAAAGTAGCACTTGAGATAGAGACCAGATTATCCCATCAATTAGTTTAGAATGGATTGTTTTAAAACTTAGATGAAACTTTGCCCATCTCTCTGAGAGTAGGTACAGAAAGCTGGGCATGCACAAATGTCTGTCTTTTACTCGCGTGTCTTAGACCTATATCAAGCAAGTTTTACCAGCACAGATTTCTCTTAACACACCACATTGCATTACTAACAGAAACTGCAGATTCCTTGCCATGATAGACCAAAATGCATACATGAATGTTTACAGTTGGGGTTACGCAAGCGGTAAGTTACTAACGATAAACAGTTGCAGCAGGAATTTCCACAAGTTCCTGTGTATTATCTGGGTCGGTATTTTTATCTGGTATTATTTTTACTGGTGTAAAGATGCATCACCTAAAGTTATCTGTAGTTTTATCCTTGGTCGGCAGAGGATGAACAACTGCCCATAGTAACAATCCAGTGACCTTTGACCTGGATCTATTACTCTCCCTTGTTTAGATACATGGTGCATCACATGGTCACAAAAGACATTATTGTTTTAATTTGGTTTATTTGGGGAAGAACAAGTCAAGACCTGTTGGGGAGGAGAGGTTGGGAAGGTGAAAGAAGGGGAGAGTCAGTTAGTGAATTACTCTGGTAGATGGTGGACTACAGCTAATGATACAGAGATGTACTGTAGTCTTTTCTTATACTCTTTTCCGATTATTTTTAATACCTTTGAAGTAGAGATTTACAATAAATTAGAGATGTAGCTTTTGCGCTATAATTGATGTCTATCTCCATTTTTTGTGTGAATTGTTCATATTCAACCCAATGTTCCAGGTGTGAACATTATGACAACCGGGTATTCAATGTTTGTTTCAAATATACCTAGTTTTTCAGTATATTCGTTTATGACAGATTTCAATACCGTTGGCATGGGTTTGAATGAAATACCAGGTATACCTGGTATTTTCGATATACCGACGCACCCTAGTCCCGATCGAACACCAATTGCATTTATTGTATTACTTTTACTAGTGTAGTTGTAAAGATGCGCTTAGTGAATGTTACTGTATACACAATATATAGGGCGAATGGCTCAGTTTTTTAGCTTCACTGTTTGACAGATGCGGCCCGGCCCGCCCCTCATTTGCCCACCCTGCAGTTTCATCTGCCCTTGTACTTCCCTACTCGCCATCTCCGTAGTAGCTCCATGTTTTGACCTTGCGGTGATTCCAACAACCAACTCTTCAAAAATCCCTGTACCTTTAGGGTGCATAGATCTCTCGCTAAATTCCACGCAATTCACTGTACTACAACATATACATAGGCCTGTTCGAACTTCATTTTCAACTTCACATGAGCAAATCCTCAAACCTGATCCAACATTTATCCTGGGCTCTTTGCAAACAATCATCTATACGAAAATTACAGTAGGCCCATGTGAATAGTTTTTACGCAATGTCGATTAATAAAAATCAAACTTCAATGTTCTAAACTTTTGACGCTTTCTGTCACTTCGCCCAACAACCATTTCGCCCAACTAGCATGGTCATTTCCCCCAACTAGCATGGTCATTTCCCCCAACCAATTTCGCCCATCCAGCATGGTCATTTCGCCCAACCTTGTTGGTCATTTCGACCAACCATTTTTTACTCATATTCAAATTTATTAATCCACAGCTATTGTTCTGCTTGATGACTTCGGTCAAGCGTTTATCAAGTCTGCCAGGCATTGATCATGGGTATTGTTCACAGCAGGTGTTTATCTAGTTCTACATAGTGTTAATCTAATGTTATACAAACAAAGGGGAATCGGTCTCCATAAAAACCTATCACACCTAAACCCCTAAAACACTGATTCATCCTACCGACTGTAACCACGACTTCAAGTTTCCTTAATATTCAGTTTGTATCCCGTAACGTTAACAATTCCCGAACGTTTCCTTATTAAATTGACCAATATTGAAGTATAATATTTAATCAATGTTGGTCGAAATGACCAGGCTGGTTGGGTGAAATGACCAACAAGGTTGGGCGAAATGGTTGTTGGGCGAAGTGACCAGCTTCCCTTTTTACGATGTACAGTAGTTTACACACGAACGTTGCATCAAAGTAAAATGTACTGAACCACGTACTCAATTGGACCGCAAAAATTTGTAACAGAAACTACTGTACTGTGGTATGAATGCACATTTTACATTAGCAACTGTTATGTTAGTGTTTACTGTACGTACGAGCCTGATGTTATTATTATTACATGTTTGGACGAGCCTGAATGAGAGAGAAAACGCTCGGGTTGGAGTTTGTCATTGTTTTAGTTGATACTTAACCTTTACAGTTGATCCACCAATATATCAGTTGAATTCCATAACATCATACTCTTATCGTCTTATTTGTTCCATGCAAAACATAACAGCAACTCTCAATGCAGAGAGAAGAAACATACTGTAAGATGAAATATCCTTTTCAGGATCAGAGATGTTACTTGTTAGATTCCCACAAAATGTTACAGAAGGTATTTTTGCTGATGTTCTTTGAAATTGTCTGAGACACTACAGTAGGCCTAGCTGCTTATTAATGATCCTGCAACATATTTCACTTTGTTCATCACTTACTTTTGGTGGAAAAAGTTTAAATTTCATTCTAAAATTTCTACACAGAAATATAAATTTCCAAAGTGTAATGACATAGCACGTTTTTTTGTAATTTAAAGTTTGCCTGCAAAGAATCCTGCAAGGACAGAAAATAAGAAACGTGTATATGTTGCCCTTAACAGGCTTTCTACAGTAGAAATGCCTAGGTTAGTAATTAGCAGTTTGTTAAAGGAGAAATAAACTCTGGGTTTTTGAAGTGTACATGCGGTAGGGGATAATTTTCTTATTCCAATTGTGAAATTATAAGCAATATATAGTTTCCCTGAATTTTACGCGAATTTCCCAATTATTTTTTTAACCCTTTGAACAACGGCCATTTTGTTAATTTGAGGATTGAGGGCGCTTCAAAAGTGACGTAGGCGGCCACTTCCGTAACTTCAAAACAATGAAGCTTTGCATACGAGTTATAGTCTATTCACACTATGTTCGAGCATCTCGCTTAGCTTATTTCGCCGGTTAAAATGCCTGAATGCCAAGCCTTTGGTTGTGTTAACCGAAGAGGGGAAGAGGGAGCAGGAAAAGGAAAAAGATATTTCGTTATTCCAGATGGAATAAAATATCAGGAAAAGAGGGAACTTTCACTGAGGTGTACAGTACCTGTTCGTCATGTTCTCAGCAGCCGTAGGAATAGGATCCTTCTTCTTGTACCTCAAGAAATTTACAAAACAGAGTTCTAAATTAACTGGCTGCAAACATATCTGGGAGAATTCAGGTCTGTTGGTCAGACATTCTCCTGCGTTCAACAAAGCTTTTTCCGCAAACAATCCATGGCAGCACACAGACACCATCTTCGCAGTGGCTCGCGGAACCGGTATTCGTATCAGCAACGGAATTTGAGCCAACATCACCAACAGTCGCGGACTGTGATTCTTTGCACAACTCCCCCTCTCGATGTCTCAGTTCTTACTCTGAATATTCTGGTTCGAAAAGATACGATTCCAATCCAAAGGCTTCCATTTTCTTTGTTCAAGATACAGTATTTGCTCGGCAGTAAATGATTTAACTTTTGGAGTGCAATGATGGATGTAAGTAACGCTATCGCTAGGACTGAGTATGCGGTGGCAATCTAAACACGGTAAAAATCAAATCGGTGAAAAGATCCCAAAATTTGTATTTCCACTGATACTCGTTACAATAATAAATTTTACAAACTTTTTAAGCTTTTTTTACAGATCAAGAAAGACAAAAGAAATTTTTTGATAGATATTTTATTCATTACTATTGTTGAAAGTACAATTCTAATTATTTTAGGGATTGATCGGCAACTTCTTATTCTTAAAATACGCCAAGCGGCTCACTTTCGTCACAGTACATCCGGGAACTGGCTCAATTCAAACGGTTGCCGGACAAATACCCCCCGGACAAATACCCCCCGGACATATACCCCCCGGACTCATACCCCCGGGACAAGTACCCCCCGGACAATCACCCCCCGGACAAAAACCCCCGAGGACGAATACCTACGAGGACAACTACCCCCCGGACAAATACCCCCCGGACATACACCACCGAGGACAAATACCCCCGAGGATAAGTACCCCCCAGACAACTACCCCCGGGACAACTACCCCCGGACGTACACCCACGAAGACAAATACCCCCGAGGACAATTAACCCCACCCCCCAGCAATTACCTCCGGGAAAACTCTGCCCGCACAAATACACCGGCACAGATACCTCACCCAGGTTACTACCCGAACTAAACCAGAATACGCCCCAGCCCCCCCCCCCCCTATGAGCCCGTTCACCAAGCGGACCTTTAGCTGGTGAACTCCGTAGTACGAAAGCCCATTAGGGCCATGAAAGAAAATTTTCTTAATCTGGTATATCAGATTATTATTCTGATATATCAAATTATTATTCTGATATATCAGATTATTATTCTGATACTGTATGAAACGTTAGCATCTGACAATCCAAAAATGCATGTAGTAATTAGAAATTGACCGGATGTTCCACGTCTTCTATATAACCCAGGGTTGTCCAACCTACGGCCCGCGGGCCACAGTGCGGCCCGCCGCAAGGTCCCGTCCAGCCCGCCAACCTCATTAATTTACAAATGTACTTTTACCCAGGAATTCTTTTTTGATAAATTTCCGAGATCATTATATCTCAATATGAAGATTGTTTTGATACAGATCAGAAGGCTTGTGAAGTGTCATTTCCTGCAATCTGGGGGTCTTTTGGGCGATTTTTATTCTTGCACGCCACGCACCAACCTACGGTGGCGCTCCGCTTGTATGGAAACTTCATTTCCCATACAGACCCCTAGCGGGGCCACTGAAATTTGCCGCTCTGGCACGAAACCCTGGATATGCCACAGGAGCTTGTAGGCTCATGCGGCCCCTCCTTTATCATAATCATTCGAGGTGGCCCTCCTCATCAAAAGGTTGGAGAACCCTGATATAACCAAATTTAAAAGTAAAACAACGTAGCTGATAAAAACTGCTTATCCACAAAATCACCAAGGTTGAAGAATAAGATGTATGAAGTCGGCCTGACGTTTCGACTGTTTTCTACAGTCGAAATGTCAGGCCGATTTCTTACACCTTATTTAAAAGTATCATAGTTAATAACAATAATACTAATGCTACTGCCACTGATCATCATCATCATCATCATCATCATCATCATCATCATCATCATCATCATCATCATCATCATCATCATCATCATCATCATCATCATCATCATCATCATCATCATCATCATCATCATCATCATCATCATCATCATCATCATCATCATCATCATCATCATCATCATCATCATCATCATCATCATCATCATCATCATCATCATCATCATCATCATCATCATCATCATCATCATCATCATCATCATCATCATCATCATCATCATCATCATCATCATCATCATCATCATCATCATCATCATCATCATCATCATCATCATCATCATCATCATCATCATCATCATCATCATCATCATCATCATCATCATCATCATCATCATCATCATCATCATCATCATCATCATCATCATCATCATCATCATCATCATCATCATCATCATCATCATCATCATCATCATCATCATCATCATCATCATCATCATCATCATCATCATCATCATCATCATCATCATCATCATCATCATCATCATCATCATCATCATCATCATCATCATCATCATCATCATCATCATCATCATCATCATCATCATCATCATCATCATCATCATCATCATCATCATCATCATCATCATCATCATCATCATCATCATCATCATCATCATCATCATCATCATCATCATCATCATCATCATCATCATCATCATCATCATCATCATCATCATCATCATCATCATCATCATCATCATCATCATCATCATCATCATCATCATCATCATCATCATCATCATCATCATCATCATCATCATCATCATCATCATCATCATCATCATCATCATCATCATCATCATCATCATCATCATCATCATCATCATCATCATCATCATCATCATCATCATCATCATCATCATCATCATCATCATCATCATCATCATCATCATCATCATCATCATCATCATCATCATCATCATCATCATCATCATCATCATCATCATCATCATCATCATCATCATCATCATCATCATCATCATCATCATCATCATCATCATCATCATCATCATCATCATCATCATCATCATCATCATCATCATCATCATCATCATCATCATCATCATCATCATCATCATCATCATCATCATCATCATCATCATCATCATCATCATCATCATCATCATCATCATCATCATCATCATCCAATTATATCCAATGGATTAAATCTATATGAGAATTCCTCTTGGTAGTTATTGCAGCTGATAAAACATAACGTAGTGCAGATGAGTTGTAATATACAGTTGCATACATGTGTCTAGCAGAAAATTCTTGCTTCCAGGGTGAAGTCCTTCTACTAAAATGGCTGCACATGGTACAGTATGTATCCACAAAATTGAGTCATGTGTTTTTTCCAGACTGTCTCTTGATTGGCTAGTTGTTGCCATGATACAAAAACATCTACTAGGGTACGGTAGTGAAGATATTTCAACAACAGGTGAGCTTGCCTGATTTATTCTGTTGAGTCACAATGTTAAATAGGCTGACTAGCAGTGAACAAAAGAGATGATTTCAAAAGGAATTGCTGGTCTGTTGATGGTGAAAGGCAATTGATTGTTGTGTAGTAAAATCAACTGACAATTGTAAACAAACTGTGATGAAGTGCAAATGTTTTTAGAATTGATGATAACATTTCGCTACAGTTCCGACAACCTCTTTACATTTGTCGTTTAGTTGTACTCCCCCCTTCCCCTTTCTCTTTCTCTCAGACCGACTGCATGGTCACGTGGTTAAAGCATCCGACTTGCAGCCGGTAGGTTAGGGGTTCGACTCCTGGCTGGGTCATACCGAAGACTGGAACCTACTGCTATTGTGCTTGGTGCTCAAGCAATGGAGTAGGGAAAACAAGCCAGTGCGCCACAACTGAAAAAAGGCCGTCGTCGGCGCAACTTAAACCAATTGGTTAGAAACTGAGCCGTAAAACCTTAACAAATCAACAAAAAAACTCTCTCTCTGTACCGATCAGGGTACTGCGAAAGGGACCACTGGCGTAGCAAGCGGGGGACAGAGGAAATAATACCATCAGAAATGTTGGGATCGCAAAAGCGATTGTGAAAAGAACGAGCGATCAAAAACTATTTTAGTACATGGATGTGTAACCGATTGCTTCGATTTGCATCCAAGGGCATTTCGAAAAATGAGATATATGCAGGCCCATACGCTGGGGGGGGGGGGGGTCGAATGGTTCGGACGACCATCATATAAATAAATATTGAAAATTAAGGGGCCACCCCTCCCCTAAGACTCCTCCCACAGGATACAGATCAGTATCGTGAATTCGACCTCCATGGCGAAATCATGCGTGCGTGTCTGATTTACAAAGCAGAGTGGAAATGGGGAAATGGTGACGGTCGTGGGGAGGGGTATAAGGGAAAAGCGTATTTTGCACATAATGCGAAGAACGCGTATTTTATGTAGAATGTATGTAGACCTGGATCTCATTTGAGAATCACATCACATGCCAGTGATATCAAAAAAAGTACACATGACAAAGTTCTCCTATCCCCAGTCTCTTTTCGGTCCAACAACAGCGAATAATTGTCGAACAGTGCAGCACTCCGTGCTTCTGTGAATATTTAGTTTAATTGAGAGTTAAAGATTGAAATAGAAAGTAAGAATGTATATGATGTCATGCATGTATTACAAGTTGCAAGTCTGATTTAATCATTTTTACTTCAACTCTTTTCATTTATGACAGACTGATGTCTCTAACTTTGTTTGTTTAGCCTACCTTCTGTTTGTATTTTAACATTATGACCGTAAATCGGACACGATAATACGGCTGAAAAAAAAACTTTGCGTTTCGTGCGCAATCGAGTTTGTGCCGCAGTCGTAATTTATGGGCTTTAAAGACTAACCCTAGTCGATTTTTTTTTACCCTACAACCCCAATCCTAGTCCTACCAGTCCTAGGTACGTCCCTGCCTATAAGCTGATACAGTATCGGTATTCTGTAGCAACTAAGATTAAAAATATAACATTGTTAATTAACATAACATATTACCTAGGAAGATTTATTGCACATGCCTCAATTTTTTTTCTATTGGTGCGTCCAGGGAACTGCTACTCAGAGTAGCAGTTCCATGGAGAGTCGTCGCGCAAGTAATTTTGTGTGTATACCGAATTTGCATATACCAGACTTGCGTGTATACTAATTTTGTGTTTATATACCGGGGCCCCTTGTCGACTTGTCTCGTTTGTGATTAATCTTCCTTGTAGTTTCGCACAGTGCTCAGAGTACAAGAGAGGCAGGTTTGTAACTATTACAATCTGAGCCTGTTCCCGGGGTCGTCATTTAATGTCCCAATCCGACAGACGTGAGTCAATTCTCAGCCTTTAGCCACTTTCCGGAATGCTGCAGAGTAGGTAGCAACCTGTCCGTCGCCACTGCAGGAGAGCCTTGTCGAACCTAACTAATGAACACAGTTAACCCGAATCAATTGCTTACCACTACAATGGAATCAACAACAACTGCAGTACAGCTATTGGACTGCACCGGAAATTGAAAAAAAAAACTAACATTACAGCTTTTGACAGCCATACTCGAGATGGGAATTGAACCTGTGGGGCCAGCGGAACCTGTGGGGCCAGCGTCACAAACACACAAAATGGTGGCGTGAAGAAGCGAAGATCTTAGGAGACATTTTTGTAGGGGTGGGGACCTTGAGGTGTAGTTTTTTGATACCTCAAAATAAAAACACACGCTCAATGCTGATTGTGTATGTGACATCACCATGAATTTGGATGCCCCAAAATCCCCAAATTTACCCTGAACTCCTGAAGGCGCCAATGATGTTAGTATAGTCTTGCCTTAGAAGGGCAACAAATTACACCATTTGGCATCTAAGCACACTTTCGTACAGTAGAAAATCTCTTAAAGGTGATAGGACACCCCATGAAAAATCCTGGGTAAGCGCCAGACGCTACCGGCCTTTGTAAAAATTATTACAAGGAAAACCTTTCTTTGGCTTATGGGTGGCAATTTGTGGGCAATGTAGCAATCACTAATCTGTTTATAGTTGGAATGTAGAATTATTATAACTAGGGAAAATTAAATTGATTTCTTAGATTATCATCATTCTTTTTGCAAACAGAATGACCAGAGAATAGGTTTTTTCAAATGGTAGTGACGTCGTGGTCTCAAGCCTCTTTCTTTACTTATGTTTCATACAATCGTACATACTATTATGAAACCTTACAGGCAATTCTGCTGGTATAACGGGCTACACCATAACCGGGTTTGACTTTGATAGCCCAGCGGTCCATGAAACAATGCATGGGGGGTATGGATGATGATCATGCACACCAAACTAGAGGGGTGGACCGTGGTTGTGCTTGGCCCACCCCTCCCTTCTGCTCCTCCCATCCTAAAATGGCGTGCACTCACAGGAAAAAATAGCTTAGAATAAGCAAAACAAGAGGAGCGTGGAGGCCGAGTGGCTAATGCTTTTGTTTTATATATAATCCTGTTATGTTGTGTCCTTGGTCAAGGCATTTTTTTCTCGACTGCCCCTCTCCATCCAGGTGTATAAATGGGTACCTGTGAGGTAAGTAAGGTGTGTGCGCTGGATTCTCAGCAGCCAGCCTGATGACCAGGGATTCAAAGTGCTATGAGATGGCTGTGCCATATAAAGCGCTATACAAAAACTACAGTAACATAACATAACAAATCATCAAGTAAAATTACTCAGAAGAAAACTTGAAAATGGTAAGTCGCAATAAGCCGGAATTGTTCGGAGATTAATAATACAGAATAGTGTCACTATAACAAATAGTAAATTAATAGTTACTACCAGCAGTGAGCAATTCCCAACCCAACCCCCGGGCCTCGGTCCATTGTCAAACCCTATCCAGGAGTTTTGGGGGCTTATATGAAAAGCTCGAATCTTTTTAAAAGTCGGGAGGAGGTCATAAGGGCCAGGACACACAACGACCCTAGTGGTGCCAGTTTAACCGTCACCCTGACCCAATTGTAAATATGCTTTCGGAGTTGCCCGAGGGACCAGGGTATATATTGAGGCCCGCGGGAAACTAAACTCGAAAAAGACGGGCGTATCCGTCGCTGCATCCGTCTCCTATAGTTAACAGCATATGTCCAGGGGTATATTCGTCCGGGGGTATTTATCCGGGGGTAATTGTCTAGGGGGTATTCGTCCTCGGGGGTAGTTGTCCGGGTGGGTACTTGTCCGGGGGGGTTTTGTCCTCGGGGGTAATTGTCCGGGGGGTATCTGTCCGGGTGGTAGTTGTCCTGGGGGGTAGTTGTCCAGGATGGTATTTGTCCGGGGGGTATCTGTCCGGGTGGTAATCGTCCGGGGGGTTATTGTCTGGGGGGTAATCGTCCGGGGGGTATTTGTCTGGGGGGTATTTGTCCGGTCACGATTCAAACACAATGGCGCGACACATGAACTACATTCAATTTCAAATCGTTTTTTCACCTCAAAGAAGGGATTTTTATGCTTTTCTTTTGCTTTTACTGGATAGACCATCTGTCAAAACGTAGGAAGGGATGCAAAAAAAGCTAGGGTTTATTTCTCCTTTAACAGTTCTTAATAAAGGCCTAGGCTAGGTTAATCCAGCCAATGTATGTATGAAATTTGATGAGCTACTATACAAGCAACATTGAACATACTGTTGTACTTGTAGGCTATGTTACTTGTTAGCCTAGGAATTTTGATCAATATGAAAGTATAATCCAAATTTTAGGAGAATATTACGGGGTACATACCTCAGTAAGGCTGTCGTAATTAATATAATTTAGAATCCGTACCATCCGATACCCGACAGGCTAAAAGAGGGCGATCTTTTTGATGGGGTGAGCGTTGTTAAATGGGGCTTGGATATTTTGGGGGGACTAAAAGAGTTTGGCGGTTTTCATGAAAATAGTACAGTCGCTTCAGCGCTTATGTCCCTTCACGTACATGGATGGATTTAATAATACCGCTTTAACTCATTCAAGCGAATCATTCACGCGATACACCTATTCAGCCGGATCATACAGTTGTTATTCTGCCGACTCGAAGTAAGCTTGCACATTCATATGGTACGGATTCTAAAGTCAGGCCATGAATTCATTGATATGATCAGAATTTACTTACCAGGGTCAAAAAGGGCATATACTGAGTAATTCTTCGGACTAAAATCGGTTCGTGAGCCAGTCTTGTTGTAAGGTAGCATGGACGAGGAAGCACCAAAGTATATTATTCCTATCCGGTTCTAGCCCTCTGCGATGACGTAAGAGGCGATGTTACAACCTACCCCTGTTGCAACCAGCCCCGGTCTCCCCTGGCTCCAAGCCTCTATCACTTTTGAGAACTGTGGGAGAAATAGACAGTTTAATAGCTATTTTGTTTTGGTAGGAATATTCTTGGTGCTGGATGTGTATCTACAAATTTATGTAAGGACACTGATGAGACCCATTTATAAGTTAAGATTCGGGTTAAGTAACGTGCCTGGTAATTAGTTTAGTAACTTAATTGACAGCTGATATGTCAATGGACCCCAGATACCAGGGATTGAAGAGCAAGCTGGTCTAGAGCCGTCCAGAGAGCAAACCTACCCCAGAGACGTCCCCCAGCAGAGTGAACCTGCCCCTGATCGAAGTAACCCAAGGAAGTAATTTTATTTCCCGACTTTTTATTTGGTTGACCCGCGCCGCAATTGTGTTCTAACTTAATACTTTTAGGCATTTTATTTTCAAATAAGTTCAGTTGATTTCTTGTGAGACGTAACAGCTTTGATAAGATCTGTAAGTTACCCATTTATATCATTTAAATTTTTCTTTAAGTTTAAGTGACCCCATTGTTTTTAATACAAGATTCATGTGCATAGTAAACTTACTATTTTTTCCTTATGTTTATTTTTGTGTGAGCGTTGCGCCTTTTCAAGTTGTCCCCACGATCTCAGAGTCATCCGGTCCTACTCTCATGGGAAGGTGCTACTTGTAATTTTCCCAAACCTAAAAACATAGGCCTATATATTTTTTGCCTGGTCACTGCGTTTTTGACCAGCTACATTTGCGCTAAGGGTGAGTCTCGAGGCAGAATTCAGGAGACGGACAGTGTTTAAAACTGCACTTGTTCAAATTATGTTTAACACAACGTAAATTTTTTGTTTTCGAAAAATAACACTGCTTTAAGAATCCAACACCTCTTAAAATATTCTTCGGACATTCCTCTTTTACTTCAGCCAACACATCCTGCTTCATAGTACTGTGTTTAATTATTTTATCATCTTGCTGTGACAAGGAACTGCTCTGTTTAATTGTCGAACAGTACAACGTATAAGAATGACATTATTTGTTTATTGTTTACTCTTTACATAACACCTCTCTTAGCACCCATCAACTATTAACTATTCTTCAGACGTTCCTATATAGCTTTCAATCAACATTACCTTGTCCTAAATACTGTTAGTGCAAGAACATTTAAATTAAGTTATCATCTTGCTGTGACAAGAAACTGCTCTATTTTCATTATCTTACAACGTATAAGAGTGACGTCATATGTATATTGTTTACTCGTAAATAACACCTCTCCTAGCACCCAACAACTCTTTAAATATCATTTCGATATCGCTCCATTTCTTTCAACCAACACATCCTTTTTCTAAATAAGTGCAAGAACATTTAAATTATGTCGTTTCCATGTTGCTGTTACAAGCCTAACTCCTGAGTTTTAATTGTAGTCCAACCTATAACAGTGACGTCATATGTTTATAGTTTACTCGTAAAGTATTACCTCTTTTAGCATCCAACAACTCTTCAAGTATTCTAAGGACATTTCTTCACATCATCCAACCAACAAACCTTGGTTCTAATCAGGTTTAGTAACATTTCAAAACTATTATCATGTTGCTGTGAATAGTCGTTGTTGATTTTTAATTTAGCCCACACTCCATAGTGAGGTCATTTATTGTTTACCCGCAAGATAACATCTCTCCAAATATCCAACCACTCCTAAGATAATCTCAGGACAAAATGAGGACATCCCTCTATACCTGTCAACAAAAACATCTTGGTTCTAATAAGTTGAAATGCATTTAAATGTCATTTTCATGTTGCTGTGATAAGGAACTGCTTTGTTGTAATTGTCGTACACCGTACAAGAGTGACGTCATTTGTTTGTTGTTTACTCGAAAAATAACACCTCTCCAAACATCCAACATCGCGAAAAATGTTCCCAGGACATCCCTTTACAACTTCCAACCAACAAACCTTGGTACTAAATATGTGCAACGAAAGTCGTTTTTTAAGCACTTTTGAAGCCTGCCCCGATGGACTAAAACGAGTTAGAAAAAAAGCCAAACAGCGTGAAAAAAAGCCAAATCAATAGAGCAATGAGTTTTATTATCATTATTACAAAAAAAAAGCTCCAAATTGAGGTCTCCGTCCATGTCATTCCTCTCTCCGCGGCCTTGGTATAGACAGTATCTGTGGTGAATTTCTGTAGCATTTCTCTTGATGCTTTAAAGTCCTTGCAGCATCTGTTTGATATCATAAGTTCCGCCCTGAGTCTCACGATTGCATCAAGGAGTTGCAATTGCATACGATTTCTTGTCTTAGTTTTTACCGATGTCACGAGGGAGAACATTCGCTCCACAATTGCGTTACTCACTGGAGTGACTAAACAGGTCAATGCATATTTCGCGAGCTCCCTGAAATCACGATGCTGAAAAACACCAACCCAGAACTCTTCACTGTCCGTTGGGATTCCGTTTGGCTTGGAACTGAAGGGGGGGGGGGGGCTCCTTTCTCCAGTTGACCAGAACCACTTTCCGATATTGTTCCTCCACCACACCTGTACAACAGGCGTTGCAAACTCAAAGTACAAATAATTTGTGTAGTCCGCAAACATCTCTTTCAATAATCGCGCTTTGTACTTTGCATCCATTCTGTCTGCGCCTAGCTCAGCACAGTTGTAGTATGCCTTTAGTTCCTCCCAATTCAACAAAATGTTGAACATCACCTTGCCACGCACAAGCCAGCGTGTAGAGGAGGGTTTCTCAAACGGAAGTGGAGCACAACGAGCTGACTCAGTATCTGTACTCGGTTTCATGACACTGAATAATTCCTTAAATGCTTCCCTCCTTAGCTCATTGTTACAGAACCAACGCGGAGTTTCCGAAAGCAAACACCCAATGTTAGACGGAAGCTTGGACACTGCATACTGAACACATAATGCGAGTGAGTGGCAGATGCATTTTAACTGAACACAGTCAGGTGAAATCTCCTTCATTCTGGACCACACCGAGTTGTTCCGTCCAACCATTGCTGAAGCTCCATCTGAAGCGAACTCGATACAATTGGTCAGACTCTGGCCGCAACTTGCAATTTCTCTCCCGTCGCCTCACGTACTGGGATTAACCCAAGAAACCCGGTAGAAATTTCATTTTTACTTTCGTTGAAAAAACGAACCAAGATGCACAAGTGTTTCTGAATAGAAATATCCGTGGACTCATCGATGATGATTGCGTATTTCATAACCTTCCAAATCATTGTTCAACTCAGTTTTCAAGCATGGTGAAATAACGTTCTTTATTAGTCCTGCACATTTTGTCCTATGAATCCTGATCTCTCCCAAGGTACTTCCTCTGGCATGTGTAGCAATGATTTCTCCAAGATGGTCGATGGAGCGTATGGCACTGTGGCAAGTTATGCCTACTGCAAGGTGCAATTCTGCTTGCTTCAAATCTTCTTTATTCCGACTACCTGCAGCTGAATTACAACTTGAAGTAGACTCTGTCCTTTAGATGGAGTTCTCCTCTTATGTTTTTGACTTCTCATGATTTGTCAAGTTACTCAGTCTGGGCATAATTGTTGTGTGACACAACTTACAGAACGCGTCCTCAGAACCATCTGGAGCTTTCTTTAACCAAAGGAAAGTTTGTTCCCATTTGTCGTTTTACCTCCTACCAGGGACGTCGCTAGAGGGGGGGTGTGGGGGGTGTCTCACCCCCCAATCTTGGTAAAAATGACGATAGTTGGAAAATTTGAGTGCGACAGTCGGAATTTCCGACTGTCGGAATTTCCGACTGTCGCCAGCTTCAATTCGGAATTTCCGACTGTCGTGCTCTAATTTTTCTGACTGTCGCACTCTTATTTTCATATGTTCTTGTAATTTGTGAGTGACATAAAATTTTCGATCAAAATTGACCTTTAATCAGTCATATTTACCACGGTTTCCTCGTCACATTGAGAAATTGTATCTCGCGATCCTTATACTCCCCCATACAAAACTTCGTATGATTTTGAATACTCTAAAAAAATACAACGTTCGCCAGCTTCAATTCCGAAAATTTCTGTATTAATTTTGCTATTGGGTGGGTCGACCCTGTTCGCTAGCTTAAAGTAAGTTCAGGATATACCAGGGACGTAGCCAGGGGAGCAGGGGAGCGACTGCTCCCCCCTTTGAGTGACGAAAAAAAATGTTTAAAAACTGTTGTTTTTTAGCATAGTATATTGTCAGTGCTCTTTTGAATTTGAATACTCGTCAGCTCCGTTAACTCGGTTATAATCGTAATAACATGCAGGCCTACTGATTCAACTACTTACTTAGTTTGGCAGATGAAATTTGATAAATTTAGCCTATAGCCTATTTCAAACCTACAGTTGGCCACTGCGTAATAAAATACATATTGCCTACCTAACCTCACTAGATGGAATGTCACGAACCGTATGCACAACGACGACGACAAGTTCGTTCTCATCCGTTCTATGATTCGTCCTAAGTTGTTGCACGAACAGCATGTTATGAAGCTAAGCTAGCAATCGTACGTGATACGCACTTCCTATATATAATTATTACACTGTTAATACACGGAGATAACGATATTTTTTAGGCCACTGCAAATCTGGCTGTCTTACAAAATATGAAAGTTTATATTGTCCATCAATTAAGTTCGTCAAATGTATTTAAGTCCAGACATTGGACAATAAACAAGAATCAACCTTCTGGAAAAATTGTAAAAGAGCACTATGTTTGTCTTTTTGATATATTATGTAAAAGAACATGTAAAAGAATTCAAACAGGAAACAAAATCTGCTGATAGTATGATATCATATGATAATGATGAGACTGGCAACAAATTGCACCAGATCGCATCTAGGGACCTTCAATTGTTCAAAAAATCTCAAAGGGGAGGGGACACCCCTCCCCTTAGACCCCTCCCCCATATCAATCGGCGATCGCAAAAAGTGCTTCCCCTTTCAAATTCCTGGCTACGACGGTGGGATATACATTGTCTCTATGGTATACAATTAAAACACTCAATGCTAATCTACGGAAGTTTAAAAGTGCCATCAACATAAGCAAACACTTTGCCCCATAAGGTACAAATGTATTGCAAAAAGTTCGGAATAAAAGTGCAGTCGCGAAAGATGGGGTGTCTAACTGACACTGACCGTATCATTGACGATGAGTGCGGGTGGGGGGGGGGGTGGGGTACAAGACAGCAGTCGGAATTTTTTTACTCCAAAACCCATCCAGTTGGAATTTCAGCCACTACACCCCCCCCCCCCAATCATCAGGCCTTAGCTACGTCCCTGCCTCCTACCCTTATCATAGGATGGTTTCCTTTTTTTTGACGATGCCATCATGACAGAGCCGTCCAATTAATCAAACTAAGTGGCCTGTGCGCGGCAAGTACACTACAGAATCAATGTAGTATTCAGTCTACGTGGAACGTCCTGAACGTGTAATACCAAGGGCGTAGGAACCGGGGGCTGGGGGCGCCAGCCCCCCCCCCCCCCGTGAAAAATATGGTGGGGCGGAAGTATCATTCCGCCCCCCCCCCCCCCGCTCCGCAAGTCAGAAAACCCCTTTTTCACTTTTTCATTTCAAAATGAGAAAAAAATCTCATTTGGAGCACCAAATTGCATCTAAGGCCAGGTGAAAATGCAAAATTATTTACAAATACCATGGAGTGGGTGTTGAAGTGTGCTATATTGCACCAAATTGCATCTGAGGCCACCTGGAAATGCAACAAAGACCTCCCCTTAGACCCCCCCCCAGGCCGGCCATCAGTCTTCAGCCCCCCCCCCCCCCACTCAAAAGTACCTTCCTACGCCACTGTGTAATACTATAGGCCCACTGTCCTTGCGTTCACAGTTCGCACATGGTCTATGCTGACGTACAGGTGTATGGGAGATAAGACAATAGAATCCCACATCACCTTAGCAACAACTTACATAAAACACTGACAGGCTTGTGTCAGGCACGATCCGTTGTGACTCATTCATTCCGTTGGGTGAAAATAAGATCTTATTGTTGAAAGTTATTAGCAGGATTAAAATACAAAAAAAAGCCAAATTCCATAAGAAAAAAGCCAATAAGCCAAATTGTTTTTTCTTAAGCCAGCCACCTCTAAAAAAAGCCAGAATTGAGGAATTTGGCTTTAAAAAAGCCAACCTGTCAACCCTTATGTGAAGCCTACGTAAACTGCACTGATATCAGCTGACAACCGATAATGACGGCGCTATTTTATGGAACGCAAAAAGGGAAAAATCTAACAACAACAACGTTTATTACATTGATGATTATATAAATTCAAATAGCGACGACGTGATTTGATGTAATGATGTTATACGTATGTGCAATAGCAACATAAATGTATACAGCAGCTACGTAAAATAGTATAAAAACGACGCAAAAATATACATAAACATCATATTTCAGTATGACAACGTCATTTTTTTCTGTAATGTCATTTAAAGACCAACTATATGGAGAATTTTTTTTGGGGGGGGGGGGGGATTTTCCATTAATTTGGGAGTTTACATACCCATAATCAACATGTGTAAAAAATAATCTTCGAAAACCTACTATAACCCATCAAAAAACGACCACGAAAATGGACATTTTGGGTAGTCACGTGACATGTACCACTGTAATGTCTGAAAACAGAGATTGACCCAAAGGAGCCTCTGGTCACCGTGTGACGTCATGATTGGTATACCGAAAATCAAACGCTGAAATAGGCACTGTTGATACACAGATAGCGAACAATTGTACTGTATTTGACTTCCAATTTCGAGCGTTTCGAGCTGTTACAAGAACACATTAAGGTAAACAACTAGTTTTAAGACAATTTTAAGCAGAAAATTTAGTAAAATTGGTTTGTTTATTAGCAAAATTTCCACTAAAATGGAGGCATCGTTTACATAGCGGAGCGTCAATAGGTAGGTACGGTACAATATACTGTAGAACATGCAAGCAGCTTGCCGATTCCGTAATACAATTTGATCGCAAGATACCGCAAACTGAACAGAAGAATAGACCTAAAAGATGCCTCATGCGTGATATGTGACGGGCTTACGTTTATGGCAAGCCAATTGCTCAATAAATCGAAAAACATGGATTATCGGTCGAAAAACCATGTTTATCGACCGATAAACCATGTTTTTTCAATCGAAAAACCATGTTTGTCGACCGACAGACATGGATTTTCGGTTGATAAACACGGTTTATGTGCGAAAATCCATGTTTATCGCTTCAAAAACATGGATTATCGCTGATAAACATGGTTTTTCAGCGATAAACATGGTTTTTCAGCCGAAAAACAAGGTTTATCGCGATAAACCATGTTTATCTGTCGAAAAACATGGTTTATCGCCGATAAACATGGTTTATCGCCGATAAACATGGTTTGTCGCCGATAAACCATGTTTATCGCGTAAAAACATAGTTACGGTCCCGCACAATCCGCACATGGATAAGTGCGGAATAATAATCGGCTATACGCTATAGTTGGGGTCTATACAGAAGACCTTTAAAGTCATAGGAAATAGCCATAGACCATAATAGGAACTCCTTTTTACTCTATGGAATTGTCTAACTGCATAATATAAAGGCTTACAATAATCCAATGGCAAAGCGAAGTTAAACCTACCGTTGAAAATTCCGCATTAAGCTGGACAGACTGTGTATGAAATTGTCAACAGATAGACCAGGCTATGAATGAGCTAGGTATCACCTGGAAGGAGGATTTATATCATGTGGTTTTTCTAGAACAGAATTTCATAAGGAATAAGAATATCTTGGGTAAAAACCCAAATCCTGAACACACCCCCCGAAAAGGGGCCCGGGGGTTCTTTCTGGGGGCGGGTCCATTTTTTAAGGAAAAAATACCATAAGTTACATTTACACACAAATAAGATAAAACAAACTCTTATAAACCTCAAAATTTAAACCCAGTTAGTTAATTAAGCCTTATATATTGGATGTGGTAACACTGTGGTGGTGGGGGAGTATTAGGGGGTCTCTCAATGACCCCTATTTAACCCTAACTGCACTGGGGGCGACAGTGATGATAGCGATTCAGAAGATTAAGAAATCAGAATTGTTATGTACTTCAAAGCAAACAGATTTAAATTTGTCCAAAGTTAGAGTATTTGTATCCTATTTAAACTAACGTTTTTGTACACAAGTCAATGTAAAAATTGAAAACATTTCTGTGACGTCATCATAAATTGGTACATAACTCATCCTACAGGGGTCCTATATGGACAAAAGAGGTGTCAAAATGTGCGCAAGACGTGGGGAAAAAGTCAGAATCTAGTTCATATCTCAAACGATTCAAAATCCGTGGCAAAAAATGTCATAATGCTCCCCCAGTGCAGTTAGGGTTAAATAGAGGGTCCTTTAGAGACCCTAATACTCCCCCACCACCACAGTGTTACCACATCCAATATATAAGGCTTAATTAACTAACTGGGTTTAAATTTTTAGGTTAATAAGAGTTTGTTTTATCTTATTTGTGAAATGAATGTAACTTATGGTATTTTCTCCCTAAAAATGACCCCCCCCCCTTCTCCCGGAAAAAACCTGTTCGGGAGGTGCGTTCAGGATTTGGGCTTTGTAATCAAAATATTCTTATTCCTTATGAAAATTATGGTTTAGAAAACCACATTTTATCCTATTTGTGTGTAAATGTAACCTCTGGTATTTACCTTAAAAATGGACCCGCCCCCCCAGAAAGAACCCCCTTTTCGAGGAGTGCGTTCAGGATTTGGGCTTTTTACCCAAGATATTCTTATTCCTTATGAAATTCTGGTCTAGAAACATCACATGAGATAAATCCTCCTCCAGGTGATACCTAGTTCATTCATAGCCTGGTCTAAGAGGGTTGGGAATTTGATACTCTCTCCTCTCTATTCGGCAAAGGCGCCAACGCAGAATGTATCAGGAGATACAACCCTGAGCACACCACGAACAGTCTCACACCGGTAACAGGGGCCATATTTCGTTGTTCCTAATTATGGATGGGCCGGGACCTAACGAAGTCTGGGTACGGCTCGCCCACATGCGGCTTCTGAACCAAAGATTTATCATAAATACTAACATAACATGTAGAGTTTTGGAAGTAGTTTCCGGTAAATTCGGTCGCCAAATATTAAAACATGATATATCGTCGAAAAACTATGCTTATTGTTCGATAGACATGGTAAATCGCCGATAAACATGCGGAATTTTCAACGGTAGGTTTAACTTCGCTTTGTCATTGGATTATTGTAAGCCTTTATATTATGCAGTTAGACAATTCCATAGAGTAAAAAGGAGTTCCTATTATGGATATGGCTATTTCCTATGACTTTATCCATGTGCGGATTGTGCGGGACTACGGTAACTATGTTTTTACGCGATAAACATGGTTTATCGGCGATAAACCATGCTTATCGGCGATAAACCATGTTTATCGGCGATAAACCATGTTAATCGGCGATAAACCATGTTTATCGGCGATAAACCATGTTTATCGGCGATAAACCATGTTTTTTGGCGATAAACCATGTTTTTCGACAGATAAACATGGTTTATCGCAATAAACCTTGTTTTTCGGCTGAAAAAACATGTTTATCGCTGAAAAACCATGTTTATCAGTGATAATCCATGTTTTTCAAGCGATAAACATGGATTTTCGCACATAAACCGTGTTTATCAACCGAAAATCCATGTCTATCGGTCGACAAACATGGTTTATCGATTGAAAAACATGGTTTATCGGTCGATAAACATGGTTTTTCGACCGATAATCCATGTTTTTCGATTTATTGAGCAATTGGCTTGCCATATGTGTGTGTATTTTCTGGGATCGATGGTGGTGTCTAACACTTCTGTTACACCTCATTCGAAACTAGGTCAGATTACCGGCATGAGACGTTTCTTTGTGCGTGAGTCTTCCCACCTGTTAACGTATGAAGATATACATCGACGAAGTAGATCGCTACGACCACAGCTTTTCAAACAACAACTTTTAATCCAACGGCATAAATTCATGTAACAACGTATTATCATGCAACGAAGTGATGGCGCGCTTATACTTTTTCGGCCAGAGCCGTCTCAGTATACGGCTTTGATTTGAGCTAGCGGGAGTTATTGTTTCAAGCCCACCGAATCATCGTTTGAGTAGTCAACACGGAATTGAAGTAAAATACATAACTGTCGAAAATGGAAGCAACTCTTCGATAATTAGGATATGGGGAAGATGTAATTCTTAATTTTGAAAGAGAAGGAGTGAGTTTTGCTGTAATCTGAACTTCTATAATATATATTTTGTTATTGTAGGGAGAAATATACAACATCCTCAGGCTCATAGGCTAGCAATATGTCTCAAAGCTTTAGGCTAAATGTTTAGGTCTAACAGCCAGAGTAAGCTTAAATAAGAGCTTTATGCATATTCAGTCGTTTTGAGGATATTAAGGTATACTATGGAGGTTTTAGAAAACCTTCGGGGATGTCTGGTCACCTTAATTATTATATAGGTTTACTTGACTTTACGTGTTAGAATTTCAACCCACCGCATGCACTAGAATAAACTATACATACTACATGAACGAGACGCAGTCAAACTGACACCGTCGATGATGGTATAGTGGGGGAAAGGGGGGGGGCACATTTCCGACCGAGCCGCTCTGGTTGCAACACTGGTCTTCTTTTTAAATCATACAGTTTATATTAAGGATGATTGGCTGATGTTAATGCAAAATATTTAGTAACATTTTATAGCGTTTTGTGTTGTACTTTCAGATGAAATGCGCTCTACCTTTAGCACAATCATTTAGTACGCCATGCAGTTTTCTTCTTTACACTGGTGCTGTTTTAAATATTGATACTGATAAATATTTGCATTTGTGTCATCGAAAAATTTATATTCCCACATCCCCAGTGCATGATCCTTCTGGCAGTGATCCACCTTATGCATGTGCGGATCTTAGTTTTGGTGGGTCTTGGTTTTCAGTTGGTTGGGGGGGGGGGTCTTAGTGTTGCAGTTGAGGCTTAGTTTTGTAGTTCGTTGGCTCTTAATGTACACCGGGTCTTATAGGTCTTAAATCTTAGGTTTGTAGACACCCATTTTAGTGCATCTGTTTACTACTTATTTTTAAATATGCATCATAACACGTTATTTCCTCATTAATATTATAGGTAACCATCGAAGCTGTTTCAGGCTTGAACGGGTCTGATTTAGATTCACTTGGTATCCACGGAATTGGACGACAGGCGATATTAAGGCGCGGTTGTCAACTGCATATGAATAGACCAAGCACCTCAGCCTCACGTTCAACGACAGCAAGATTTCATGACGGTAAAATCATGCTTAATTAGTTAATATTCCGGGTCAGCATCACATCATATTTCTATGTGTAATATCTTAGTAGTTAGCATATGTGTGTGATCGTTTAAATTTACAGTTTCACTTTATATTGATAACAAACATGGATAGGGGAAAGCAGGCTGTAACGGGCCTGTCACCGTCTATGGTAGGCCATACGGGAAATAATTGCTGATTTAATGTCCATACGAATTAAAATTATTACCGGTATTAATTCTATTTAATACCGACATTAATTATCAGCCAATCACCATGTAGCTTCATATGCCAGTATTAAACAAATAAAAGAACGGTATTAATTCTAATATATGCGGACATAAAAAGCATTTATGTCCTTCATAAATACATTTCGTTCCCACAATAAATAAATTTTATGCCGTTATCACAAACATGAATTAATACGGGCATTAAATAGAATTAATACGCGCATTAAATAGAATTAATACGGGCATTAATTAGACCAATCACATCAGCGAATTTTGTTACCATGCTCTGAGCTAGTGTTAATCCCCCAGCGTGTATGGCAAGCCATATGGGACAAACACTGCATAATATATCCGCGTATTAATTGGAATATATAGGGGCCTACGCGTATATATTATGAGCCAATCATATGGCTTAAATATATCCGCGTATTAATTCGAATATATACACGTATTAATTCGAATATATACATGTATTAATTCGAAAATATACATGTATTAAATAAAATACATATGGAGATTAAATCGAATATATGCACGGATTAATTAGAATATACACGAAAAAACAATTCCGCTCTTGCTGTGTACATATACCAACGATAAATGTTTTGGCGGGCTCGCGAGATCGCTTCAAAAAGCGAAACTTTACACATGTACAATTAATACGCGTATATATTCGAATTAATACGCGGATATATAATGCGGTGTTTGTCCCACATGGCTTGCCATAAGCGTGAATTAAGCAGCGTAGTTGTAGCAAAGATATCCGAAGGTGAAATATATTTGGTTGTAGCAAGGGCGGCGGAACCGGGGGGGCACAGGGGGCACGTGCCCCCCCCCCCCACTTTTCCTCAGGTTAAAAATGTGCCCTTTTTCTACATAAAAATTGAGGTGTCTCAAGTTAGCAAGAGGCCAGGGAACCAGAATGAACACTCGGGAAGGGCCGTTTCCGGCCATCTGAGGGGTTTGTAAAACCAAAAATTTCCTGTACGCTCCGCGCCAACCTATGGTGGCGCTCCGCTCAGATAGTCGTACATATAAATTTGCAAATCCTGGCTACGCCCCTGACTTTTAATGAATTTCTGTGGGTCAATCTCAAAGCTATTTCGAATGGGAAAAAAATTGTTAAGATATTAACAAGGAATAAAATCTAATTCGGAAGATTCCTACATTAGCAACTAGCATGATTTCACCTCATTTTGTCTCAAAAGAAAACTTGTTCATTGTTTCCCAGTGCTAGTATGCATATTTTCTTTGTGGGGGGGGGGGGCGTTGATGGAGTGATGTGCATACGCAAATAAGATAATACAATAAGATTTATAAAGGGTACTAAATATAAGGCTGCATCAGTCCAATCGAATTTCTGCAAAGTGCCCTTTGATGTCGGTGCCCCCCCTCCCCGATTAAAAGTGCTTCCGCCGCCCTTGGGTTGTAGCTAGGAAGCAAGGTACAACATACAACGCAATGGGCCAATGGCACGCATGACAGACAAAGAACAATTTTTGCATGATTTTCGTCGAGAAGCGAACGATACTTGTAGGTTATTGACAAATGTTTACCCTCAATCCCAGTCCGATGTTTTACCAGCTCGCAATGCTTTGAACCGTCTTGTTAGTCTTCGAAGAGCATTACACTATTAATTCTATTTAATGTCCGAATTTATTCTATTTAATACCGGCATATAAGCTCCATAGTGATTGGCTGAGAATTAATTCCGGTATTAAATAGAATTAATACCGGTAATAAATTTAATTCGTATGGACATTAAATCAGCAATTATTTCCCGTATGGCCTACCATAACCATCTACAAGCGTTGCTTAGTGGGTTTACTCATATGGACAAAAGAGCACTCATGTTTTAAATCATTTCAATACCTTTTTTCTCAAATCTCAAGTTGGTGTACTTTGAACAGCATTGGGGGTTTATATTACCACTCTAGTATACATGCATTATGAAGATAGAAAATTGGCTTCAGTTAATAAGATACCATTGGTACTGCTGTTAAGTTTGATGCTAGATGGTTGTTAAAAGACATAGTGTGAAGAAGGGGTCGGAAGCGGTGTGGAAATTATCCGTAACAAAGTTCTCCGAGTCAATTGATTATACATGGACGAATGAATGACAATTGAAATGATGTCATCCCCAAACAATTTGTGTATCTATTACTAACACACCTGGGAAAACAATGACAATATTGAACTCATAATGACATGAAAACATTCCTCATTGTGATTCCATCACTCATGAAATACCAAATTCACTGCCTTTAGCTCACATTTTTGTAATTAACTGTGTCTCATTAACCCATTTTGCAGCTTCCTTGAAGAAATTTAAGACATTGGATAAACTTGCGCCTTCTCCAGCGACACTTGAAATTCTTCGACGGGATCTAGCATTTGAGTATGAAGTCTACGATGATGAGATGGGATTATAACTTCTTTGAGAAAACCCTGTGTAAATATGTCCACACACTGACATCCCCCTCCCCTTCCCTTTGGGGACCTACAAAAGGGACAAATATCTGTATGCAGATATAACAATATGACAGAGGTACCTGCTGGTAAACTGTAAAGAGAGAATGTCTCTGGGGTGATTCCTCAATTGTTACTGTCCATGAACGACAAAAAAAGTAAACATTAGATGCTGTATTAAAAACCTACTGGGGTTACTCTACTTTATTGATATATGTTACGTCCGTACAAAATGTATATGCCATGATTTTCTTTGTTTCTTTTAAAGAAATATGGAAATCATGATCATTTCACTCACAATTTCAGAATAAAATTTCTTGGCAAATATACGCAACTATTTCAGTTAAGGAATTTCAGAAATTCCCATGGAAGTAGTACTTCTCGAATAAAATGATACCCTCAAAATGATATCTCAAAACCTTTTTTTTTAACTTTTTAATTATAAGCTTTGCAAGCTTTGGAATCTTTGATAATGCGATACAACCACAATAGTGCCATTATATGGTCTAAATGGTCTTAAATTTAACTGCAAATAACAATGATCAGCTGTCTTTGTTCAAACATGATGCATTGGTCACCATTCGTTAATGTTGTTTATACTACTAATTACTCTAATTACAACAGATTATTAGCAGGTACTGCTATTCATAACTGTTACTTGACACATGATGCATTGGTCCCCATTCATTTATGACATTTATACTACTAATTACTCTAATTACTATTCATAACTGTTACTTGAAACTGGTTCTGGTACTCATGTTTTTATCCTTGTATTAAGAGCAATGAAAATCAAGTACTCTTACCTTTCACGTTGTACTCTTTGGACTCATACTGATGGTTTAGTACTCACACTACATGTAAACTGACTGAAGAAGATATTAACATTTAATTAACACTTACTTAATTAACAAAGAAAGAAGAAAATTTTTTTTTGCCACTTCATGAACTCCATCTCAAAACACTAGGACCCCCATTCCATGTTCTCTGCCTCTGAGATGATATGGGCTACTGCAGCCTCTGTGAAGTAAGTTAAAACAAAAAGAACAAAATATGATGAAAAAAATGCTTTCATAATAGGATCAGTAATCTGCATAAATCAACATTTTCTTTTATGGTAAAACTTTGGAAGTACTTTATCAAAGTCTCTGTTAAAACTGTGCCCCCCCCCCACCCCAACCTCCCATCACTTGTGAGTTTGGACAATAGTAATATTAATGTTCACATGCTGTTTACGGAAATAGTTGTTAGCATTCAACAGGATAAAGTAAGCACAATTACCCTCTTCCTAGTGCTGCGACCTATAGCAAATTCATTAACAGTTTAATCGCAAAAAGTTGCGATCGTTTAGCAAATAACGTCAAGCCACTGAATATATGACGAAAAATCAATAACCCATCAACTGAAATAGAAAACACAGTTTTACTTCCGCTGAAGGTGCCCTTGCCTTAAATCATGTATTTTTTCGTGTTTGGATAAAATCACTCACCACCAAATACGAAACCATTATACCACTGTAAAGTAATCAAGTTAAACCTTCAACCCATCGCCACAGCAACGGTGCATACGTAAAATACAACATTCACTCTTGAAGACATAGCACAAACCTTCCAAACAACTGCCGATTTCCAGCAAATTGAAAGTTTTTTTTCGCAAACCGATGGTTAGGCTACATTCCCATTGACTTAGTGTGGTTGTTAGGCAAACATTTGGTCGAAGATTGCAGTATTTCATGGATATTTTAGTTGCAGCTAACTGCATCACAATTTCAACAAATAAACAGATGCTTAGAATAGATTTTCCCGTTGACTACGTGTGGTGTTCGGCTACCTTGCGCGCGACGATATCAGCAAGGATAGTATGTAAACAAAGCTACGCATAAAGTATTGTTTTCTTTTGCAAACCGCTGGTTAGGCTACATTTCCCCTTGATTTAGTGTGGATGTTAGGCTAAATGGTGGTTGAAGATTGCAGTTTTTCATGGATATTTTTATTTTTATTTGCGACACAACTTGAGCGAATAAACAGATGGCTAGGTTAGATTTCCATGTTGACTTAGTGTGAAGTTAAGCTACCTTGTGGTTGGAGATTTGTGGGGATTTTAGGTTATTGTCGCTGTTACTGAAATTGCTTAGCAGAGGCCGTAATTTGCCAGTGACTGTGCGGGTTCCTGGTGATTGTGCGGGAAGTTCCCGGTGATTGTGCGCGACCCTCCCGCACTGCTTCAAATTTTATGCGGGATTGTGAGAACTGTTTGCGCATTTTGCGCTGCTATTACAAACCCTAGGTCATTTCGATTTGGAAATTTATCTGTCCGCAGCAATAAGCAAATGTTATAAATTTATTTCAACGAGGACCAATTCGGCTTGACATATGAATGTTTAAACTATGTTTGTTCTCCAAGTTAGGCTTTAGGTACCTTAAATTGGGAGGATGGACAGAGCCAGTTATTGGCGTCTCAAAAGCCGTCCCACTCAAATTCGGATGTTGTTCATTTATATCTAGCCATCTCAAAGACGACGAGACGCATCGCTACCTGAGACGCTGCCCAACCCCCCCCCCACCCCAACCCTATCCCTCCCCAACTTCCACCCTCTTTTTACTATAGTTTGGGTATACTGCCTATAATGGGTCATTAGTTATCCAGACTGACAATATTAACTGAAGAGATGCTGATGACATAACAAACTTTGATTTCTTTGCTAATGACTACTTACTTTATGATGTACAAAACACCTTTGCCAACACACCCAAGGCAATTTAAGACAACAAACTGCATATTCGTGGTTGCTATCATCTCCCTTAACTTAGAAAAAATTCAGCTTACGAAGCAGCTCCCGATTCTTACCATTTTCGGGTGGTTCCTCTTCCCAAGGGACCCTTTGATCAAGGCTTCGGGAGTAACCACTGGAAGCGAATCCACTGTCCACTGGTTCTTCAACACCCACACCGTCACTGTCTGGATGATTCGACCAGTCCATACTCTCCACCGAGGAAGTTTCACTTCTGGGACAGAACTATGACACCAGAAAGCAAAACCAAATTAGTGATTCCTTCCCAGATTACACACAAGATCATTTTATGTAAACTGCAAACAAGCTTCTAATACTTAACAAGGTGGATCCACAAACAAAGTATGAAATGCATTAAAGTTGGAGTTTATTCTGATAGCAACATTTTCATACTATGACCTCTGTCTTCCTCAAATAACATTTTATCTCCACAGAAAACAAGGCTCTTGTAAGCAATAAGGTGGATCCACAACTTAAGTATGAAGGTTATCCAAGCTTTACTCTTTGAGTTATTATGTTTATAAGAATTTCAGGTTTTGACCTATGTTGACCTGAAAATGACCTATAAACTCAATAGGGTTCTTAATCTTAAATGAACTGTCACCTCCACAAAAACTAATAGGATTCTTCTGCTCAATATAAGGTGCATCCAACACACCAAGTATGAGTTCACCCACCATACAGTTTTGAGTTATCATTTTTACAACGTTTTCATACTTTGACCTTTGCTGATCTCAAATGACTCTCACCTCCACAGAAAATAACAGGATTCTTCTACTCAATATGGTGCATTACATATCAAATATTAAGTTCACCCATAATATCATTTTGAGTTATTATGTTTACAGAGTTTTCAAACATTTCTGCTGACCTTAAATGACCTTTGACCTCCAAAACGATAGTCTAGGATTCCTACACTCTACCCATAAGGTGCATCTACATTCCAATTTTAAAGTTCACCCACCATAGTTTCAGGTTATCGTGTTTACAGCCCAAGGCATCATCCACACATACACACAATCACCACAACAAGGAATCAAAATGGGGTGAAGCTTCAGCACAATGTTGTCTAATAAATGAATAGTTCTCCTCAGATCATAATATGGTCCCACAATTTGCTATGTGTAAAGCCAGCCCTCCACTGCCTCACTGGCAGTATCTGACAACTCAAAACGACATTGCGATATGATATATTGTCAAGTGAGCAAACAGCATCAACCATAGGAGGCAGACCTAGAGGTACTTTACAACATTGTAGGCCTATAGCAGACAGCATATAATAGGGTTCTGTATAGGGTTGGGCGATATTTGCTTTTTAATGTCACGATAAATAGTTCAAAAATTATCGCGATATTTCGATAATTACGATAAATTTTTTCTTGTTGTTTTTAGTGTGTTCGCGAACACACTAAAAACAACTGCCGATTTCCCACCGGTGTTTTCGCGCAGCAAACACACCGAGCATAATGGCGTGGGGTTCAGGGCCCGCCTTAGAGCCCCGTTGGAGTCAAGGGGTGGAACCCCTTGTGGGGGTCCAGGGGCGAAGGCCCCCGGAAAAGTTATGTATTTTTGCGTGTCTGGCGATAAAAAATTCGCAATTGAGGATTCAAAATACTGACTAACTTTATGAATTTAAATTGTCACGAAACTGATGAAAGTTTTAAAATGACAAGTTAGAGTAGCTATATTATGTGATAAAATGAAAAGAGAATTAATATGTCTTACAATCTTTAAAAAGTTTAACTTACAAAACTGTCGATATTATGAAACAAACTACGTTCGGCAAAGCCCCGTTTCTAGACTGCCTAACAATCAGTTTACAACTGCAGTGTTTAACCGTACTTAAATATCACGGTAGGCTACAATGTGCTTCAAATTTTCTCAGGTACAGTACCTTGCAAAACAACCCCCCTGTCTAACACCTGTTTGTTAACATTTTTGGCACGGTTCCAAAAAACTTTTCATGGAGTAAACTCTTTTGGCTCCACTCTAGAATTAATTAGGTCAGTCAGTAAAGGATCCGTAAAGTTATGCGAAATATTATCTTAGACGTTCAAGGAAAGTAGGTAAATATCCCCGTAACATTAAGGTAAGTAAAACACACCTCAAGCCAACCGACTCCTCCGCATGAACAAAACAATCTATTTCCCCTTATACACGAGGCACAGTCTATACCATACAGACATAGCACGATATCAAGGCCCCAATAGCTACAGTATGGCCATCTTTATGAAAGTAAACCTTGTAATTCCATGTTTTAGACCACCAGGCGTGATTTATTTAATGCTAAATATTGTTTCCATGGCCTTGTAGAAATCGTCAACTTCGCAAAATACAATAGTTGTGTTTTTGTTGTTACGTGAGATCCGTAACCGACGAAGTGGTTAGGCTATTTACTATACACTTAACTATGGTAGGATATTATTATTATTATTTTTTGGGAAATTCTAGAAAATACTTTCTTTCCCCCGCTTTACACCATATGTGGTCTTCTGGTTTATTCATAAATGGGTGTACTAGAGCCTTGTTTACATGACACTTGTTGCATTTAGCACGATATGCCAGTTTCGCGTGAATTTTTCGAAAGTATTTTGCTCGATCTTTCGTAAAATTAGAAAGGTGTACCAACTTACTTTTCGTACACAATTGGTAATTTCTCTACTGTTTTTCAGAGTTTTGTTCTCTATGCAGTCAATGTTGTAAAGAACAGGTTTTTACGAAGTTCAAAAGTCAGTAAATGAAGTTGAGAAAATATTTCTTTTCAACTGTCTTAACCATGGAATGCTAGAATAACATTTACACATAAAACGGACAATTTTTTTTTCTACATCTATTTCAAATTTCTTTCACAAGAAATTATCGTCATTTGTTCAATCCTCAAAAAATATCGTCTTGAAAAAAAATTTTCGCGATAATAATAATTTTCGATATATCGCCCAACCCTAGTTCTGTACATCACCCATATCTTAATGTCTGACATAACTTTGGTCAAAGGAGCACTATGGACAACTAAAACTTTCAAGGCTGTTGTGTTTGTAATCCTGAGGGTTTTTTTTCAATTTTTGAATAGTTTGTTCAATGTTGTGGAATTAGTACAGTTGCATTCGATGTTTTTACTGCAGCAAGAACAGTAGCAGTGTTACTATTAATAATCAATAAACTATATCCTTCATAAACCCATCGGAAGCAGAGAAAGCCAGCTTTCCATTCAATTTAAAAATAAATGACAAACTAAACGGCAAAACAAAATGTCACCTTTTCTTTGACAGACTTCACAAATCCGCTCAAAAATGGTATGCCTTGTTCCACCAGAAGGGTTAGCAATGAGGGATGTTCTTCAAGACAAGACGCCAAGTTGGGATAGTCCCACGTCTTCCCCTCCATGTCCATGATGTATGCAGGAGTCGTGTCCATACCTTGGTGTCGATATATGTACTGGTACAGTACTATGTCATCTAGACCAGCATTTATGTGGAATGCAATGTGACATAGGTCTGGAGCACTATAGAAAGAATTGAAAGAAATTTTAGTACTTAACATACATTTAACCGAAAGACCCTGAATTTATCATTAAGTTTACTACTGAGTGCTAATAACACCAAAAACATAAAGATATTGAAAAAGTTCACACAAAAAAAAGGAACATTAAATCATACAAATATTCTTCACTGTGGACCTTTTGCCTTCCATTTGAACAGCTAGCAAATTTATGCAACAGAAAGCCTGTTGGTTTTGTGACTCCTTGCCACATTTGCAAAAGAACATTAAGTAGTAACAGTTAAGACAAGTTTTTAAAGTGTTGACCATTGCTGACTTCATGTGATCAGGAAAGTTCTTGCGCAAATGCGGACCTACCTATCAAGTACTAAGTTCATTCAAAGTTTACTTTGGCAGACATCTGGTGGCCTCAAATAACCTTTGACCTCAACCAACTTCATTAGTCTTGTATGCTTTTACTTTTAAGCTTTTACTTAATGAGTTATCATGTCTCTCTTTTGACCTTCCCAGAAAATAAATAGGGTACTTGTACTGTTGTACTCAAGAAAGTGTATCCACACACTAAGTATGAAGTTAATCCACCTCATCTTGAGTTGCAGTGCTTACTGTACAAGCCAAGGCATCACACATGCACACACCCATGCCCCCATCATCTCATCAATAGATTCCCTTTGCCCTTGGCAAGGAATTAAGAACAGGCCATCACAGTTGATGTATTTGTAAAGATTTCATGTATAAGGATTGGCCCATAATTTGGGTTGCATGTACGTGATGAATGAGTACCTTTTGTAGGTTCTGACCATTGTGGGACAAAGTGGACACAGTTTGGGTGTGGACTAGCATCAAATATGTCAAGTGGTACAGTAAGAAGGACGTAACACTGCATCAATCTTCATTTACATACCTTTTGGGCTGAGATCTCATCTCCAGGGGCACAGGAGTCGCCCTGCCAAAGTATCTTTCTTCTTCCTCTTCTTGTATCCTTGGAACAGGATCAATTATCCCGAAATATTCATGTGGAGGTTCATGTAGGTCAGACCCACCACTACTGTCATCCTCAATGGCTGCGGGATAACAATCCTCATCCAACAAGGAAAACACCCTCCAGTTGGGACCGCATATAAACTGGTACCTTACGTCAAAAATTGGCACCTTAAAGTAAATCAAGATAGAAATGGCTAAAGATCATTAGGTTGCACATTTAGCTAATACTCTAGAGAAAAGATAAAGAAATGTGAGGATGAGGAGACAGTTGCCTTTCTGTAAATGCACATACTTCCTATTTAACTTACAATGAAACCTCAAATTGACTTGTGCAATTCTTAGACGGCTACAAAACAGAAACAATATGTACAGTATACTGTATGATACTTACTGTGCAAGGAATCACATCTGTCATCAGGTGATTTAAGTAGGCAGCCAATCTATCCATAACTGTAACCTTATCCAAAGTGAAATAGTCATACACACATGGGCTGTGAGGGTCAGCAGTGAGTGCATACACAACAGAATTCTCATCATGAGTTGATGAAAAGCTAACCCTCTTCATGATAACCTGTAACATAAAAACACAAAAGTAACAGAATAAATTGTTATGAAGATTTTAGAGACATTGTGGCAGTTCAAAAAGAGGTTGGGGACCACTTCAGTCTGCCCGGGAGGGGCATTGACTCCCACTGCGTGACTGGGGGGGGGGGGTTAGAATCCTTCGGATAACTTATTCAATAGATAAAAAGGCATCTTTACTTCTTGAGATATCGTGTTTATAATGTTTTCAGCCTTTGACCTCTGGTGACCTCAAATGACCTATGACTTCAATGAAAAACACTAGGTGTCATCTGCTAACCAAGGGCTATCAGCCCACCATGTTTAAAGTTCAAACACCTTTCACTTCTTGAGATATCGTGTTTACATGGTTTTCAGACTTTGACATTTTGAAATTTTTGGCTTTAAAACAGATGCATGTCCATCGCCATCAATCGTTGTTGTGAACTTGTGACAAATTAATTACAATAAACAAGAAGCAAATAGAATAAAGGATAAAGTTTATATATGTCAGAGGAAACAGCGAGAGCAAATCGTGTTCTTAAATTGACGTCACATGACTTCATGAGATTAGGAATATTTTCGGGCGAACAAACTTTTCAAGCCCCGAAGAGGGTAAATTAATTGTCAATTTTCGACTGGTAAAATCAAGTTTTTAACTAGCAGAATGGTTGATATTTGTTCTAGAGAACATGCTTAGATGGATCCCCAATAGATAGGACTTTGAAATTTTCATGTCATGGCTACTTTAAAGATTTGATGAATAAGAACATAAAGTTCAGTACACTCCTCTATGAAGCCCAGTCCTACCACAAATAGTACAGTAGCAAAGAATCGATATGGGATTACTAGGTATGTATTTGGATAGTAATGGGTAGAATCAGTATAATAACAGGTATAATTATACGTTATGTGCAAAAATGAATAAGAACATAAAGTATGAAAAATCAGTGTTGTTTATGTGTCTTTCATATCAACGCGAACTTACAGTTCAGTACACTCCTGAAGCCCAGTCCTACCACAAATAGTAAAGTAGCATAGAATCGATATGGGATTACCAGGTAAGTATATGGATACGTAGTAATGGGTAGAATTAGTAAAATTACAGGTATATACCGTATGAATATATATATACGTAATGTGCAAAATCAGTATAAGAATAGGTGTGAACATATGTAATGCAAATAATGACAGGTATGGTATACGTAAAGTGCAGAATCGGTATAGGAACGACACACCAGATAACATTATAATGTACTACGAGGGTTGAGCGCCAAATTGGTATTCATAGTTTAGAAGACAATTCTACTACTACTGTACCCTGTACTAACAAAACAGGTATGAATAAATGTATTTCGCAGAATGGGTTTTTTCCTAAAATAACTTGTTAGAGCATTTGGCAAACTACGTGCGCGAAAAGGAACTTGTGAGAACCATTTGGTGGGAAACTGTACTTGCGAGTACGGTAGAACTACAGTTTGCTGGCCAATGTTTTAAAGCAATTAGCCGTAGCAAAGTGTGGGTAATTATTATAATAAGTGACTTGGGAACGACTTTGATTTGTCAAGTAGCGGTCTGTAAAAGAGAACTTTGGGGGTTTCATTTCTTTGAAATGGGGATATTCTCAAATGTAAAGAGAGTAACATATTAGAACCGCAAAAGCTCTGTGGCATTGTCAAAGTAGTGAGATAGACACCAGGTTATCCCATCAATTAGTTTTGTATGGATTGTATTAAAACCTAGATGAAACTTTGCCCATCTCTCTGACAGTAGGTACAGAAAGCTGGGCATGCACAAATGTCTGTCTTTTACTCGCGTGTCTTAGACCTACATCAAGCCAGTTTTACCAGCACAGATTTCTCTTAACACACCACATTGCATTGCTAACAGAAACTGCAGATTCCTTGGCATGCTAGACCAAAATGCATACATGAATGTTTACAGTTGGGGTTACGCGAGCGGTAAGTTACTAGTTACGATAAACAGTAGCAGCAGGAATTTCCACGAGATCCAATGTATTATCTGGGTCGGTAATTTTATCCGGTATTATTTTTACCGGTGTAAAGATGTATCACCTATAGGCATCTGTAGTTTTCTCCTTGGTGGGCAGAGGATGTACAACTGCCCATAGTAACAATCCTGTGACCTTCGACCTGGATCTATTACTTGCCCTTGGTTAGATGCATGGTGCATCACATGCTCACAAAAGACACTATGTACAGGTATATATTGTTTTAATTTGGTTTATTTGGGGAAGAACAAGTCAAGACCTGTTGGGGAGGAGAGGTTGGGAAGACGAAAGAAGGGGAGAGTTAGTTTGTGAATTACTCTGGTAGATGGTGGACTACAGCTAATGATACAGAGATGTAGTCTTTTCTTATACTCTTGTCCTATTATTTTTAATACCTTTGAAGTAGAGACTTACCATAAATTAGAGATGTAGCTTTTCGCTATAATTGATGTCTATCACCTTTTTTTTGTGTTTGAATTGTACATATTCAACCCAATGTTCCAGGTGGGAACATTATGACAACCGGGTATTCATTGTTTGTTTCAAATATACTGAGTTTTTCTGTATATTCGTTTATGACAGATTTCAATACCGTTGGCATGGGTTTGAATGAAATACCAGGTATACCTGGTATACCGACGCACCCTACAGTAGTCCCGATCGGACACCAATTGCATTTACTGTATTACTTTTACTAGTGTAGTTGTAAAGATGCGATTGTATCACTGCTGACATTGAACACATGATCCAAATGTGTGTCCCATGCCTGGCACTGCAAAGAAACCAATCAAAACTACTGGTTAAACCCATACATTCAAAAAGACCGCTGGAAATCGTTGGAGTCTTAACTGTTTGAATACGAACGCAAACAGTTTCTGTTAACCGACCTACCAAGCTGATCTCAGACAACAGCCCCCAGTTCACCAGCGAGATGATGGTACAGTTTTGTGAGAGACACGAGATAAACCATGAAACAAGTACTCCACACCACCAACAAGCTAATGGACGTGCAGAATTTAACATTCAAACTGTTAAGAACATGCTTAAAAAGACTGACAGCATCGAAACTAGTGCTTCACTTAGAAACATTCTTACATTGTTAAAGGACACACCCATATCTTCAGAGATCCCGTCCCCATACACCCTCATGTTTAAGAGGAGGGTTAGAGCCCAGTTACCAGTCGTTCACTTCTCCACTGAAGGGGAAGAGAATATGTGGAAACAAAAAAATGCCACACTGCAGGCTATGCTACTTACCAGCAAGAGCCACCTCCCATTGACCCAGAAACAGAATTTTGGTTCAAAAAAGAACCCAACTCCAACTGGCAGCAGGCAAAAGTCATAGAGATGCAATCGGATAGGAATTATACCCTGCAAAGCCATGACGGTGGACGATACCAACGTGACCGTATTCACGTCAGACCTTCCCCGAAACTGGATTCCAAGGGTCCTTCAACAGGGGAACTCTCCAAACCCCATTCAAGCTTCCCACCCACAACAAAAAGCCCTGAAGGGGAAACCACCTCACCACGTGCCACTGACGACCCATATACACGCCTGGTCAGAGACCGCAATCCCCCCACCAGATACAAGGATTTTGTCATGAAATGATATCTGTGTTTTAAGTTGTTTTATTATTAAGTTTACTTACTATGTTAACAGTTGTACATAGCATACTTTCTAAGTAACAAAGGGAAGAAAAGACAGAAGACGGGTTGTTTTAATATTACAACGTTTTTTTTTTAAAATACAAACAGTAGTGCATTTGGTAAAGTGATTTTATACTAATAGCATGCACTCAGTATTTTATAATCTATTTCCAGGGGTTTCTTGAGGAGGGGGGTGTTATGTTAGTGTTTACGTACAAGCCTGATGTTATTATTATTACATGTTTGGACGAGCCTGAACGAGAGAGAAATTGCTCGGGTTGGAGTTTTGTCATGGCTTAGTTGATACTTAACCGTTACAGTTGATCCATCAATATACTGTATATCAGTTGAATTCTATCAGTAATGTTATTAGTGAAAAAAAGTTTGCGTCCCAGGAACGCAAGCCCCCATAAAAAGTTTGCGTCCCGTAAAAAAAGCTTGCGTCCCGATCGAAAACCAATAACGTTTATCCTATGCCCTACTGTACTAATACTAGTAGTGTAGTATCACTGCCTACACTTTGTGAATGTTACACACAATTTATAGGGCAGAAATGCTCAGTGCCTTAGCTTTGCTGTTTTTCAGGGGCTGCCCGGCCCGCCCCTCCAGTCGACCACCCTGCCGTTTCAATCCATTTTTACCCCCAGTCCTCCCTCCTTCATCCGCCCTTCTACTTCCCTACTCGCCAACTCCGTAGTAGCTCTGTGCTTTGACCTTGCAGCGATTCCAACAACCAACTCATCAAAAATCCCAGTACCTACAGTAAGCATATCTCTTGCTAAATTCCAGTTCACTGTACAACTGGACTGCATGTACATGCCTGCTCGAGCTTCATTTTCAACTACACATGCGCAAATCCTTAAAATCTGATCCACCATATATATCATGGGCTCTTTGCAAGCAATCATCTATACAAAAATTACAGTAGGTCTATGTGAATAGCTTTTTTACTCAATGTAGATTTTAAAAAAATCAGTTCAATGTTCTAAAGTACAGTAGTTTACACACGAAAGTTGCGCCAAAATTACATTTACTGAAGCATTTACTGAATTGGACTGCGAAAATTTTTGCAAGAGAAACTACTGATAGTAAGAATGCACATTTTACATAATTAGCAACTCTGAATGCAGACTTGCAGAGAGAAGAAACATACTGTGAGCTGAAATATCCTGTTCAGGATCAGAGATGTTAGCTTCCCCCAAATTCATAGATTGTCTCCACATTGACATTTTCTGATCAAACCAATGATTCAAATATTACTGTACGTGATACAGTAGTTTAAGAAACAATGCAAGTGCATCTTCGTTGTCAAAAGGTATACGTACTGTATGTGACAAGGCCTAACGTTATGATATTGGAGTGCACACACATGATAACCTGCACAGGTGAAAGTTAACGTTGCAAGTTATTGTTGTTAAACCAGGGAGCTGTTAGAGTAGCAGCTCCCTGGTTTAACAACATACTCCATGTTCGTTGAGCACTAGTACAGATGCAAGAATTTTCACAGACAATGGATGGGGACTATTAACTAATTACTGTAAATCACAGGAATTTTGGAAAAGCATCATTGTCTATTTTTAGCATGAAAATCTCCGTAATAGAGTGCCGTTAACCCTGTACCTTGCGGTTGATCGTTATGATATTTATTTTCAAACAAATTCAATGATCTGTAGGAGTAGAAAAACTTTTGGTTCTTGTAAAAAGAAGTTGTGGTTTTTTGAAAAGAGATTATGAAAGATGTTCATTCAAAAATGTGTTTTTTTATGTTTTCCTTTGACCAACAGTAGTTGTGAGTGTATACTTGGGGTTTGTTTCTCCAAAAAAAATTTGAAGAGTTTGCGTCCCTGGCCAAAACATTTATATAACAATTAACATCATACTCTTATCGTCTTATTTATTTGATGCAAAACATAACAGGGAGTAATTATAGAATACAGGGCCACTCGATGATACTATCTGAGCATCCGGATGCGCGGATGCTCAGTCTCACCCCAGTACGTATGTGAGTAAAAAAATGTCAAAGTCCCAGTTCTTTCTTTTTGAGTGGATGCGCGGATGCGGAGTCAAAAATTTCCTAAGTCCTTTGCTAGTACTTCTGTGGTGGAATTTTAGAGAGCGTCACACATGTACGGATGCCTTTTAAGAACGACACACTATTGATGTGGAATATCTTCGTACATACGGGACTTTCAGTATTGGAAATACGTGATGGTATATGTCGAAACTTTTTCGAAAATTATATAAGTCCATTCCTAGTACTCCCGGGGTGGATGCGCCGATGCGCGGATGCGGAGTCAAAATGAAATACGTGATGGAAATTAGAGGGAGTCAAAATGAAATACATGATGGTATATGGGGAAACTTTCGAAAATTATTTAAGTCCATTCCTAGTACTCCCGGGGTGGATGCGCGGATGCGGAGTCAAAATGAAATACGTGATGGAATTTTAGAGGGCGTCATACATGTACGGACATGTACAGACACACCGCGCATCCGCGCATCCGGATGCTGGGAAGAGTTAATGAATGGCCCTGTATTCTATAATTGTACCCATAACAGCAACTCTCAATGCAGAGAGAAGAAACATACTATGAGATGAAATATCCTTTTAGGATCAGAGATGTTACCTGTTAGATTCCCACAAAATGTTACAGAAGGTATTTTTGCTCAATGTTCTTTGGAATTTTCTGAGACACTACAGTAGGCCTAGCTGCTTATTAATGAACCTGCAACATATTTCACTTAGTTCATCACTTACTTTTGGTGGAAAAAGTTAAAATTTCATTCTAAAATTTCTGCAGTAGCCAGTATAAATGCCTAGGTTAGTAATTGGCAGTTTGTTAACAGTTCTTAATATAGGCCTAGGCTAAGTTAAGTTAGCCTAACTTTAGCCTAACGTTAATTTAATCCAGCCACTGTATGTATGAAATTTGATGAGCTACTATACAAGCAACATACTGTCGTACATGTACTATTGTAGGCTATATTGCTTGTTAGCCTAGGAATTTTGATCAATATGATTATGAAAGTATAATCCAAATTTAAGGAGAATATTACGAATACGAGGTACATACCCCAGTAAGGCTGTCGTAATTAATATGAGAATCAGGACTGGTCGTCGGCGGCACAATTGCGCAGTTATATGGTTCGTACTTTCGTAGTAATATAGAAGGAATAGCTGTCGAATACCCCGCGTTTTGAATAGGTGCTACGTATGGAACGCGAAAAGGACAATAGTATGGAACGCGAAAAGGACCACAACATATGATGATGTGAATGATGATCTAATTTTATACGTTCATGTACTAAAAAACTTACGATCATGTACTAAACATATACGATGATGTCCTAAAAAACTAAGATGTACATCAAAAGCTTGCGAGTCACTTCGCCCAACAACCATTTCGCCCAACTGCCATTTCGCCCAACCAGCCTGGTCATTTCGCCCAACCGCGTTGGTCAGTTCGCCCAACCGTGTTGGTCATTTCGCCCAACCGTGTTGGTCATTTCGCCCAACCTTATTTTTACTAATATTCAGTCAGAATAATATTACTTTTTCTATTCCACCAGTTCAATTTGATTTATTTTGGGTAAGGTTACTTCGTAATAGGTAAATAAAGTGAGGTCCGCTCGATATCGATCGGAGTCTGAGCAGTTATTTCGGGTATAATGGGAGGATTACACTACTTTAGGCGTTTACGCATACAATGGAAGTTATATTATTATACAAACAAAGGGGAATCGGTGTGGAATAATATAACCGTTTCTATTTCACTAGTTCAATTTGATTTATTTTGGGTTATATTATTGGTAGTTATATTATTATTATTATTATATGGAAGTTATATTATTATATAAACAAAGGGGAATCGGTGTGGAATAATATAACCGTTTCTATTTCACTAATTCAATTTTATTTATTTTGGGTTAAATTATTGGAAGTTACATATGTAGGCCTAATCAATTTAACCACGACTTCAAGTTTCCTTAATACTCGGTTCGTATCCCGTAACGTTAACAATTCCCGACCGTTTACTATAAAATATATCAAATCTAACCCCTAAAATACTGGTCCATCCTACTGACTAACAATTCCGGAACGTTAAGTGAAAAACAATATATATATAAAACCCGTCCGTAATATTTATCAATGTAACCACATATGTAATCACATATGTAGGCCTAATCAATTTAACCACGACTTCAAGTTTCCTTAATACTCGGTTCGTATCCCGTAACGTTAACAATTCCCGACCGTTTACTATCAAACCTATCAAACCTAACCCCTAAAACACTGATCCATCCTCAAGATTCCTTAATATTCGGTTCGTATTCTGTAACGTTTCCTTACTAAAGTTATACAAAGAAAAGGACTTCAAGTTTCCTTAATATTCCTTAATATTCGAACGTTTACTATCAAACCTAACCCCCAACACACTGATCGGTCCTCAAGTTTCCTTAATATTCGGTTCGTATCCTGTAACTTTAACAATTCTCGAACGTTTACTTTTCAAGTATCATATTTAATCAAGGTTGGGCGAAATGACCAGACTGGTTGGGCGAAATGACCAGGCTGGTTGGGCGAAATGACCAGGCTGGTTGGGCGAAATGACCAGGCTGGTTGGGCGAAATGACCAGGCTGGTTGGGCGAAATGACCAGGCTGGTTGGGCGAAATGGTAAGGTTGGGCGAAATGGCAGTTGGGCGAAATGGTTGTTGGGCGAAGTGTCCTGCTTCCCATCAAAACATATAGGATGATGTACTAAAGAACTAAGATGTACATCAAAACATGCGATGATGTACTAAAAACGTAAGATGTACATCAAAACATATACGATCATGTAATGAAAACTTGAGATGATGATGAAAAAGCGCAAGTTACAATAAAGTGGCGAATGAATATCCGTTATTGTCGTTTGAATACGCGTATGAATATCCATATATAGGGAATACAGCACTATCAAATTTGACACCGAAGCCCCGCCCCTAATGGTTCTTAATGTGTTTACACTGAATATTCATACTCGTGTGCATATGCCACATATGAATATACATACGCGTATGCAGACGCCACTTTTTTTTAACATAACATTATTAGTACATGATCGTATATGTTTTGATGTACATTGTACGTTTGTAGTACATGATCGTATATGTTTAGAACATGATCGTATACTTTTAGTACATGATCGTATATGCTTGGTACATGATCGTAAATTTTTAGTACATGATCGTAAGTTTTCAGTACATGATCGTATAAAATTAGATCATCATTAACATCATCATATGTTGTGGTCCTTTTCGCGTTCCATAGTTACGGACTACAAGGTGAAAGGGGATAAGTGATAGATGGCGCTAACTTATTTACGGATAGGCTTAAGTTCCACAGTGCATTCTTATAAATTAATTTTACGTGTATGTTCAAGTATTATCTTGGAAAGGTGCTACGGGCTACGAGGTGAAAGCGGATAAGTGATAGTTGGCGCTTAGGCATAAGGTATATATGTTCATGAGATCGTCAACAAGTTTTAGAAGCGGCAGTTCACGGCTTCCATACATATTTAATTTTTAACTGCCTATTGTTGCTGGACCGTAGAATTCGGAAATCAATGTTGGATACTAACTACGAAGCTACAGAAGCGTAGAAAGGACATTGTGCTGACACATTTATAGACTAGTTAAAACGAAATGATAAGATAAATTTGTACTTTCCATGAACTGATATGTGAAAAAGGATCGCTTTGCGTTGAAGACTTTTCAAAGACAAGACAAAAACAAACAAAAAAAGCAATGGCTTTGGAGGATTAACACTGAGTACACAGCATCGCACAATTTTTGTCTGACTTGAAATCCAATCGAGTTTTCCCTTTTCTGTTAAATTGCGCCGAGTGAGCTTCCGAGAACCTGCGACGTTTAACTGGACATTTACCATAATAAGGGTACTTTAATTAGACCACCTTTGGACACTACATTGGGCATCCGATGCAACCATGTGGTGCACCCGCCCACTCACCCCCCCCCCCTCCTCGGCAGAATCCCTAATGTGTGGTAAACTTAAACTGTTAATGCAAAGAATCGTTCTTTATTTTATTATGAACCTGTTTAATTGCATATGCCTTTGTTATAGAATGTTATCCGTAAATTTTAATGGGAAAGTTAGGTGATCGAGTAACACAATTGACATCTCACTGGTCCAGAATGGTCGTAGAATTCATCTCATATTACAGATGATTCATGTTTTGGATATTTTTGGATCTCTCCTTCTATCCAACTATATGTACCCCTCCGAGTTTAGTCCTGAGAGTTAAGATAGAAATTAAAATATATCATTAGCCGGTTTCTTGGTGATGCCGCTTTTGCAGCTTTAGAAATGGTCGGGTCCAGAATAGCTATTTAGGACATTTAATTAAAAAGGGGGACGGGGTGGGGTCAGGGACGTCGCTAGAGGGGGGTGTGGGGTGTCTCATCCCCCCCCCCCCCAATCTTGGTAAAACTGACGATAGTTGGAAAATTTGAGTGCGACTGTCGGAATTTCCGACTGTCGCACTCTAATTTTTCCGACTGTCGCACTCTAATTTTCATATATTCTTGTAATTTGTGAGTGACCTTTAATCAGTCATATTTACCACGTTTTCCTTGTCACATTGAGAAATTGTATCTCGCGATCCTTATACTCCACCTTTCAAAACTTCGTATGATTTTGAAAACTCTAAAAAAAACGCCTAATAGGTCTACTGTACAACGTTCGCCAGCTTCAATTCGGATAACTTATGTATTAATTTTGCTATTGGGTGGGTTGACCCTGTTCGCTAGCTTCAGCTAAGTTCAGGATATCTACATTTTCTCTATGGTATACAATTTAACACTCAACGCTAATCTACGAAAGCTTAATAGTGCCATCAACATAAGAAAACCTTTGCCCCATAAAGTGACATTTTTCAGTAAATTGTTTAGATAACAAGATAAAATCTTATCAAAAATCAGAAATATGTTGGAATGCTCAGTTGCTATAACTGGGCAATTGAACAATTTTCTACAAAATGTTTAATTGGCAACTTATCTTATCTCGTCCATTGGACTTTTTTTTGGCAAAATGTTCAATTGTTCACTTCATTCCAACTTGTTCAACATGTTAGTGTGCATATCATATAGGCATGCATCGGTTTTTACATCGCTTGCCAATAACACACAACCATTTGCCGTGTTATTACCCTTCCATTTTGGTTACAATTATTGGGGAAGTCGTTACAATAATAATGGTAATAATAATATCAGTTTAACCATTGAAAAACACATTGCAAATTATTTTTTCTTTCAGTAGGTGCCCGAAAAATTCTCATAATATTGCCCGAATTTTCACAACAAAATTTGGTTGGGGGGCTGCAGCCCCCAGCCCCGCCTCCTACGCCTATGACTATACTCAGTGCTTACTTGCTTAACCAGAGTGATCAATAAGTTTGTGAAGTGGGGGCCAGTGGTACAAATATATCGAAAAAAGTTCGGAACAAAAGTGCAGTCGCGAAAGATGGTGTGTCTGACTGACACTGACCGTATCGTTGACGAGTAGTGCAGGGGGAGGGGTACAAGGCAGCAGTCGGAATTTTCTGGCTCCAAAACCCATCCAGTTGGAATTTCAGCCACTTCACCCCCCCCCCAAACATCAGGCCTTAGCTACGTCCCTGGGTGGGGTGGGGTGGTGGCACAAGCCTCGGGGCTGGGATATCTAACAATCGGTACTCAGTATCAGGCTTAAAAAACCTCGGCTAAACTTTGTCGGTCACAGCGGCGCAAATCCATATTTGAGATTTAAGTAATTTCTGCTTAAATTTTGTGCGAAACATTTTCCAACCTCCTACTTCTTCTGTTCTCTGTGCCACTGGATTGTTCGGTACGTAACACTAGGCCAAGATTTATTAATGTAATATTTCAATCACTAAAAGTCGCCGTTATATAAACCCTAGACCTGTACAGGCATTCGTTCCTTTGATAACGATAAAAATATGACAGTGTGAGAAATAATACAATAATCTCCTTTTAGATAAATGTTAACTGTTTCATCCACAATTTGCCAGGGCAGGGGCGGATCCAGGGGGGGGGGGCCGACCCGGCCCCGGCCCCCCCTTTTTGGAAATCAGTTGCGTTTGTTTTATGTGGGAGTACTTCAAATTCCTAATAGGCATAACTTGGTGAAAGAAAAGCCTAATATATATCCAGCTGCTCTTCCCTGAAACGCGATCGTTTTCATTCCAAATTTGAAACTAAGGCAATTATCAGGCCAACGCGACATCACGTATTAATTAGATACGGCTCAGTACAATAGTGCTGACTATTACTGTCAGGGAAAATCAATGCACAGTTAGCAAGTATATCATAATTATCTGAATGAAAGGGGGTGTAGGCGGTTTTACACTATCTAACGCAACGTAGTCGCCAAGAACCTGAAGTATTTTTAAGGGAGGGCCCGAGGAACATGAACTTATAGCATGCTCCTCGTGGTGAAACGTAATTGCACCTATTAGGTTAATTGAGTGTAGGAGAGACTAGTGTAGGTTCTTATGACCAACTAGACCGGTTTCTGCTTTCAAACTTTATAGGAGGAGCTTCATCAGTAGTAGCCTTTGAATATTTTATATTCGGCCTGGGCGTCTCATTCTCAAAATGCATCTATTTTCTGTGCACAAGTTTTTATGGACTCAAAGTGCAGCTATAAGAGCATGTAAAAGAGCTTCGTGTGAACCTTGAGAGTCAGCTGATTCTTCGTTAGAATGAAACCTTGAGTTAACAAGTAAACCTTTGAGATTTTGGGCCCTTTTGAAGGCTAGAATCGGTTCTTTTGGAAACGGTTTGGATAAATCCGCGTGCAGGGGCGTAGCGAGCGGGTGGGGGGCGGGCGGTGTGGGGGTGTCACACCCCCCCCCCCCCAATAATTTGGTCGCTGTCGGCAAAAGGAGAAAAGGTGAAGAGAGCGGAAGGGGAAGAAAGAAGGAAAGCTGAATAGAGAAAAGGAGAACGGGAGCTTCTTTATCGGTTATTTCGATTTTCCAGTTCTTCATCTGATAAATTCATTCACCAATCCAATCACCCGACGCCTGCAAGTTAAAAACCTCTCGGCAAATAACTGATAATGTCACGGCCGTCAGTACAGCTACTGTAGCCAGGCTCAGCTAGACGAGTGCCAGAATCGCCAGCAACTCAGTGAAAGAAATGGGATTAAAAGCTTCCGTATAGGCCGCAGCCCATGAGTCGTGCTATCGTGTGACAACGTGTGGTTAATATCCTCTGTTCAGAATGACGTCATCGCAGATGTCATTCGTTCTCCGTGGAAAACTTAAGGACACGGCTCACGAATTGTACACAATATTTAACGTTTCTCGCTTGTATATCAATGAATGTTGTTATTTCTCATTACCGGAAAGTTTTCTGAACATTTTTCATCACGAAGTTTCACTATTTCAACGATCGGTAAAAGAGAAAACACAGTTCGATAATTGGTCCCAATTAATTCTTCTTCTGCCGACTGCCATAAAAATGATATCGAAATGGAAATTCTACGGTGCCAAATTTGACTTAAAATGTGCACCAGATTGCATCTAAGGACGTTTCAAAACTAAAAATTTTCCAAAGGGGAGGGGGACACCCCCTCCCCTTAGACCCCTCTCCTATTTTAGTCACCACTTCCAGATCCGTCGGCAAATCATATCCTCCACACCCCCCACCCCCCAAAAAAAAAAATTCGCTACGCCCCTGTCCGCGTGTTGCGAGATTAAGTGCCAATGTTTCAAAAGTACATTTTTCAAATGCGTGGTTTTGATATGGGGTGTATAGGTAAGCTTGAACACCATTGGTGGTTCCTTTCGTTTAGGTTTGGTAGTGAGGTATTGCCCACGGTTTTCAAATTTTATACCTTTCGTGGCTGAGGCAATATCCTCTTTCTTATAGTTACGGAGTAACAGTTTCTCTGTGAACGCATTCTATTTCTGTAAGAAATCAGTCTCATTGTTACATAGACGTGCGTATCGTAAGGCTTCCCCTTTAATGAAGCCTTTAAAAGTGGCAAGTGGGTGTGCAGAGTTGCTGTCGAGGTATTGGAAGGTTTCCGTGGGTTTGGTGTAGACTTTGGTGTCTAATAGCCCATTGGTTTCAAACCTTGGACCTTTGAAGATTTTCAAATCTAGGTATGTTACCTCGGTGTGTAATATTTCTACCGTAAACTTTAAGAAGCGGTGAATTTCATTCAACCTGTTTACTAGTTGTTCAAGTTCCTGAGGTGAACCGTCGTAAAGCAATAGAATTTCATCTCTAGAGCGGAGCCATTTTAAGATTTTATTATCTGGCGGTAAAATCTGGTTTTCCAGTCTATGCATGACGATATCACAGATTTCCGGAGAGGCTTGGCTACCCATGGCGCAACCGATCTTTTGTAGATAGAATTGGTTATTGGGAATTATTGGGAATTAGTTTGCGCATGGATATGGAAGATATTTTATTTATTCCATATTCGCTTTTTTCCGCCTTTTCATTAGACTTCTTGACATACATCTAATGCCTCCTCTTGGGGAGTATTGGTTACATGGCGACGACATCGAGTGTAGCAAGTACCACTGCTTTTGGTAACGGGGTGGCTTCCACAATTTTCAGAATGTGATTTGTGTCTTTCACATAGGTGCTTTGTTTTAATACAATAGGAAGCAAGAAACAGTCCACAAATTCCGATATTTTTTCGGTGGGTGATCCGTTTCCGCTTATTATCGGGCCCTCCCTTAAAAATACTTCAGGTTCTTGGCGACAACGGTGCGTTAGATAGTGTAAAACCGCCTACACCCCCTTTCATTAATGAGTATATCATAATTATCTCATTGAATATATCTTGTTTTATGTTTTTTCTTGGGGTGAATCTGGTGTCATAATTTTCGCCCAGAAGAAAAAACGAATCGACGCAATAATAGTGTATCCATTGTACATGCACTGTTGAGCGTTGTTAAATATGTGTCTATCGAGAAAAAATATGTGCACAAAAAAGCGTGTCTGCAACGTTTCTGGTTTTTCTAGTTTTTGGCGAAATGTTTCACCATTTTGCATCTAAGCACTCACAATTAACCAAAAATTTCCAAGGGGGAGGGGGACAACCCCTCCCCCTTGGAAATTTGTGGCCCCCTCCCCTCCCCTCCCCTCCCCTAGGACGCAGATCACTAAAGTGCTACCATCGGGATGTCGGCCCCCCTTTCTCAAAATCCTGGATCCGCCCCTGTGCCAGGGTATACGTTATTGATACATTCACGTTCTAGCCTTGTGATTGTGAACGTCACCCGACCCTACCCCCCCCCCCCCCACCAACCCATAACAAAAATCTGCTTTTGTAGTTTTGTAAACCGATGAACTCCGGTTTGATATATTTACGCGAAACATATAGGGCTACTGCAAGTTAAAACTTCTGACAAAAGTTGCCATTTTTGAGATATTGACAGTTGGAGCTACCGTTAGGAAAGGAGACGTATCTTTAAGATGCGTATCGACTGACGCCCCAACTTGGGCTGTTAATTAGGCTGAACAATAATTAAGAAGATATGACCCCCCCCCCCCGCCCCTCCAAATGGTGAAAATGGTCATTGTTTGATGTGCCGGATTAAGCATGGGAGGCCCGTGGCAAACATTTTATTGGGGCCCCCATAGAGACATTGGTACCGGATAACGCCAGATGTATAGCTCACAAAAGACATCTATTTGCCCACGGTGGTTATGATACGTCGATTAAAACATCACATAAAAACAGTCATTGATCAACTGTAAGGACCGCATATCGAAGTCCATTTCATTCGACTTCTTTGATGTATGGCCTACCACATACGGGAAATAATTGCTGATTTAATGTCAATACGAATTAAAATTATTACCGGTATTAATTCTATTAAATACCGGCATTAATTCTCAGCCAATCACCATGTAGCTTCATATGCCAGTATTAAATATAATTAATACGGACATTAAATATAATTAATACGGGCATTAAATAGAATTAATACGGGCATTAAATAGATTAATACGGGCACTACATAGACCATATTTGTTTAGTTGGAACTGCAACTTAAGTTGCGCTACCTGTAATATGCAATGTTATTAACAAGTTTCCAGCTATTGTGCCGGGCGTGAAACTCCCCCGTTAGCTCATCCAGAGACACTGATGCGACATTGTACCCGTCTTCATTCAGGAGTCTTCCAAGCTTTGCATAGCGTAATGCTCTTCGAAGATTAACAAACCGGTTCAAAGCATTGCGAACTGGTAATGTATGTATATTAGATCCTCCTGCAAGCAGGAACTCGCGAAGAAGCTTAATTGGCTTATCAAAGCCGCAAGCTGACCGAAGTCAGTCTCTCACATTCATATTTAACGTCCATGATTATGAATTGTTAATTGTCAACAATTCTGTAACTGGACGACATACATTAATCTGGGAGTGACTCGAACCGGGGACCTTATGATTGAAAGGCACCGGTGTTAACCACTGAGCTAACACTCCACATCGGATTGTGTGGGATTGGGAGTCGTAATACATCGGATTGTGTGGGATTGGGAGTCAACATTTGTCAATAACTTACAAGTATCGTTCGCTTCTCGACGAAAATCACGCAGATATTGTACTTTGTCTGCAATGCGTGCCATTGCGTTGTACTTTGCTTTCTACACAGGGGGAGGAAGCTTCCAAAAAGTGGGGGGCACAACATCAGAGGGGCACTATCTCATTCCACAACCACTCGTTATGCTATAAACCGATACACACCGGCCATATCACTTAAATATATATGATGTGTTAGTATGCTTGCCAGTAGGTCACATTTGCTATTTTGGAAAAAATGGGGGGGGGCACGTGTCCCAGAGGCCTCCGGCTCCCACCCCCTGTTCCTACAGCAGAAATAACTGCGCTGCTTTCACGCTACAGCAAGAGGGATTAACACTAGCTCAGAGCATGATAACAGCTTCAAAATTCGCTAATGTGATTGGTCTATTTAATGCCGGTATTAATTCTATTTAATGCCCGTATTAATTCTATATAATGCCCGTATTAATTCTATGTAATGTCCGTATTAATTCTATTTAATACCGGCATATGAAGCTACATGGTGATTGGCTGAGAATTAATACCGGTAATAATTTTTTAATTCGTATGGACATTATATTAGCAATTATTTCCCGTCATGATGGCCTACCATATACGGTCACCGCGAACGCGGAAAATAAGTCGATGCGAAAGCGGAAAACTCACGCGTTTAAGGAGGGTCGTAACCTAACCATAATCACTAGTTTCAGGAATGGAAACATAACGGAAACAAGCATGGAACGCGGAATTTATGTCGCAATTACAGGCCGAAAACGGCGATTTAAACGCGTGTAGTATTTCCCGTGAAAGTGGTAGCAGAAAAAGCTATAACATCCGTAGGTTGCACTATAAATCTATTGATGCTAGATATGAGCAAGGCGTTCGGCACAATTCAAAGAGGATCCTTGCTTAATGACCTAGAAAAGGTTCTTGACAACGACGAACTTCACCTGATATCACTACTAATCGATAACGTCTCCTACACCGTCAACTAGAGGGCAAACTCGGACTTCCTTTTAACACTGTCATTGGTTCACCACAAGGAAATAGTGCAAGCGCACTATTTTTTATAACTTATCTAGCCAACTCTTTGAAATCAGATGATAATGATATCGATGCAGTTATCCTGCCATCTCAGTTAGCTGATCATGATTACAGCACAACCACCACTAATTCTTTTTTCACAGTAGACCAACAATACGCCGATGATATCTCTTGGGCATCAACTGGTCAGCGTATATACTGCAAGATATCGAAAAACGAGTTTCTGAGAAACTGACAGGAAGGAATCTGAAAATCAATTGCACAAAAACTGAGAAATTTTCAATCACAAGAAAAGGAAATGAAAGTTGGAAGAAGTGTAAATATGTTGGAAGCTTGCTTGGGACCGATGAAGATATTAACCGAAGAATTGGTATAACCAACGGTGCTTTCAACACACTGTCAAGTATTTTCAAAAGCAAAAACATAAGCCGAAACATTAAGCTTAGGATTTTCGAGGCTTTATTAAAGAGTATTTTTTTTGTACAATTGCGAACTGTGGGGCACAACGAAGGATCTTGATCGCAAAATTGACACTTTTCAAAGGAGACTACTTCGTAATATTTTCAACATTAGATGGACCAATAACAATTGGTTATCAAACGATGAGCTCTACAATGAAACCAACCAACACCTTGGTCATCCATAGTCGCACATAGAAGATTGAGATTTTTCGGTCATGTAGCAAGACTCCAGGAGGACGCTCCAGCTAAGGTTGCATTAAGAGAAGCATTGAGATCTACTGCTAAACCAGTAGGAAGGCCCGTGACTACCTTGCTTGGAAAAATAAAGTCGCAATTTAAGGACGTTAACATTAACAATTTCGAGGAAGCAATAAACCTTGCGCAAGATCGTGATACGTGGCGGAGGTTAATCACTGAGCATGTCGGATAGACGAGACTCAACTTACTATTACTACTACTACTAAGCCTACGTAAACTGCACTGATAACAAGCTGAGAACAGAAGATGACGGCCTATTTCACTTAAAGGCATTGAAGACTCGCCCCAAACCGCGTGCGGCCATCTGAAAAAGTTAACTTTCTGTTGCTTGCAAGTGACGTTTTGTTCGTGTCGCTACAAAATGCAGACAGTAATGAAACGTGATACCTTAATTGTTAGCTTTAGCTGGACCTGAGATGTCCATCGCTGTATCGTTTGTATACTGTGCTGTGGGTATTGACCTCAGCTGTATGTACTTACTGTACACTAGTGTCTAATTACCGACGGTAGCAAGATGTGTGTGTATTTTCTGGGATCGATGGTGGTGTTTAACACTTCTGTTACACCTCATTCGAAACTAGGTTAAATTACCGGCATTAGACGTTTCTTTTTGCGCGAGTCTTCACACCCTTTAAAGGCATTGAAGACTCGCCCTAAACTGCGTGCCGCGCTCTGGAAAAGTTAACTTTCCGTTGCTTGCAAATGACGTTTTCCTCTTGTCGCTACAAAATGCAGACAATAATGAAACGTGATACCTTGTTATCTTTTATCAAGACCTGAGATGTCCACGCTGCTATGTGTTGTGGGTATTGACCGTAGCTGTATGTACTGACTGTACACTAGTGTCTAATTACCGACGGTAGCAGGCTGTGTGTATTTTCTGGGATCGATGGTGGTGTCTAACACTTCTGTTACACCTCATTCGAAACTAGGTCAGATTACCGGCATGAGACGTTTCTTTGTGCGTGAGTCTTCCCACCTGTTAACGTAGAAAGATATACATCGACGAAGTAGATCGCTACGACCACAGCTTTTCAAACAACAACTTTGAATCCAACGGCATAAATTCATGTAACAACGTAATATCATACAACGAAGTGATGGCGCGCTTCTACTTTTTCGGCCAGAGCCGTCTCAGTATACGGCTTTGATTTGAGCTAGCCGGAGTTATTGTTTCAAGCCCACCGAATCATCGTTTGAATAGTCAACACGGAATTGAAATAAAATACATAACTGCCGAAAATGGAAGCAACTCTTCGATAATTAGGATATGGGGAAGATGTAATTCTTAATTTTGAAAGAGAAGGAGTGAGTTTTGTTGTAATCTGAACTTCTATAATATATATTTTGTTATTGTAGGGAGAAATATACAACATCCTCAGGCTCATAGGCTAGCAATAGGTCTCAAAGCTTTAGGCTAAATGTTTAGGTCTAACAGCCAGAGTAAGCTTAAATAAGAGCTTTATGCATATTCAGTCGTTTTGAGGATATTAAGGTATACTATGGAGGTTTTAGAAAACCTTCGGGGATGTCTGGTCACCTTAATTATTGTATAGGTTTACTTGACTTTACGTGTTAGAATTTCAACCCACCGCATGCACTATGATAAACTATACATACTACATGAACGAGACGCAGTCAAACTTACACCGTCGATGATGGTAGTGGGGGAAGGGGGGGGGGCACATTTCCGACCGAGCCGCTCTGGTTGCGACACTAGTCTTCTTGTTAAATCATATAGTTTATATTAAGGATGATTGGCTGATGTTAATGCAAAATATTTAGTAACATTTTATAGCATTTTGTGATGTACTTTCAGATGAAAATGCGCTCTACCTCTCTTAGCACAATCATTTAGTACGCCCAGATTTCTTCTCAAAACTGGTGCTGTTTTAAATATTGATACTGATCAATATTTGCATTTGTGTCATCGAACAATTTATATTCCCACATCCCCAGTGCACCCCAGTGCACGATCCTTCTGGCAGTGATCCACCTTATGCATGTGCGGATCTTAGTTTTGGCGGGTCTTGGTTTTCAGTTGGTTGGGGGGGGGGGGGGTCTTAGTGTTGCAGTTGAGGCTTAGTTTTGTAGTTCGTTGACTCTTAATGTGCACCGGGTCTTATAGGTCTTAAATCTTATTTTTTAATATTTACCTTGCATCATAGCACGTTATTTCCTCATTAATATTATAGGTAATCATCGAAGCTGTTTCAGGATTGAACGGGTCTGATTTAGATTCACTTGCACGGAATTGGACGACAGGCGATATTAATGCGCAGTTGTCGACATCATATGAATAGACCAAGCACCTCAGCCTCACGTTCAACGGCAGCAAGATTTCATGACGGTAAAATCATGCTTAATTAGTTAATATTTCGGGTCAGCATCACATCATATTTCTATGTGTAATAGCTTAGTAGTTAGCATATGTGTGTGATCGTTTAAATTTACTGTTTCATTATATATTGATAACAAACATGGATAGGGGAAAGCAGGCTGTAACGGGCAGGTCACCGTCTATGGTAGGCCATACAGGAAATAATTGCTGATTTAATGTCTGTACGAATTAAAATTATTACCGGTATTAATTCTATTTAATACCGACATTAATTATCAGCCAATCACCATGTAGCTTCATATGCCAGTATGAAACAAATAAAAGAACGGTATTAATTCTAATATATGCGGACATAAAAAGCATTTATGTCCTTCATAAATACATTTCGTTCCCACAATAAATAAATTTTATGCCGTTATCACAAACATGAAAATGAATTAATACGGGCATTAAATAGAATTAATACGCGCATTAAATAGAATTAATACGGGCATTAAATAGACCAATCACATCAGCGAATTTTGTTACCATGCTCTGAGCTAGTGTTAATCCCCAGCGTGTATGGCAAGCCATATGGGACAAACACTGCATAATATAACCGCGTATTAATTGGAATATATAGGGGCCTACGCGTATATATTATGAGCCAATCATATGGCTTAAATATATCCGCGTATTAATTCGAATATATCCACGTATTAATTCGAATATATACACGTATTAATTCGAAAATATACATGTATTAAATAAAATACATATGGAGATTAAATCGAATATATGCACGGATTAATTAGAATATACACGAAAAAACAATTCCGCTCTTGCTGTGTACATATACCAACGATAAATGTTTTGGCGGGCTCGCGAGATCGCTTCAAAAAGCGAAACTTTACACATGTACAATTAATACGCGTATATATTCGAATTAATACGCGGATATATAATGCGGTGTTTGTCCCACATGGCTTGCCATAAGCGTGAATTAAGCAGCGTAGTTGTAGCAAAGATATCCGAAGGTGAAATATATTTGGTTGTAGCAAGGGCGGCGGAACCGGGGGGCACAGGGGGCACGTGCCCCCCCCCCACTTTTCCTCAGGTTAAAAATGTGCCCTTTTTCTACATAAAAATTGAGGTGTCTCAAGTTAGCAAGAGGCCAAGGAACCAGAATGAACACTCGGGAAGGGCCGTTTCCGGCCACCTGAGGGGTTTGTAAAACCAAAAATTTCCTGTACGCTCCGCGCCAACCTATGGTGGCGCTCCGCTCAGATAGTCGTGCATATAACTTTGCAAATCCTGGCTACGCCCCTGACTTTTAATGAATTTCTGTGGGTCAATCTCAAAGCTATTTCGAATGGGAAAAAAAATTGTTAAGATATTAACAAGGAATAAACTCTAATTCGGAAGATTCCTACATTAGCAACTAGCATGATTTCACCTCATTTTGTCTCAAAAGAAAACTTGTTCATTGTTTCCCAATTTGCACATTGGATATTGCAGTGCTAGTATGCATATTTTCTTTGTGGGGGGGGGGCGTTGATGGAGTGATGTGCATACGCAAATAAGATAATACAATAAGATTTATAAAGGGTACTAAATATAAGGCTGCATCAGTCCAATCGAATTTCTGCAAAGTGCCCTTTGATGTCGGTGCCCCCCCCCCCAGATTAAAAGTGCTTCCGCCGCCCTTGGGTTGTAGCTAGGAAGCAAGGTACAACATACAACGCAATGGGCCAACGGCACGCATGACAGACAAAGAACAATTTTTGCATGATTTTCGTCGAGAAGCGAACGATACTTGTAGGTTATTGACAAATGTTTACCCTCAATCCCAGTCCGATGTTTTACCAGTTCGCAATGCTTTGACCGTCTTGTTAGTCTTCGAAGAGCATTACACTATTAATTCTATTTAATGTCCGTATTTATTCTATTTAATGCCCGTATTTTCCATTAAATACCCATATTAATTCTATATATATAAGCTCCATAGTGATTGGCTGAGAATTAATTCCGGTATTAAATAGAATTAATACCGGTAATAAATTTAATTCGTATGGACATTAAATCAGCAATTATTTCCCGTATGGCCTACCATAACCATCTACAAGCGTTGCTTAGTGGGTTTACTCATATGGACAACTGAGCACTCATGTTTTAAATCATTTCAATTCCTTTTTTCTCAAATCTCAAGTTGGTGTACTTTGAACAGCATTGGGGGTTTATATTACCACTCTAGTATACATGCATTATGAAGATAGAAAATTGGCTTCAGTTAATAAGATACCATTGGTACTGCTGTTAAGTTTGATGCTAGATGGTTGTTAAAAGACATAGTGTGAACAAGGGGTCGGAAGCGGTGTGGAAATTATCCGTAACAAAGTTCTCCGAGTCAATTGATTATACATGGACGAATGAATGACAATTGAAATGATGTCATCCCCAAACAATTTGTGTATCTATTACTAACACACCTACCTGGCAAGACAATGACAATATTGAACTAAATAATGACATGAAAACATTGCTCATTGTGATTCCATCACTCATGAAATACCAAATTCACTGCCTTTAGCTCACATTTTTGTAATTAACTGTGTCTCATTAACCCATTTTGCAGCTTCCTTGAAGAAATTTAAGACATTGGATAAACTTGCGCCTTCTCCAGCGACACTTGAAATTCTTCGACGGGATCTAGCATTTGAGTATGAAGTCTACGATGATGAGATGGAATTATAACTTCTTTGAGAAAACCCTGTGTAAATATGTCCACACACTGACATCCCCCTCCCCTTCCCTTTGGGGACCTACAAAAGGGACAAATATCTGTATGCAGATATAGCAATATGACAGAGGTACCTGCTGGTTAACTGTAAAGAGAGAACGTCTCTGGGGTGATTCCTCAATTGTTACGGTCAAGGAACGACAAAAAAAAGGAAACATTAGATGCTGTATTAAAAACCTACTGAGGATTACTCTACTTTATTGATATATGTTACGTCCGTACAAAATGTATATGCCATGATTTTCTTTGTTTCTTTTAAAGAAATATGAAAATCATGATCATTCCACTCTTAATTTCAGAATAAAAATTCTTGGCAAATATTTGCAACTATTTCAGTTAAGGAATTTCAGAAATTCCCATGGAATTAGTACTTCTCTAATAAAATGATACCTCAAATGATATCTCGAAAACACTTTTTTAAACTTTTTAATTATATGCTTTGCAAGCTTTGGAATCTTTGATAATGCGATACAACCACAATAGTGCCATTATATGGTCTAAATGGTCTTAAATTTAACTGCAAATAACAATGATCAGCTGTCTTTGTTCAAACTAATAAATAAAGAATTGTTCTTAGTTCTTGTTCTCATCATTAAAAGTGACATTTCCTAATGCTGATCCCTCTCCCTATCTTTTCATCAACATTTTGATGACATACAATTATATTACTGCTGTCACCCAAGGTTAGGTCACAAAGTCACCAACAATCCCCATTCTCATTTAAATATCAAATTCATGTTGGTCAAAAATGATAAGACACATGATGCATTGGTCACCATTCGTTAATGACGTTTATACTACTATTTACTCTAATTACAACAGATTATTAGCAGGTACTGCTATTCATAACTGTTACTTGACACATGATGCATTGGTCCCCATTCGTTAATGATGTTTATACTACTATCTCTAATTACTATTCATAACTGATAAATGAAACTGGTCCTGGTACTCATGTTCTTATCCTTGTACAAAGAGCATAAAATTATTTACACTTATCTTTCACGATGTACTCTTTGGACTCATACTGATGGTCTAGTACTCACGCTTCATGTAAACTGACTGAAGGAGATATAAACATTTAATTAACACTTACTTAATTAACAAAGAAATAACAAAGAAAGAAGAAGAAACTTTTTCTCCCGCCTCATCAACTCCACCTCAAAATACTAGGACCCCAATTCCATGTTCTCTGTCTCTGAGGTGAAATGAGCTATTTCAGCCTCTGTGAAGGAAATTAAAACAAAAAAGCAAAATATGATGAAATACATGCTTTCATAATAGGATCAGTAATCTGCATGAATCATGTTAAAACTCTGGAAGTACTTTATCAAAGTCTCTGTTAAAACTGTGCCCCCCTCCAATAAAACTGTGCCCCCCCTCCAACCTCCCCTCACTTGTGAGTTTGGACAATAGTTATATTAACACATATTTCACTTTATGTTCACATTCAACAGAATAAAGAAAGCACAATTACCCTCTTCCTACTGCTGCGACCATAGGCCTTTAGAAAATTCATTAACAGTTTTAATCGCAAAAAGTTGCAATCGTTTAGCAAATAACGTCAAGCCACCGAATATATGACGAAAAATTAATAACCCATCAACTGATATAGAAAACACAGTTTTACTTCCGCTGAAGTGTGTGGATAAAATCACTCACCACCAAATACAAAACCATTATACCACTGTAAAGTAATCAAAGTTAAACCTTCAATCCATCACCACAGCAACGGTGTATACGTAAAATACAATCACTCTTGAAGACATAGCACAAACGTTCCAAACAACTGCCGATTTCCAGCAAATTGAAAGGTTTTTTTTGGCAAACTGATGGTTAGGCTACATTTCCCCTTGACTTAGTGTGGTTGTTAGGCAAACATTTGGTGGAAGGTTGCAGTATTTCATGGATATTTTAGTTGTCGCTAACTGCATCACAATTTCAACAAGTAAACAGATGCTTAGAATAGATTTTCCCGTTGACTACGTGTGGTGTTCGGCTACCATACGTGCGACAAGGATAGTATGTTTTCTTTTGCAAACCGATGGTTAGGCTACATTTGCTGTTGACTTAGTGTGGTTGTTAGGCTAAATGGTGGTCGAAGATTGCAGTTTTTCATGGGTATTTTTATTTGCGACACAACTTGAGCGAATAAACAGATGGCTAGCTTAGATTTCCATGTTGACTTAGTGTGAAGTTAAGCTACCTTGTGGTTGGAGATTTGTGGGGATTTTAGGTTATTGTCGCTGTTACTGAAATTGCTTAACAGAGGCCGTAATTTGCCAGTGACTGTGCGGGTTCCCGGTGATTGTGCGGGAAGTTCCCGGTGATTGTGCGCGACCCTCCCGCACTGCTTCAAATTTTATGCAGGATTGTGAGAACTGTTTGCGCGATTCGCGCTGCTACTGCAAACCCTAGGTCATTTCGATTTGGAAATTTTTCTGTCCGCAGCAATAAGCAAATGTTAAAATTTATTTCAATGAGGACCAATTCGGCTTGACATATGAATGTTTAGACTATGTTTGTTCTCCGAGTTAGGCTTTAGGTACCTAAAATTGGGAGGCTGGACAGAGCCAGTTATTGGCGTCTCAAAAGCCGTCCCACTCAAATTCGGACTTCTTTCATTTATATCTAGCCATCTCAAAGACGAGACACATCGCTAGCTAAGACGCTGCCCACCCCCCCAACCCCAACCCTATCCCTCCCCAACTTCCACCCTCTTTTTACTGTAGTTTGGGTATACTGGCTATAATGGGTCATTAGTTATGCAGACTGACAATATTAACTGAAGAGATGCTGATGACATAACAAACTTTGATTTCTTTGCTAATTACTACTTATTTTATGATGTACAAAACTCCTTTGTGCCAACACACCCAAGGCAATTTAAGACAACAAACTGCATATTCGTGGTTGCTATCATCTCCCTTAACTTAGAAAAAATTCAGCTTGCGAAGCAGCTCCCGATTCTTACCATTTTCGAGTCGTTCCTCTTCCCGAGCGACCCTTTGATCAAGGCTGTGGGAGTTACCCGCGGAAGTGAATCCACTGTCCCCCCCATGGACGCTGCCACCCTTTCCAGCTGCTGTTTTCGGTTGAGTAGGGAGAGACAATGCCACTGGTTCTTCTTCATCTTCCACACGGTCACCCTCTGGATGATTCAACCATTCCATACTCTCCACCGAGGAAGTTTCACTTCTGGGACATAACTATGACAACAGAAAGCAAAACCAAATTAGTGATTCCTTCCCAGATTTCACATGACATCATTTAATGAAAACTGCAAACAAGCTTCTAATACTTAACAAGTTGGATCCACATACAAAGTATTAAAAAAAAAACTTGGAGTTATTCTGATAGCAACATTTCATACTATGACCTCTGTCTACCTCAAATAACTTTTTATCTCCACAGAAAACAAGGCTCTTGTAATCAATAAGGTGGATCCACATACCAAGTATGGAGTTCATCCAAGCTTTACTCTTTGAGTTATTATGTTTACAAGAATTTCAGACTTTGACCTATGTTGACCTGAAAATGACCTATAAACTCAATAGGGTTCTTAATCTTAAGTGAACTCTAACCTCCACAGAAACTAATAGGATTCTTCTACTCAATATAAGGTGCATCCAACACATCAAATATGAGTTCACCCACCATACAGTTTTGAGTTATCATTTTTACAACGTTTTCACACTTTGACCTTTGCTGATCTCAATCGACTCTCACCTCCACAGAAAATAACAGGATTCTTCTACTCTATATGGTGCAGTTACATATAAAATATTAAGTTCACCCATAATATCGTTTTGAGTTATCATGTTTACAGTGTTTTCAAACATTTCTGGTGACCTAAAAATGACCTTTGACCTCCAAAACAATAGGATAGGATTCCTCCACTCTACCCAATAAGTTGCATAGCTCTACATGCCAATCTTTAAGTTCACCTACCATATAGTTTCAGGTTATCCTGTTTACAACCCAAGGCATCATCCACACATACACACAATCACCACAACAAGGAATCAACATGGAGTGAAGCTTCAGCACAATGTTGTCTAATAAATGAGTAGTTCTCCTCAGATCATAATATGGTACCACAATTTGCTATGAGTAAAAACAGCCCTCCACTGCCTCACTGGCGGTACCTGACAACTCAAACCCACATTGCGATATGATATATTGTCAAGTGAGCAAACAGCATCAACCATATAAGGAAGACCTTGTGGTACTTAACAACATTGTAGGCCTCTAGCAGACAGCATATACTGTAATAGGGTTCTGTACATCAACCATGTCTTAATGTCTGACATAACTTTGGTCAAAGGAGCACTATGGACAACTAAAACTTTCAAGGCTGTTGTGTTTGTAATCCTGAGGTTTTTTTTTCAATTTTTGAATAGTTTGTTCAATGTTGTGGAATTAGTACAGTTGCATTTGATGTTTTTACTGCAGCAAGAACAGTATAGGAGTGTTGCTATAAATAATCAATAAACTATAAACTCCATAAACCCATCGGAAGCAGAGAAAGCCAGCTTCCCATTCAATTTAAAATTAAATGACAAACTAAACGGCAAAACAAAATGTCACCTTTTCTTTGACAGACTTCACAAATCCGCTCAAAAATGGTATGCCTCGTTCCACCAGAAGGCTTAGCAATGAGGGATTTTCTTCCAAGCAAGACGCCAAGTTGCGATAGTCCCACGTCTTCCCCTCCATGTCCATGATGTATGCAGGAGTCGTGTCCATACCTTGGTGCCGATCTACGTACTGGTACATGACTCTTTTATCTAGGCCAATTTGTATATTGAATGCAATGTACAAGAGGTCTGGAGCACTATAGAAAAAATTGAAAGATATTTTAGTACTTAACATACATTTAACCGAAAGACCCTGAATTTATCATTAAGTTTACTACTGAGTGCTAATAACACCAAAAACAAAGATATTGAATAAGTTCACACAAAAAAGAAACATTAAATCATACAAATATTCTTCACTGTGGACCTTTTGCCTTCCATTTGATCAGCTAGCAAATTTATACCCCAGAAAGCCTGTTGGTTTTGTGATTCCTTGCCACATTTGCAAAAGAACATTAAATAGTCAAAGTTAAGACAAGTTTTTAAAGTGTTCTTGCACAAATGCGGACCTACCTATCAAGTACTAAGTTCATTCAAGGTTTACTTTGGCAGAATTCTGGTGGCCTCAAATAACCTTTGACATCAACCAACTTCATTTGGCTTGTACGCACTATCGATGATCTATATACCAACTATGAACCAAGTTCAGCCTGGATGTACCGTTTGAGTTATTGTGTTTAAAATGTCCTCAATTGACCTCAAATGAAATTTGACCTCCACCAATTTTGATTTTGTGTTAGTACTAAACAAGAGGGATTTATGAACAAATTTCATCCAAGCTTTTACTTTATGAGTTATCATGTCTTTGACCTTCCCAGAAAATAAATAGGGTACTTGTACAGTTGTACTCAATAAAGTGTATCCACACACTAAGTATGAAGTTAATCCACCTCATCTTGAGTTGCAGCGCTTACAAGCCAAGGCATCACACATGCACATGCACACGCCCACGCCACCATCATCTCATCTATAAATTTCCTTTGCCCTTGGCAAGGAATTAAGAACAGGTGATCACAGTTGATATAAGGAATGTAAAGATTTCATGTATAAGGATTGCCCCATAATTTGGGTTGTTGTCATCCATGAGTATAATGGATGTGTGATGAATGAGTACCTTTTGTAGGTTCGGACCATTGTGGGACAAGGTGGACACAATTTGGGTGTGGACTAGCATCAAATATGTCAAATGGTACAGTAAGAAGGACGTAACACTGCATCAATCTTCATTTACATACCTTTTGGGCTGAGATCTCATCTCCAGGGGCACAGGAGTAGCCCTGCCAAAGTATCCTTCTTCTGCCTCTTCTTGTTTCCTTGGAACAGGATCAATTTTCTCAAAATATTCATGTAGGGGTTCATGTAGGTCAGACCCACCACTACTGTCATCCTCAATGGCTGCGGGATAACAATCCTCATCCAACAAGGAAAACACCCTCCAGTTGGGACCGGATATAAACTGGTACCTTACGTCAAAAATTGGCACCTTAAAGTAAATCAAGATAGAAATGGCTAAAGATCATTAGGTTGCACATAAGCTAATACTCTAGAGAAAAGATAAAACTAGAGCACCAATGGTGCAGAAGCTCATACCTTTTCGAGCTTAAAAATGTAGGGCCCACAAAACTTTATGGCCCACCAAATTTCAGGCCATTTTTCAGATTCCACCAATTTTGGGCCCATGAGGGATAACCCCCCACCTCCCCTCCCTCCGTTAGCAGAATCCTGGCCACACCACTGGCTATAATTCCTATTTTCCCCCTTTAAATCCTATTTTACCCACTCTCTCAAACAATACCACTGACCTACCCTATTAAACTTTCTCCCCTCTACCTGAGCAGACCTGAAGCACTCCTTGCCAAAATTTTGGCTGGCTGCCTACATACGTCAGGCTCAAAGACTTCTAAGAATCGGCAAGTGCTGATTGGCTATAGCTTACAGTTCAACAGTTAATAAAAACTCCCAGTCCTGCTTTAATTCCACTAACAGCCTCTGCAGAGCTTAACCACAAATGTAAACAAACACTGCAGAGACTGGGAGACAAATTAAAGGAGCTTTGGCAAAAGGTGAAGGCTCAGATTTTTTTAAACAATGGGGATTAATTGTAATTAATTAACTTTTGACCAAAAATTATTAGGCATCACCTTATTCATACACAATCCAACAATCATCAGTTCAACTTTGAATATGATCCATCAAAATCTTGAGGAGATTGAGATATTTGAAAATATTACAAAGAATGACCCCCGATGACCCCCTAAATGACATTTGACCTCAATTTTCCGAACACCCCTCGTAACTCCTATTCCGAGGAACGTTGTGACCAAGTTTCATTATCACTGGCCATACACTGTACGAACAGGAGCAATTTGAAAATATTGGGCTGCAGCCCGGGCCACAAAAGACCCCTAGTTGATCTTTGATCTGAAATTCATGAACACCCTGAAGGTAAAACTTCCATAGTACTATCGTGACAAACCCTCAACATTGTACCATGGAATCTGTAGGAGAAGAAGCATTTTGCGTATTTCCACAAAATGGCCCATTACGGCCCACAGGTGACCTTTGACCCCATATTTCGGACCATCTCTGATGGCCCTATACCCAATAGTCCTTGTGTCCAAGTTTCATGAAATTCCATCAAACATTGTGCGAGTGGGAGCGGTTTTACCAATTGTTGACGGATAGAGTGATAGAGTGATAGAATGATAGAGTGATAGAGTGATAGACGCCGCACTGTAACAATAGCTCACACCAGCATGCTGGTATGAGCTAAAAATGTGAGGATGAGGTGACAGTTTGCCTTTCTGTAAATGCACATACTTCCTATTTAACTTACAATGAAACCTCAAATTGACTTGTGCAATTCTTAGACGGCTACAAAACAGAAACAATATGTACAGTATACTGTATGATACTTACTGTGCCAGGAATCACATTTGTCATCAGGTCATTTAACAGTGTTAAGTAGGGAGCCAAATGATCCATAACTGTCACCATATCCAACATGTAAAAGTCATACACACATGGGTTGTGAGGGTCAGCGTTGAGTGCATACACAACAGAATTCTCATCATGAGTTGATGTAAATGTAACGCTCTTCAATTCCATGATGTCCTATAACAACAAAACACAAAAGTAACAGAATAAAATGTTGTGAAGTTTTTAGAGACATTGTGGCAGTTCAAAAAGAGGTTGGGGACCACTTCAGTCTGCCCTGCGTGACTGGGGGGGGGGGTTAGAAACCTTTGAATAATTTATTCAATAGATATATCAACCTGAATGTCACCTGACTTAGTGATTACTTGCCAAAATGAGAAGAAACATTAGATACAAGATTTTCTAACGAGCTGAATTGCTGAGCAGAAAATGGCAAGTCTTGCAGAAATTGAGTATGCAAAGAGGGTCGAAGGTCAAAGGTCAAACAAACAGGTCCAAGGTCAAACAAACTTCACTTCTGCATAATTAGACTTATTCTGACTGTAACCAACAATTGACATTCAATGACCTTTGACCTCCATGAAAAATGAATGGGATCATCTGCTTACCAAGTACTACCAACAAATAAAGTTTAAAGTTCTAGCAACTTTCACTTCTTGAGATATCGTGCTTACAAGGTTTTCAGACTTTGATCTCTGTCGACCTCAAATGACCGATGACCTCTAAGAAAAACAATAAGGATCATCTGCTTACCAAGTGCTACCAACATACAAAGCTTAAATTTCTAGCAACTTCAGTTTTTGAGATATCATGTTTACAAGGTTTTCAGCCTTTACATGGTTTTCAGACTTTGACCTCTGGTGACCCCAAATGACCTTTGACCTCCATGAAAAACAATAGGGGTCATCTGCTATTCTAGGGTAATCCACAGCCCAAGTTTAAAGTTCAAGCACATTTTACTTCTTGAGATACCGTGTTTACAATGTTTTCAGCCTTTGACCTCTGGTGACCTCAAATGCCTGTTGACTTCCATGAAAAACAGTAGGTATCACCTGCTTACCAAGGGCTATCAGCACACCACGTTTACAGTTCAAGCATCTTTACTTCTTGAGATATCGTGTTTACAATGTTTTCAGTCTCTGACCTCTGGTGACCTCAAATGATCTTTGACCTCCATGAAAAACAGTAGGTGTCAGCTGCTCACCAAGGGCTATCAACACACCAAGTTCAAAGTTCACGCAACTTTTACTTCTTGAGATATCGTGTTTACATGGTTTTCAGACTTTGACCTCTGTTGACCCCAAATGACCTTTCACCTCCATGAAAAACAATACAGATCATCAGCTATCCTAGGTTAATCAACAGTCTAAGTTTAAAGTGCAAGTATCGCTTACTTCTTGAGATATTGTGCTTAAAAGGTTTTCAGGCTTTGACCTCTGTAGGCTCTGTTGACCTCAAATGACCTTTGAACTCCATGAAAAAACAATAGGGATCATCTACTCACTAAGGGCTACCTACACACCAAGTTTAAAGTTCATCCAACTTTGAAACTTCTTGAGATATCGTGTTTACGAGCCAAAGTGTCACATACTATTACACACACGCACGCATGCACGCACACACACACGCCATCACCATCGCATAGATTCCTTTGGCCTTTGGCAAGGAATCAAAAACTGCACCATGTTACCTAAAGACTCTCTCTTGAAGACCAGTTAGAACAATTGCTCAACAAACTTTTAGGTTATTAGCCAATACACATAATTATGCAAACATTTTCAAACAAACCCTCCACTGCTTGATAATTAATACTACTTCCTCTCCATATTCTGGTTCAATCGCTTTCCTTGTATTTGAATGTAAATCTGAAAGCTACTGGGAAAATAAAGGTGATGTGTCTGATAAAGGACTTCTTAACTTTGTAAAGTTAGGCCAAACAGTCAAACACTACTTGAAATGACATGTAACATACTTGAAATGTGTGCTCTACATGGGGAAATAGTGTGCAAATATCCTGAAATGCAATGCATACAAGTATAACAGAGAGCATTTTACCAATACCTTCCCGTTTCCCTTACCTTAGGTTCACATTTAATAATAATAAATAAACTTATAAAAGCGCTAAAACCTACAGAGTATTCAATAGCGCTGTACAACCCTAATAGAACGCCAACTTGAAAAAATGAGTCTTCAAACAAGACTTGAACTGACTGAGGAAGTTTTCCAAGTGGAAGTCAAAACTCAAAAGCCTTCTCAGAAAGAAGCTACACTAGCTCTACAGGCTCCATCGTTGAATAAGTGAAGACTTCTGTTCACAAATTGAGGCATTTATCACATGATAGTTTGTTATCATGGTTGTTTAATCAGAAAATCAAGGACAACATAAACAAATCAATGTCTCAATAATTGTGCATGCCACTGTTAAATGTTCAACAACATTTTATCACATTTTACTTAAAGGATACACCATGATTTTTTGTTACCATACATGGTAATTGTCAAAGCAACTCACTCACGTTTTGCAAATTGCGACATTTCATGTTAATAATTTAATCCTTAATTGAACACTGAATGATATATGCAAGAGATTATATACATAGGAAACTGAAGAAAAGAACATCAATTGTTAAGATTACATACTTTATTGCCTTTTTCGTATGAACAGGATATTTTCTCACTATCAAATAATCGGAAACAGCCCAATTATGAAAAAGAATCATTGGTTATGGGTATTTTCTTTTGTAGCATAGTCGTTCAGACACTAATGATAACATCAAACATTATGACATTTAGTGTCTGTAAGGTATTAGTAGATAAGTTATAATACTGTAGAGGTATACTTCTAACACACAATAGAAATTGCTGCACATCACTAGTTTAGATTTGCACTAGATTAATAACCGAACTTTTCTTGAATCCTTGAAGAGTTGACACTATACATACATGTATCAAAAAGCAGCTGTGATGTATTTATGCTGCTAGTAGTGTAATAACTGTATACAGTGCAAACTTGATGTAAATTGTTGACTAAAGTAAAGTGCATAATGTAATATTCAGTAATTTGACTAGGAAATTATACAATTCACTATCGATGTATACAGTTTGCATTCTGATATATTATCAACTTTGCACATCCCGGTATTATTTGTCTTTTTCGGTTGAAGGTGTGGGCCCAATTATGAAAGTCGAGAGGTTGGTATGCAAAGTGATCTACCAGAAATGAAAACACCAGTTCTTCAACAAAAGGCTGATCGCAGCAATGCACTCCAGGAGCTGCACCCCAATGGAGACTGGTAATTTTTTTGTTTTATGTATGCTGTAGCCATTCGATGCTCCAACTAGGGCTATAGTTCTGTCTGGTATCTGCAGTCTACTAGGACTGATATCACTTGATTTAGAACATAACATATATATTGTAAATATGCGGCTAATACAGCCACAGGAGGTCTGTAAATGCGAGGGACCCAAAAAATGTTCAAACTTCTCAGTTTAAAATGATTCCAATAGTATTTTTTAATGATCCTTATCTCTGAGACAAAGACATGTACCAATCTTATAGCATGTGTTACCTACCTTTCTGAAGCAGTTTGTGTTGACAAATTCACAATTATTCTTTTCTTATGTTTTGTTTTTATGATTCATGATGTTGTGGCATCATTTCTACATAATTACACTGGCTAAAGATAGTTACGCTTCACAGCCTATACTGCAGTTGTCATCTGATCAGGTTGTTACATGCATATAGTTCCATATTGGCAAAGACATTGAAACTTTTGGCAAATTTTCAGTGTGAGCTATATTTCTAGTTAAACAACTGAGGGGCATCATTTAGGGGTCTACTTTCTCCCAGATTTGAACCAGAAATGTAACTAGAGAAAAGCCCCCCAAAAGCTCCCCCAAAAAGTTTGTGTCCAGTTAACAAAAAGCTGCGTCCCGATCGAACACCAATTGCTTTTATTGTATTACTTTTACTAGTGTAGTTGTAAAGATGCGATCGTATTACTGCCTATACTTCGTGAATGTTATACACAATATATAGGGCGGATGGCTCAGTGCCTTTGCTGTTTGAAAGGTGCGGCCCGGCCCGCCCCTCATTTCGCCCACCCTGATGTTTCATCTGCCCTTATACTCCCCTATTCGCCATCTCCGTAGTAGCTCCATGCTTTGACCTTGCGGTGATTCCAACAACCAACACTTCAAAAATCCCTTTACCTTCAAGGCATTGAAGACTCGCCCCAAACAGCGTGCGGCCATCTGAAAAAGTTAACTTTCTGTTGCTTGCAAGTGACATTTTGTTTGTGATACCTTAATTGTTATGTTAAGCTGGACCTGAGATGTCCATCGCTGTATCGTTTGTATACTGTGCTGTGGGTATTGACGGCAGCTGTATGTACTGACTGTATACACTAGTGTCTAATTACCGACGATAGCAAGCTGTGTGTGTATCTTCTGGGATCGATTGTGGTGTTTAACACTTCTGTTACAACTCATTCGAAACTAGGTCAAATTACCGGCATTAGACGTTTCTTTTTGCGCGAGTCTTCATACTCTTTAAGGGTGCATAGATCGCTTTCTAAATTCCACACAGTTCACTGTACTACAGCATATACCAGGGGTGTGAGTGGGTGTTTTAATAAAAGTAGGAAAATGTTATCGATCGCAGTCCTGGTTGAGGGGGTATAAGGGGAGGGGGTGTCCCTCCATTTAAGAGGTGCTTAGAAGCCATTTGGTGGCATTTAGTATGTAAAATATTGAGATTATCAAAGGCTATATTTGCTGATAAAAAAGGCAAGATATGCCTAAAACTTGATCAATACTGTACTCACTGGTTTTCAATTATAGGGATTTCTTTTTAATTTTAGAATGATGGCTGCCACGTGCTCCCTCTGCCTTTTGGAACAAAAGATGAAGTGACTTCCTCTTACCCATCACTGTCTTTTGTGTGGGAGTTATACCCTGAGCAACCAATGTTTTGGCTTCCTCATCTTTTCCCTGTGCTTTGAATTTAGTACTGTATATTCTTGATACACTAACGACATATTCTTGCAGAGTACACCACTGACTTTAGCTTTAAGCGAGTCTTCATGAAAATATGTTTGTATTGAGGTCTTGGCATCTACCATCAGCTGATGTTTTACTGTCTGTATAATAGCAATGTATGAAGATATAAGAGTGGTAGGTGAGTGACTATCCAAGATTGTACTCATTACACTGAATGTACTTTCAACTGATGGTCTATGAAAACAACTCAATGCAGCGGTCAAACAATTCAGTAGCGTGTCAAACTTGCAGGTCTGTTGAATAAAGCTCCACCACTTATCTAATGCCATCTCTGATGTACCTGGAGGTGGGAGGGTGCTATCAGTGCAATACAATCGAGACTATAGGTCAAAGGCTTCAACTTCATCCTCTTGTATGACATTAGTCATCAATCCTGGTAGCTTATTAAAGGCACTGTAGGGTTGGAGTATGTTGCCTTACCACAGGATTAAGGGCAGACACACACTGCAGAAAGGTATCATTCAGTGGTATTTTTCTTTGCAGTGATTGTGCACACATGATGTAGGCCTTCTTCACAATGAGAACTGTTTCGGCTAGGTTTTTAATACGGGGATGCTTTTCCAACATTTGTTGTGCCTTTCTGCCTAGAAAGATATCCTTTTGGGGCAAGTGATTATCTGCACAGGACAGATCAATATTGGTAATACTCTTACTGGTGCATCCGCTTAGCTTTTCTGGTCTTACAAAACAGCGAAGGAAATCAAGTAACAGCTTTAGCTGTTCATCGTGTAGACTGTCCAATCGTGGTTCTTTAGCTTGGAAAACAATAACATATTTCTTCAACATAGGCAGAACTGAAGAGTATACCCCCATAATGAAATCTGTTTTCTTCTTTTGATGAAATAGCTTTGCCGCAATTGTTTGCTTTCTGTTTTTGCCTGCATCTGTCAACTTCTTCTTATTTGCTTCCGTCTTGAGTTTCCTTAGAGCTGCTTGATTTTCTTTAGAAATCTTGTGTTTCATTAAGAATTTCATCACAAACATTCTTATACAAGGAACTGTCAGATTCTGTCAGAAAGCCTTCATAAAAGATGATGTGTGCGTCTAACAAACGTTAAGTGTCAATAGTAACATCGTAAACCGAGAGCTACCTGTGAGAGACATAACGCTCCGGATTGGTGTATTTGATGCCAAGAACAGAACAAATAGTTTGCAACACTTCTCTGTAGTCTGGAGACCATACAAAATCTGATAGAAGCGACTCCTCATGCAAATCAAAACTCTTGCAAAATGCTTTTGCTGCATCATGAGCATGATGACAACTATCACAATCTATATCTACCAACCAAATGTGTAGCTCTCTTAGTCTTGATCAGTTGTTCAAGTCCGGCTTTTGACCCTCTCGTTACATTACATGAATCCATCAAAATTGACACTAAGTTTTGCCAAGGGATGTTATTATCAGTGAAAAGTTTGTCCAATACATTAAACAAGCTCATACTATTTACTTTTATTACAGTAACTGATTCTAAGTGATGTACCACAACTTTCTGCAATTCTGATGAAAAATAACAAACAATTACAGAAAGCACCTACGATTTGGTTTTGCTTGTTGCCTCATCAATGTTCATAGAAAAGAAGCATTCCCTAAGGTTTTGCAATAGCTGATCTTTGAATGTCTTTGAAAACCCATGAGTGAGTTTATAGGAGGCAGTGGTACGGTCCATGGAAAGTTTGTCAAACGCTTTTTTGTCATGACTTAAACCTCGTGTTAGAGTTATTAAATGTGGTGCCATATCGAGAATGGGAGGGAGTGTTCTGCCATAAATGAGAGTAACCTGGCTTCAGCATTGCATACTCTGTCAGATACAGGTGTAAATGTTGCTGGAGGTGGATTAATATTCTGTGACGAACTTGACGAGCGATCTGCTGGTGGCTTGTTTAATACGCTGTAAAATTTCTGCATTCCTGAAAGGTAAAGGGAAAAAAAGGTATTCAGTGCTGTAGCACACACTAGAATCAAGTTATAAATAGTATTTGGTTGAATGTGAAGCTGTAGGCCAGAGATGCCAACTTTGAAAAACACTTTTCAGTACTTTACAACCTCAAAATTAGCATTAAACATAAAATCAGTACTTTTTATTATTTCAGCCTAGGCCAGAGGGCCAAAAAAAAAATTGTGAGAGCCTCAGGCCTCTATGTACCATATTTTAATAAAATGGGGCAGGTTTTATAGTATCTGAACTCGGTATAGGCCTAGCATAATGGCCTAGCCTAGTAGTAAGAGTAGGATATAGGCTAGGCCTAGATTAACTGATTAACGTTTGTTAGGCTAGGCCTAGCCTAAAACATTAATGTTTGTTAGGCTAGCCTATCACTAGTTACTATATCATTAACATTAGGTTAGCTTAGGCCCTATGGCAGTATCAACTTGGGCTAGCCTAAGCCTAGCATAATCTAGTCCTAGGCTAGCCTATATCATTAACATAATGTTAGGCTAGCCTAGGCTATTGTCATTAACGTTAATAATAATAGGCCTAACATAAGGCCCTACAAAGGCTACAGTAGGCCTATCGTTTAGGAAATAAAATGTATATTTACCTGGGAGTGAATAGTTTTCTTTCCTGGTTCTCATTGCCTCGATGTGATGTGTCCCACGCATATGCTGTATATATAATCGCTGTACACCCCTTGCTACTGTAGGCAATCTCCTTTCCGCACACATTGCAGTGTGCCTTTCCAGGCAAGTCAACTTTCTCAATACAATCTCCTATGGTAGTATCTCCGATTTTTTTCTCCAACCACTGCCACTTCCATGGATTTTTTAATCCAAAGTCAATTTTGGTTACACTGTCACCTTTCTTAATCATTGCCTTCCCTCTTGAAGACATTTTTATATCTAGACCTGCGACGCCCTAGCCTAGACTAGTTACTTCTTGACGATGAGGCAGCTTGACAAAACATCGATATCAACACCAAAATCACCAACACTAATGTATTGGTATGATGTACTGTCCATGCTACAGTAGGTCTACACTGTCACATTGCACAGTGTGATGTGACTATGATTTGTATTGTAAAGCATACATGTGCATGCTGAAAATGTTTGCTGTCTGGGGTTTTTTGTTGTTCTTGATAATAACAAAGACTGTACAAGGATAGATAGGATATCTTTGGGAATTATAATATAATTAAAATATAATACTACTAGCACCTCCACATAATGACCAAGAACATTTACTTATCATGCAATCCTAACACTGCCACATAATGATCGCCAATACCGACAATATTCACAAGTCCTTATGTGGGGATCTCGCATGTCGCCACATAAGGACTAACGCAGATCGTTAGTCCTTATGTCGCGATTTAAGTTTCCACATAAGGACTCAGCATTTCGTTAGTCCTTATGTGACGATTTGAGTATCCAGATAAGGACCAACAAACTGCGTTAGTCTTTATGTGGCGATATGAGTAGTGCTGTGCCGTTTACACGGTTAAACGTGTAAACGAACGAAACATCGTTTAAACGTTTAATAAAACCTTATGAACGTTTAAACGAAACTATGATATCAACTGAAAATTAAATTATTGGCAAAAATCGCGTATCAATTCCTGTGTTTATTTTGTCTACTACACGAAATAACAACACAACTTACGATCAGTCGAATCATAAACAGCGAACTTAATCCTACTTTTGTCCCCCCCCCCCCGATGTATCCGGCGATATGAATGGCTTAAACTTGAACGCTGTTATCCTTTTGTGAAAACTTCGTGATTCGCGGCACAAGTGTACTTTATATCGAGCCGACAGCGGCGGCGCAGATAATCCAGTCAATGCATGTTCGATCGAAATGATTACAATCCCTGTCCATCACGTTGAACTCTCTGACCAGACAATACCGGGTCGAATACTCGACTTGGTAATAGTTGTTCAAATACATGATCAAAGGAAATGTATCGATTGGAGATCGTAAAAAAACTCTGAAAATCAGTAGAGAAATTACCAATTGTGTATTTCTAGAAATTTCTAGAATTTCCAAAAATACGCAAAAATAATGTCCTACCATAGTTAAGTGTATAGCAAATAGCCTAACCACCTCGACTGTCACGGATCTCACGTAACTACAAAAACACAACTAGGCCTAATTGTATTTGCGAACTTGACGTTTTCTACAAGAACATGGAAATAATGTTAAGCATTAGTTAATCATGCCGTGTGGCCTAAAACATATTTTATTACAAGGTTTACTTTCATAAAGATGACCATAGCTTGATATCTTGTGCTGCGTGTATGAACTGTGCCTCGTGTATCATGGGGAATACTCCATGAAACGTTTCTTGGAAACGTGCCAAAAATGTTAACAAACAGGTGTTAGACAGGGGATGAGCGCGCAGTTGTTTGGCAAGGTACCTGGGAAAATTCTGAGCACATGTACAGGATCCTACCGTAGTATTTAAGTTGGGTTAAACCGTACTGCAGTTGTAAACTGATGTACATGTTTAGTGCGCGCTATTCATTGTTAGGCAGTCTAGAAACGGGGCTTTGCCGAATGTTTTTTGTTTCATAATATCGGAGGTTCTGTAAGTTAAACTTTATAAAGATTGGTAGACAGATTAAATCTTTAAACATAATATAGCTACTGTACTCTAACTTGTCATATAAAATTTTTCATCAGCTTCGTGACAATTTAAATTCAAAAAGTTGTCAGTATTTTGCATCCTCAACTGCGAACTTTTTAATCGCCAGACACGCAATAAAATCCTTTTCCTTTTCCGGGGTCTTCGCCCCACCAGGGCCCTAGGGCGGTCCCCTGGACCCCACGCCTTTATGCTGGCCACTAAGCGTGCTCGGCGTTTAAACGAACGAAAAATCGGCCGTTTAAACGTTTAGGTCTTTAAACAAAAACTCACAGCCCTAGATATGAGAGTAGCCACATAAGGACCAACGAACTGCTTCAAACTCCATATCCAATGTTCTAAACTTTTCACGATGTACAGTACTTTATACACAAACGTTGCATCAAAATTAAATTTACTGAAGCATGTAGTCAATTGAACCGCAAAAATTTGCAACAGAAACTACTGTGGTATGAATGCACATTTTACATTAGCAACTCTCAATGCAGAGTGAAGAAACATACTGTACTAAGATGAAATATCCTTTTCAGGTTCAGAGATATTAGATTCCCACAAAATGTTACAGAAGATGTTCTTTGGAATTGTCTGAGACACTACAGTAGGCCTAGCTGCTTATTAATGATTCTGCAACATATTTCACTTTGTTCATCACTTACTTTTGGTGGAAAAAGTTTAAATTTCATTTTACATTCTACAAATTTCCAAAGTGCAATTACATTGCACCATTCTTTGTAATTTAAAGTTTGCCTTGGAGTAAACCTGCAAGGACAGAAAATAATAAACTTGTATATATTGCCCGTAACAGGCTTTCTGCAGTAGAAACGCCTAGGCAAGTATTTAGCAGTTTGTTAACAGTTCTTAATATAGGCCTAGGCTAGTTTAAGTTAGCCTAACTTTAGCCTAACGTTAGTTCCTGTATGTGTGAAATCTGATGAGCTACAGTACAAGTACAACTACAAGGAAATATACTGTTGTACCTGTACTACTAGTTAGTAGTTGTACAACTAATAGTTGTACTTGTACAAGTTGTAGGCTAGCCTTGGCAATTTGATCAATAAGAGAGTATAATGATGTTTCTTAATCCAAATTTTAGGAGAATATTACGAGCTACATACCTCAGTAAGGTTGTCTTTATTATGAATCAGGAATGGGCTTCGGCGGCACAATTGCGCAGTTATATGGTTCATAGTATTATCAAAATATCTTTGGAATTATCAAAAATTATTTTGGTTTTTATTACGTATGAGCTAGAGCTGCAGGCCGGATCTTATTAGACAAAGATTGAACATGCAGTTCTACTATGGAACGCCAAAACCGACTAAAATGCAGAAACAAATTATGTAAACCTAAGTCATTATGTGAACACAAAGTTATCGCCACATAATGACCAAGAACAGTTTAAGTCCTAAAGTGGCACTAATAGCACCTCCACATCATGACCAAGAACATTTAACATATCATGCAATCCTAACACTGCCACAAAATGATCGCCAATACCGACAATATTCACAAGTCCTTATGTGGGGATCTCGCATGTCGCCACATAAGGACTAACGCAGATCGTTAGTCCTTAAGTGGCGATTCGAGTATCCACATAAGGACTCAGCAGTTCGTTAGTCCTTATGTGACGATTCGAGTATCCAATAATGACCAACGAACTGCGTTAGTCCTTATATGGCGATATGAGAGTATCCACATACGGACTAACAAATATTGTCGGTTTTGGCGCGTAGAAATAAATTAGTTGATCATTTCTCATACGGTGGGGCTTTTCAAGAAAACGTGTTGGTTTGGGCGTGTAGCTTTACAAACGTTGTATACGCTCTAATATAGGGAATGTAATACAGTAATTAGTGTACAGCTACTAGCGCGACGCTGTAGCTACGCCTAGCACACAGCGTACGAACAGATCAACTAATCGAACTCAAGAAGCAACTTAGGCAAGGGCGGCGGAACCGGGGGGCACGTGCCCCCCCCCCCCCCCCACTTTTCCTCAGGTTAAAAATGTGCCCTTTTTTTACATAAAAATTGAGGTGTCTCAAGTTAGCAAGAAGCCAGGGAACCAGAATGAACACTCGGGAAGGGCCGTTTCCGGCCATCTGAGGGGTTTGTAAAACCAAAAATTTTCTTGTACGCTCCGCGCCAACTGATGGTGGCGCTCCGCTCAGATAGTCGTGCATACAACTTTGCAGATCTTTGCTACGCCCCTGACTTTTAATGAACTTCTGTGGGTCAAACTCAAAGCTATTTCGAATGGAAAAAATTTGTTAAGATATTAACAAGAAATAAACTCTAATTCGGAAGATTCCTACATTAGCAACTAGCATGATTTCACCTCATTTTGTCTCAAAAGAAAACTTGTTGCTTGTTTCCCAATTTGCACATTGGATATTGCAGTGTTAGTATGCATATTTTCCTTGAAGGGGGGGGGGGGGGCGTTGATGGAGTGATGTGTATACGCAAATAAGATACAATGAGAGTTATAAAGGGTACTAAATATAAGGCTGCATCAGTCCAATCGAATTTCTGCAAAGTGCCCTTTGATGTCGGTGCCCCCCCCCCCCAGATTAAAAATGCTTCCGCCGCCCTTGAACTTAGGCCTTGGCAATAGTTAGTACTTAGTATACTCATTATGGTGTTTTAATATTTCAAAGTTTTTGCCCTTGATTTCATTTTTTGGGTCAATTTTACTAAATACCAGGCTAGCAATGCATATGTTAAATGTAATTACGGAGAATGTTAAGAAATTATCATAAGCTATACAGCTCCAGCAAACGGCGTTTCAAGTGTTTATACAGGTAATGTTGATTTACAGCCTATGCGCCCTGTTAGTGTCACAGTAGTTATAAATTAAGCATAATTCATTCGACATATTTTTTGTTCCTGCTCCTTCAAGTTGTTCGACTTATTTTCTTTACCTAATTATAATATGTATAAAAGTTAGTGGGCCTGGTACAAGCATAGTATACAGGCATGTTATTGAGCAGGGTGAACACAAAAGAGATGTAAGAGAATTAGTAGTGTGCAAAAAAGGCCGTGAGGTTGAATGTTGCGAAGGCGTTGCATCCACAGTCTTTCTCTGCTGATTCGTACTAGGTCAGGACGGCTACCTAAGGATTCAATGAGAGACATGTTAGAGACATGTTATTAATAGTAGGGTTGGGAAGGTTAAAGTGTTCTCCAACCGGGGTCTCAGGCTTCATGGTGTTGATTGTGGATCTGTGACCATAGCACCGCTTCTTAAAGGTGGTTTTGGTTTCAGCAACATATACTGGATGCCGCAAACTCTACTACAACAGATCAGATAGATGACATTAGAGGTTGTGCAAGTGATGTGACCCTTAGTCTCAATTATATTGTTTCTTCTGATCATGATTACACCACAAGCACCAACAACTTTTTCACACTGGACCAACAATACGCTGATGATATCTCTTGGGCATCAACTGGTCAGCATATACTGCAAGTTATCGAAAAACAAGTTTTTGAGAAACTGACAGGAAGGAATCTGAAAATCAATTGCACAAAAACTGAGAAATTTTCAATCACAAGAAAAGGAAATGAAAATGGAAGAAGTGTAAATATGTACATGTTGAAGAAACATGTTGGAAGCTTGCTGGGGACCGAAGAAGATATTAACCGAAGAATTGGTATAACCAATGGTGCTTTCAACACACTGTCAAGTATATTCAAAAGCAAAAACATAAGCCAAATCATTAAGCTTAGGATTTTCGAGGCTTTATTAAAGAGTATTTTTTTGTACAATTGCGAACTGTGGGGCACAACGAAGGATCTTGATCGCAAAATTGACACTTTTCAAAGGAAACAACCGTACTTCGTAATATTCTCAACATTAGATGGACCAATAACAATTGGTTATCAAACGATGAGCTCTACAATGAAACCAACCAAACACCTTGGTCATCCATAGTCGCACATAGAAAATTGAGATTTTCGGTCATGTAGCAAGACTCCAGGAGGACGCTCCAGCAAAGGTTGCTTTAAGAGAAGCATTGAGACATACTGCTAAACCAGTAGGAAGGCCCGTGACTACCTTGCTTGGAAAAATAAAGTCGCAATTTAAGGACGTTAACATTAACAATTTCGGGGAAGCAATAAACCTTGCGCAAGATCGTGATACATGGCGGAGTTTAATCACTGAGCATGTCGGATAGACGAGACTCAACTTACTACTACTAGCCTGTTGATGAGTTCGTTTTGCATGTGTTGCGCTAGGCCGAAATATACAGCGCCGCGCCAATGTAGCGTATACAACTTTTGTATAGCTACGCGCCCAAACCAACACGTTTTCTTGAATAGCCCCACCGCATGAGAAATGATCAACTAATTTATTTTTACGCGCCAAAACCGACAATATTCGTTAGTCTGTGTGTGGATTCTCTCATATCGCCACATAAGACTAACGCAGTTCGTTGGTCAATTGTTCTTGGTCATTATGTGTCGATAACTTTGTATTCACAATGACTTAGGTTTACATAATTTGTTTCTGCATTTGGTCGGTTTTGGCGTTCCATATGGTATATTAGTGGTCAAGTAAACTTAACCTACTTGACTGGACGTTTCATATAGTTGTACATTTGCAGTTGCAGAAGAGACCAGGGGCGTATCCAGGGGGGCGCTACAGGCGCGCGCCCCCCCCCCCTATTGGCCGTCACCAACAACAAAAAAGTTTAGCAAAAAAAAAAAGAAAATTGATGACGACCTTTATGTGAGATGTCGGTGATCGCTCAACCCCCCCCCCCTCCCGTATGCTTTATTTTTTGTTTGCCAAATAAAGGTTCTGGCGAAGTTCGGCGGCATAATAGTTTTAGAAACATAGATGGTAATTGTGTTTGTATTATCACTATAAACACTAAGTGACATGCCAGCCATACTAAATTGTGCATTTTGTGTCCATATTTACTGGAAATGTTGCTTATTATTAAGGTCGAAAAATGGATCACATATGGCACCATTTTGCATTTCAGCCCTTCTTCGAAAGCAAAAATTGTCCACCCCTCCCCTTAGACCCATCCACCAGGACGGCGATCATTCATGCCTGACGCCCCCCTAGTGGAAAATCCTGGATACGCCCCTGAGAGACTATAGCTGCGTAGGCAACTTATTCTGAGTCAGTCACGGCGCCCACAAGCGCACTTACTTTGTAGGTACCTACTTGACTATATACCAGGGAATTGTTATCAGTGGCGTCGCCAAGGGGTGGCCTGGGGGGGGTGTGGTGGGGCACATGTCCTCCCCAAAAAAAAACTGCCCCCTAGTTGCGATTTGTAATATTAAAAAAAAAAACTCAAACAAACAGTTTTTTTTTACTAAGGACGAAGTGTATTATGTTCATCAGTAAAACTTCTTCCACCGATCATCACAATAACCAGTTGTTTCTCACTAACAAGGTCACAGAGGCCCCGGCGTGGACCACAAGAACAAACTTCACCACTACCCTGCATAAATATAAGCCGTCCGACAGAACAGCTGTTTCACTGACAAACGGCTCAAAGAAAGCTGCTGAACAGGAATGTGATGAACTTGAAGGCTTTTACTGCAGATCAGCTTAATTTGCGGTAAGGATCTTATCGCTATAGAAATCGATACAGAAATTATAGCTAAGCAATACTTGCCTCTTATATTGATAGCAGGGCCATCCCACAGTTCCTTTCATGAAATTATCAAGAAGGGTGAGTCTTCAGTGATTATGCAGGGTGAAGTTTGGAAATGTCAAAATTAAAGCAGATGTTCATGAATCTGGTAGCAGGCAAAGGCATCACACAATGACTTTTTAGAACAGAGATGCTGAAGAAGAAAATGTCTCACTTAGGAGAAAAATTATCATTTTCGTGCCCCACGAAACGTGTGTACAGTGATTACGCTTTCGCCCAACAACCATTTCGCCCAACTGCCATTTAGCCCAACCAGCCTGGTCATTTCGCCCAACCAGCCTGGTCATTTCGCCCAGCCAGCATGGTCATTTCGCCCAACCATCATAGGCATTTCGACCAACCAGCATGGTCATTTCGCCCAACCGTGTTGGTAATTTCGCGCAACCTTATATTTATTAATATTCAGTCAGAATAATATTACTTTTTCTATTCCACTAGTTCAATTTGATTTATTTTGGGTTAGGTTACTTCGTAATAGGTAAATAAAAAAAGTGAGGTCCGCTCGATATCGATCGGAGTCTGAGCAGTTATTTCGGGTATAATGGGAGGATTACACTACTTTAGGCGTCAAGTTACGCATACAATGGAAGTTATACTATTATAGAAACACAGGGGAATCGGTCTTCATAAAAACCTATCAAACCTAACCCCTAAAACACTGATCCATCCTACTCAAGGGCGGCGGAACCGGGGGGCACAGGGGGCACGTGCCCCCCACTTTTCCTCAGGTTAAAAATGTGCCCTTTTTCTACATAAAAATTTCTAAATAAAAAAGAGTTTACACAGCGAAACCCATGTCGAATGAAATATTGCGGGAAGTTTTAAATGTTTACTACCATAGGCGTAGGAGCCCAATTTGATTTGGGGGGCTGTAACGACTTGCCCGAAAAATATTACAAAAATTTTTCGCGCGCTCCGCGAGCTTTCTACATGTTAAGGTGCATATCATATGGGCATGCGTCGGTTAATACATCGCATGCCAATAACATACAATCATTTGCCGTGTTATTACCCTTCCATATTGGTTAGAATTATTGGGAAAGTCGTTACAATAATAATGATCATAATAATATCAGTTTAACCATTGAAAAACACACAGCAAATTATTTTTTCTTTCAGTAGGTGCCCGAATGCATTGCTATATTACATTGTGACTTTGTAATAAGCTGAAGCCCTTTATAGCCTACTATGAATAATGAGTATAGTTTTAATATCCCATAACCTACCCCATCCTTTCGTATTTTGACATATTTCATTTGCTTTCATGCGTGTATCGATCGCGTACGTGTGCAGGGACTTGGATTTATAATGATTCCACCTCATTTTGTTTCGAAAGAAAACTTGTTCCTTGTTTCCCAATTTGCACATTGGATATTGCATTGCTACTATGCATTGTTTCCTTGAAGGGGAGGGGGGGGGGGCGTTGATGGAGTGATGTGTATACGCAAATAAGATAATACAATAAGAGTTATAAAGGGTACTAAATATCAGGCTGCATGTGTTCAATCGAATTTCTGCAAAGTGCCCTTCGACGTTGGTGCCCCCCCCCCCCCCCCAGAATGAAAGTGCTTCCGCCGCCCTTGATCCTACTGACTAACAATTCCCGAACGTTTCCTTATTAAATTGAAAAAAAAAATATATAAAACCCGTCCGTAATATTGAATTACTATATTTAATCAATGTAACCACTTTATCAATGTAACCACATATGTAATCACATATGTAATCAATTTAACCACGACTTCAAGTTTCCTTAATACTCGGTTCGTATCCCGTAACGTTAACAATTCCCGAACGTTTACTATATCAAACCTATCAAACCTAACCCCTAAAACACTGATCCATCCTCAAGATTCCTTAATATTCGGTTCGTATCCTGTAACGTTAAAAATTCCCGAACGTTTCCTTACCGTTATACAAAGTAAAGGACTTCAAGTTTCCTTAATATTCCTTAATATTGGAACGTTTACTATCAAACCTAACCCCTAACACACTGATCAATCCTCAAGTTTCCTTAATATTCGGTTCGTATCCTGTAACGTTAACAATTCCCGAACGTTTCCTTTTGAAATATCATATTTAATCAAGGTTGGGCAAAATGACCAGACTGGTTGGGCGAAATGACCAGGCTGGTTGGGCGAAATGACCAGGCTGGTTGGGCGAAATGGTAAGGATGGGCGAAATGGCAGTTGGGCGAAATGGTTGTTGGGCGAAGTGTCCTGCTTCCGTGATTACACCCCAAAATGTTCCTCTCTTGAAACATCTGTTGAGTCAAACACTTCCCAAGATGAGACATCAGCTGAGAGTGAAATGGATGAGAGAGAACCTGTTGTCGGAAATATACCACATGCAGGGGGGAGGAGCCGGGGGCGCTGAGTCACGCCCCCCCCCCGCACTTTTTTTCCAAAATAGCAAATGTGCCATACTGGCAAATAAAATATGCCCCTTTGATGAAGAACTGTCTTTTGGATATCTTGAGCCTTTGTTCATTTTAATATTTTATTTAACTTGAATTATATATTTTAGTCTGTACATGCTATTCTTAAATGGGCATCCCATACCTTTTCGCAACACGGTTAACAATAAACAATCTCAATAAATAAAAAAATCAATGTTGCAGCACACCATAATAGTATTGATAGCATGCTAACACTGAACATCATATATATTTAAGTGATAAATGGCCGGTGTGTATCGGTTTATACTAGTGGTGGTTGTGGAATGAGAAAGTGCCCCTCTGATGTTTTGCTTCCTACCCCCTGACCACATGTTAATGTACCACGCGAGCCTTATTATGCTGCTCAGCAAGCTATGTGATGAATGTTTGAGCACTCTCATTTCTCCAGTGCTTTATAATTTCCTAGCATGGGTAATTTCGCCTACACCTATTGATCCAAACATCGATGGTTATTCTAAAGTGAATGTACCAAAGGGGTTAAATGTTTCTGTAAATGCTATTGCTCAAGACATTCTGTTAACACATCATAGAGGAAGACTACTTCTTCCTAATCAAGTGGCTTAGGGGCAGCGACGTAGCCAGGAATTTGCAAGGGGGAGCACATTTTGTGATTGATGTATGTATGTATGTATATGTGATCTTCCCGCAAGCAGGAACTCGCGAAAGAAGCCATGGAGGCTTATAGACTCGCAAGCTGACCGAAGCCAATCTCTCGGCACACATTCATTTAACGTCCATGTCAGGAAGTTGTTATTGAACAACACCCTTGCCAGACGACACACATTGCTGTCGGCGGGGAATCGAACCGGGGATCTCATGACTGGGAGACGCCGGCGTTAACCACTAGGCTATACACTCCGCCGATGTGGGGAAGGGGTTTAAGGGGTTTTTGAACAATTGAAGTTCCTTAGATGCGATCTAGTGCAATGATTTCTCAGTTTCATCATGATCATATGATGTCATATTATCAGCAGATTTTGTTTCCGGTTTGAACTATTCTTTTACATGTTCGATCTTTTACATATAATATATCAGAAAGACAAACATAATGCGCTTTCACAATTTTTCCAGGAGGATGATTCTTGTTTATTGTCCAATGGCTTGGACTTAAATTTATTTGACGAACTTAACTGATGGACAATATACACTTTCATATTTAGCAGTGTAATAGTTATTTATAGGAAGCACGTATCACGTACGATTGCTAGCTTAGCTTCATAACATGCTGTTCGTGTAACCATGGAGGTAAAAACAGACCTGCATGGTGTAATAAGGGGTTAATCAACGGTCTAGCGTGCGTTACTCACAGGATTAATGCACGATCGGGGGATAATGCAAGCGACGCACGAGGGCGGAGCGTAGTGGAGCCCGAGTGCATCCAGCGATAGCATTAACACCCGCGGAGTGCATTAATCATGTGAGTAACGCACACTAGACCGTTGATTAACCCCGTTCATTCACACACTACCATTTGTGTGGGGGGAAAATCATAAAACAAAACATTTTTGGTTACATATAACCAAAGATTTATTAAATTAATTTTACTGTGCGTTACTCACAGGATTATCCACGGTCAGCTGACCTGAATGGACCAATAGGATTTAGGAATCTTTACTAAGTGTGAATGAACAACTTATGACGAATCATATAAAGATGAGAACGCACGTCGTCGTCGTTGTGCATACGGTTCGTTACACTCCATCGAGTGCGGTTAGGTAGGCTATATGTATATAATTACGCAGTGGCCAACTGTAGGCTTGTACTAGGCTATAGGCTAAATTTAGCTAATTGCATCTGCCAATTAACTAAGTAGCTGAATCAGTATAGGCCTGAATGTTACTACGATTATAATCGAGTTAACGGAGCTGACGAGTATGAAAAGAGCACTGACAAAATACCATACAAAAAACAACAGGTTTTAACATTTATTCGACACTGAAAGGGGGGGGGGGAATAGTCGCTCCTGATGCTCCCCCTGGCTACGTCCCTGTTTGGAGGACAGTGTGTTAAAACAAAATTATTCAAATTATGTTAATCGCAACATCATTTGTTTTCTTCGAAAAATAACACTGCTTTAAGAATCCAACTCTTAAAATATTACTTCAGCCAACACATCCTGGTTCTAAATACTGTGTTTAATTATGTTATCATCTTAGTGTGATAAGGAACTGCTCTGCTTTAATTGTCGTATAGTACACCGTATAAGAGTGACGTCATTTGTTTATCGTTTACTCATAAATAACACCTCTCCAATCATCAAACAGCGCGAAAAATGTTCCCAGGACACCCCTCTTAATTCTTCCAACCAACAAACCTTGGAATCAAATATGTGAAGCTTGCCCTGATGGACCATAGAGGGCGGAAACTGTGCGGTCATGGGGAGCCGTCCGCCTAACCAAACCGGGCAAGACCACACTGTGCGCTTATTAGTTTTTTAGCGGTATGACCTAAGGTATATATTAAAAGAAACTTTTGCGGTTACTCTTTTCACTACACAATCAAAAGTAAGTCGGAGATATGTTCCCGGGCCTTCATTAACTAAATAAATGAAATTTACCTTAACTTCATATTACCAAATCCGTGCAAATATTCCTAAAGAATTTAATGACATGTATGATGTACGTTTAATTTCCTTGATCAACAAAACAAAATATATTAAGCCATGGCCTAAGATATTGCTGGATAATCCACTTTATCAAAACAAGAAAAGGACATTTTTATGGAATAATTAGGTACATGTTACGGTCAAAGATCTTCCGTTTCGTAAATGGTTTATTAATCAATATGAAAATAGCGACTCTCCTTCTTTCATAAAACAAACTATAACACCGCGGCTGATTTATTCACATTTCGCGGAATGATAATCCACTTGAAATAATTAGCATGTAGTTTTCACGATCAAGATCTTTCATCTTCTGAGACGGAGTGTTTAGAGAATAGTGTGGGATGTTTTTTCTCTTAAATATATGTTTCATGTTGTTTGCAACTGGAATACGCCTTGTACATAGGAATAGCTTAGTTTTTATCAGCATCATGTACAAATCATGCTTTAATGAATGCAACGACAAAGGGACCACAGGTGGCGTTGCTACCCTAAACAGAAGTTGCTTTCCATATAAGGTGGCTAATCCAAACAGGGAGTTGCTAATCCCTGGTCCAAGCTAGCTTGTATATACTGGTCATAGATTCTGAGGGATGGGAATGTGATGAATCGTCGCTCAGTCCGCATGGAAGTCCCCGGGGCCTAACTGCTTGCGGATCGTTGGAGTAGAACAGTAATAACTCAGTCCCTGCAGGCTGTACGTAAAGGGAATTAGGGATTCTATAACCAGATTCACTAGACCGGATCTTCGTTGCTTTGGGATAAAAGATCGGCCAATGACATATTTAAAGGTAGTCAGTATAGACCCCAAATGATAGCACGCCAGTATTGCTGTAAGTTTTCAAAAACTACTTTCCTCGAGGTTTCTACTCTCCAAATAGTTCTCAGACATTTTTAAGGAACACAAAAGGTGACTGAAAGATCCAGTGAGGAAAATTTCCTCCAATTAAGATTGTAATAAAATTTTGACCGAAGGTGACCATATTTGAAAAGCTAGCATATCATAAAGAAAATCATAACTTGAGATAGGAATACACAAGAAAGCATCCCATAGCTTTATTCTGTACAGAAAACAGTCTGCGTCAATAAACCACCTTTTTCTCAGAGGGTCATGTGTACTGTTTTTTCTTTCTTTTTTTTGTCTTGAAAGATTTGTTTAAATTCAAAAATTTGTGTTTTTTTAAATTTTGACCCCTTTTAAAGAAAAAAAAGATAGAGACCAGTAAAACACTGCAATCAACTAAACCTATCATACAACTAGCTACGACATAACAAGACTCAAATCAGGCGCCTCAAAGACATATGTAGATAAATGGCTCTGTAATTGCGGGAAATATCTCACGACCTAAAATGATACCATTCTCCCAGATAACATAAATCATCATAGCGAGCGATCGGTCGACTTTTAATTTAATATTAACAGCCATTGAAGGATGTCTGGAGCAAGCTTTAGTTTTGATATTTTTTTGGTTCAAGTAAAAAAGGGGGCAAAATATGGTGCTAGGATTGTTTCCATCCTACATTAACTATTTTCAACAAAAAATCCATTCTAAACTATGCTTAATCTCTTGAAAGATTCTTTGAGGCTTTATTTGATCATCCTCAGTGAAGTCCTTAATGTTAATCCAGTGTTTTGAAAAATTTAATAGCTCAACCCAGGGAGTTTTTTTTCCATAACAACTCCCTGCTCAACCTTAATGTTCTATTGAATTCATGCTTTGATAAGCCAATGAGGCTTCTTCGCGAGTTCTGCATGCTTGCAGGAGGATCTAATATACATACATACATACATGTTAACAACAATACACATTTGGATGCCATTTCAACACAACTTGTCCAAGGCCAACTCATCATGTTACATATGGTGATTGGTGAACTGGAATAATGGTCCAAGTTCTACTGTATAGTCCAGTCAAAGGTGAGTCAAATTAACTGTTACGCAAGGATAATGCATTGAAGATCTTTCAGTCTTAAGATAGCCCTCTTACGGATGCTCTGTCTAGAATTCTTCCTCAAAACAAAATTAATTGACAGGTGATATGTTGTGCACTTCCAGTTTTCCTCAAACCTCATTGTTTATGTAGCGGATATGACGCTAAATTGCAGGCTATGCACGCTAACGCCATTCCTGTATGTTAAGCTGTCGTTAAAGCGATGTAACAAACCAACTTTCATCTGATTGCGTAAACCCTTTCCAATGTCTATATATACTATCTTTAACTTAAACGGGATAGTTCGGTGGCCGAAGTTCATTGCTGAAAGAAAATTAAAACCTTACGTGGAGAAAACAATTTCTTTTAACGATTTGGTAAATTAAATTTTGTTACAGCAGCTGGCAAGAGCAGGTTTTCGTGTGCAATTAATTTTACAGATGAAATATCTACTGGAGGCTACAAACTTGTACAAATGACATAGTGATGAAATGCTAAAATGAAGGCAATTTGTGTATGATATTTTGTCGTCAGTGGCGATATTAAATAAGTGACGTAGAAACCCAGGTGCGCTTTTAAAGTCACGCACAATATGTTTCCCAAGTTCGTGGAAGTTTTACTTGGTTCGCCACAGGAATGTCTCAATCCTATCTTGCAATGCGGGTTACTCATGTTTAGTGAAGACACGACACATAACGAATAAATATATACAAAACACGGGAAAACCTGCAGTTATGAATTTTTATTTCGTGCTACTTAGCAATCAGAAACCAGTACTTTTTCTCCTCTCTCTGGAGACAACTGAATTGAATTTTGATGAAGTGCAACAAAAAAGTGGGAAATGAGGCAAATGTTGATGGGGTCCCATGGCGTATGTTAACCTTAAAAAAAAGTTGGAGGAGACCACTAAATATCATTATCGGTAACGGCAACTGGACGAATTTTCATCTCTGTGGACTTCAATGAGTACTTGAGGCCTCTGAATCTAGACCACTCGATACCGTCAGCGTATGACTCATGAGGTCCGTCAGGAAAATAGAATCCGTTGAGGTTGGACCTCATACAGTTCTTGAACCACCACCCACCAGTGTGACGAAGGGCGCAGTTACGGCTTGGAGAAGCATCGTTGTCGGAATCGAAGGTGGAAAAGGGACTCCTCTGATGATAGGAGAGGGAGTTACCTGTATAAATGGAAATAAATTGGAAAAAAAATATGTGATTCATTTGTATAAGGTAGAAAGGGGACGGGAAATGAAATACCAATTCACACCAGGTTAATTCCTTCATTGCGTAGAGGGGTAGATGAGCCAGGTGACGCTCTTGGGCTAACTATGCCCCCCCCCCCCTCCCCTTAAGTTTACACAAGCAGGTGTCATCATAAGAAAGACAGTTCATTATCCTCCATTTTCTAGGGTCACCTTTAGATTAATCGAATTGAGCCAGTTGAAGGTTATTCAGAAACAATTGAATCAACATATTAAATTTTTCAAGCCCCATTATGCAATGTCGTTGGTCAAACGATCCCTCTCCGTCACGGGGGTGGGTGGGGGGTAAATAACTTACCTGCATCGCCCTGAAATTCTCCTCCAACATTGAGACGGTAGTACTTGTTGGCGCCATCGACCAGGAATTTCCCGTACTTGGCGAATACAGTGACGTCATCAAAATCTGTCATGTCAATCCTCATTTCCATGGTGGTGTCTTTAGTGAGGGCGCTAATCAGGTCGTTGCCAAGCCAAAACTCTCCGCTGAGCGTACCGAAGCCATCAGCATATTCGGCATAAGTACGGTTGAAGTCGACACTTCCGTCTACACGGCGCTGAATGACCTGCAGGGAACATTTACAACGGTTAATGAAGCAGTTACATGTTAGCTCGTTGCCACGGCGACCGAATACAAATAGTTAGCTTTAAGATAATATATTCCAGGAAAACAAAATTTTACCAGCAAAGGATTTAGAAATATAGACATCGAAAGCGATTCCAAACCCTGGTTTTTACGTGTAAACTTCGGTTGGTGTAAAAATACTATGAAAACCAAATTACTTCAAATATTGATTACTATTCCAAATAATACTCCAAAAGTCAAGGGCGTAGGAACCGGGGGGGCTGGGGGCGCCAGCCCCCCCAGTGAAAAATGTGGAGGGGCGGAAGTATCATTCCGCCCCCCCCGGTTCGCAAGTCAGAAAACCCCTTTTTCATTTCCAAATGAGAAAAAAAATCTCATTTGGAGCACCAAATTGCATCTAAGGCCAGGTGAAATTACAAAATTAAGTTTACAAACTGGAGTGGGTGTTGAAGTGTGCTATATTGCACCAAATTGCATCTGAGGCCACCTGGAAATGCAAAAAATTCCAAAGGGGAGGGGGACACCCCCTCCCCTTAGACCCCTCCCCCAGGCTGGCCATCAGTCTTCAGCCCCCCACTCAAAAGTACCTTCCTACGCCACTGCCAAAAGTAACGAGCGTTCCAGTAAACAAATATGAAGTTTGGCATAATTGTAAAGATAAGTGAAGAATAAATGAATCCCTCACTTTGTTTCATAATGGTACCATGTTAACACAACAAATAGCAGAAAACCCCATAATGAACCTCGGCTGTTTCAAAGGTCATATCTCATAACTTTCTTGAAGTGGTATGTAGATATACAACATGCATAGGCTGATGGAAGGTTGTTTTGGCCGCTCTACAACATATCAATACATATTGTTTGCTTCGAGTCTTCTTTAATTATAGGAACCTGATTTACATTAATATTAATGACTGCCCCGAGAGGCCGACGTCATAATCAGGTTAGCTTGAAAGGAGAATTTCAAGAGATTTTTAGCGTGTTGAAGGTAATTTTATTGAAAACGCGATAGGTATAAAGAACAAGAGCCCAATGGGCACTTTTCTTTGGTTTCCTTGCTTTAAGAAAAATAAATGTGTTATACCGTATTTAATCACCCAATATTATCAACTTACCAACTTAGGTTGATACAATATGACACTGTCTCTTATGAATTTGCATAGTATCAACTTCACACATGGTCAGGTACCATCCCATTCATTCCAACAGTAAAGTAAATGCTAACACAAGAAACCATATTGCACTATCCCAAATTGGGTCCAGAAAAAGTTGGCTAAAAAGATTTGGGCCCAAAAGAAGTTGATTTCCCCAAATGGGCCCCCACAATTTAAGGCCTAAATGGGCCTTAACATATTCAGCCACATTATGTGCTAGCTATTAACGAACAACTGTATTCTAAGTTTGGATACAATCCATTGTAAGGTTGTGTAACTGTGTTTGAACTAGGGCCTAAATGGTCCCAAAACTATTCGGCCCCTCAAATTCGGGCCCAAAGAATGTCCAAACATGAAACGTGAAATTTGGGCCCACCCAACCGAAATATGCGCCCGGAATTTATTGGGCCCCAGATGGTCCCAAAAAAGTTAGGCCTACATGTACCAACTATTAACCGACAACTGTATATACCAAGTTTGGCTACAATCGGACTTCAGGTTGCGGAGTTATTGCAAATATAAAGATTTTTATGTTTGACCCCATAACCTCTTTTAAGTCATAAGGTCTGCGCCAGAAACATTAGGGCACACATCACTATAATGCATCTACATAGCAAGTATTCCAAATATCCATCACTCCGTTGTTGAGTTTTGGGGACCCATGGCAAGCCAGTGTCACAGACGCACACAAACACATGCACGTCAACCCGACTGCATAGGTTCCTTTGCTTTCATCAAGGAACCAAAAATTACTTTGAACCATAAATTATTTGATCCATAACAGTGGCGTAGGAAGGTACTTTTGAGTGGGGGGCTGAAGACTGATGGCCGGCCTGGGGGAGGGGTCTAAGGGGAGGGGGTATCCCACTCTGGAATTTTTTGGCATTTCCAGGTGGCCTCAGATGCAATTTGGTGTAATATAGCACACTTCAACCCACCCACTACATTTTGTATATAATTTTGCATTTTCACCTTGCCTTAGATGCAATTTGGTGCTCCAAATGAGATTTATTTCTCATTTGGAAATGAAAAAGGGGTTTTCTGACTTGCGAAGCGGGGGGGGGGGGGGGCGGAATGATACTTCCGCCCCTCCATATTTTTTACTGGGGGTGGCGCCCCCAGCCCCCCCCCCCCCGGTTCCTACGCCCTTGATCCATAATACATCAAAGCTAACATTTCATAGAAAGGCAAAAGTCGTGATTGGTTTCCTTATAGAATTATGAAGCCCTTCAACATTTTCACTATCTAATATTGTGTAGTTGACTTAAGCTAACAACGGGAAATAAACAACTTACAATCCAGCCGCCCTGGTCGGTAGTCATGTCACAGAAGACTGGTACGGGTGCTTCAAGCGGTTCAACAATGATACCGTAAGTACCACTAGTGGTGTATCCAGCATCCAGTATGTCCTTACAGGTTTTGAACACAACTGGCTCTGGAGCAAGGGTAGGCGTTTTTATCGTGGTGACTTCGGGGACGGCAGCAGCCTCGGTTGGGAGGGGCAGACCATTTGTGATGGCGTATGTCCTCAGTTTGGTGATCAGGGTAGCTATTTTCGCTTTCGTCTCTCTGATATCCGCAAGAACATTGTTGGGAAGCTCACATTCAACCTAAATGCGTAAATAAAGAACAATTAGGAGATGAAATACTACCGATCCTGGTAGGTGGTGAAGAGTTGATGTTTACTTCTCACTTTTGGATTTAAATCCTTCGAATATCGTTTCCACACATTACTGCCCACGATAATAATTTCTCACTACTTCCTGCCCCCTATCAGTCCATGCTCTGACCACATTTACTACATTAAGAGATAGCCTATCAGTGCAAGTCATCGGTTTAAGGCATATTCGTGTGTCAGAAATTGAAGGGAGAAGCAAACCCAGTTCACTAACATGATTCATCTTCAAATTATAATGTTAAAGGTATGTAACTCTCAAAACTGCAGCTAAGAAAAGACGTTGTCCTGTTGAGGAGCTATCTTATCTTAATGTCAAATCTGAGGTCTATCGTGGTTTAGCTCTATGACTGGATTAGCTCTATGTCATATAGAGCCACTGGGATCTTCACGTCTGAGGACTAATATGGTTTAGCTCTATGTCATAGAGCCACTAGAATATATTTGAACAGGTTACTTCCTGTTTTTACTTTCATATTTTCAAGGAATTCTGTTACCCGTATTGTCACTGAAACCAATGATATCATTATGGATAACGTTAAGCAGTATGATACATACAACACGTTACAAAACTCACATCGACTTCAGATAAAGGCAACAATTCAATTAAACCCACCACGTATTTACTACCTGCCTTAGAGCAATGGTCAAGTCGTGTTAATCAATGGCCTTTTGGTATTAAGAACGAAGATAAAAAGTAATTCAATGGTAACTTTTGAAATAATTTAAAAAAAAAAAAAAATTGCAGAGGCTCAAACTCCACGTCAACCGTCACCCCAGCCTTCGCCACCCATAAAAAGTAAAGTCAGTCACCTACATCATGGTACAGGGCTATGTCAATGTACTAGAAAAATCTATATTTCCAATGAAGATAAATATTGAAGCCAGTTATCAAAACAGTATTGACCAGAATGGGAGATGGGATGCGATATGGGGTGGGTGAGGGGATGGGTGAGGGGATGGGTGAGGGGATGGGTGAGGTATGGGTGAGGGGATGGGTGAGGGGATGGGAGAGGGGATGGGTGAGGGGATGGTGAGGGGATGGGAGAGGGGATGGGTGAGGGGATGGGTGAGGGGATGGGTGAGGGGATGGGTGAGGGGATGGGTGAGGTATGGGTGAGGGGATGGGTGAGGGGATGGGTGAGGGGATGGGTGAGGGGATGGGTGAGGGGATGGGAGAGGGGATGGGTGAGGGGATGGTGAGGGGATGGGAGAGGGGATGGGAGAGGGGATGGGTGAGGGGATGGGAGAGGGGATGGAAGATGGGAGAAGATAGTTATCGGTAACAGATTTGTCAGCCCTCATATCCGTAAACGGTAACCTTAACTAAACGAGTCTGACAAAAATATAACCAAGGCAAAGTGTTCATGATGAAAAAGACAATGTGTTGTTTTTATTATATCCTGGAGACCTGCCAGTAGATATCAAGGTCATCGGTATTTCTCTCAAATATATTGAAAATTTAAAAATAACATTCATGTTCAAACTAACATTGTACTATACCTAGCACCCTCAAAATATCTTTCCACTCTGAAAATGTTTATTTGCCTATAACACTTCGCAGCATCTATAACTGACCACCAAGAAACCACATATGAAAACTGCTAACCATCTAACCAGTTTAAGCGTGCTCAAATATGGGCGCCAAAACTGATAATTCTTATTTGCAAAATGAACTAATAATTCGTTATAACCGCCGGTTTCTGAAATGATGGATCCGATCTGGTACTGTGCATGCTCGACAATCAAATAAAGACAATTGAATGTGAGTGCATGTAAAATAGTCCTGTCGCGTATTTACAATCGTATAGAGTGGTGCAATATAACGTTGCTTTCGTGCCATCGAAAACAAAGGTACGCAATGGGCGCATCAGACATAGGGCTACCCCAAGTTATCTTCTTTTTTTTAAATCCTACAACTACAGTAGATTAACTTTCGCGTAAAGCTCTTAGCCTTCAATGATGTTTCGAAGACTTCATGAATGCAAACTTTAAATTACAAGCATGAATGACGACATTAAATTTGAAACTCTTTTTGCTTTGGGAGTTTGGCAGTACAATATTCAGTATGAGTGATAACGCAAGAGTGACCATTAATGAACTTTCTAGTGCACTTGAATGTAATGTTGAGGACTGTAAAGTACCATTAGTTTATTCTTCAAAATTGCTGACGGTTTTGGATTCACCATTTGTTAGTGCATTCCTGCAAGCGGATCTGAGGCCCCAATATCAGGAGTGTCTAAATGTGGGTATAATATCTCAGTAAGAAAATGCCTTGACGTTAGTCTCGCGGTGCCGATCCTCCTCCGTTCAGAATAATATGCCCCCCCCCCTCTCTGCCCCTTCATGTGTGCAATTGACATGTATGTGCAAAATCTTCACAAGTTGCCGGGCTAGAATGATTGTATCCCTCCTTAGAATGGTACTTATCCGTTTAACTGCTGGTGCCCTCCCACCCAAACCTTCGACCACAATGAAAACTTCCTGCCTGTATGTATACTTAAAGGTTAAAATTATAGCTGATTGTTGATGATAGAACTATGATAATGGTGTGACTTCAAATGTCTAGTAAAGTTTCTTGCGGAGTACTGTCAGCCTTACACGAATTACAGTTCTGGGATGAGTGGGGCCTTCCTTATTTTAAGAAACATAGCTACGATGACATTCAGTCACATGTAAAAAATCATTTCCTTCTCGCTCAAACAAACAGGCTAAGATCTAACTTTGCAAATACAAATGAGAGTTTCTGAGATATTGGCAGCATTGTTACCAAATCTCGTCATACATTTGACAAAAGTTGACCCTGAAGGGTCACAGTGAATTGAAATAACATAGACCCCTCCGGAGTTGAAAAACTGAATTAACCCTTTCACCTATTGGAGAAATCTACCCAACTCATGAATCAGTAACCATGCATACGAAAATAAAACATGAAATTGAAAACCTCGTTGTGCCAACATTCACGCATACCGCATGAGAGTTGGTGCTTAAACTTCAAACAATGCTAGTATTCTAAGGTAATTTAGAATTAAATTATTAACATTCAACACAACGCAAGCTTTGGTTAACTTAACGTTGGGGCCAATACCACAGCCAAGTCTTTTTGTATCATCCAACAAACACCCGGTACTCTGTGAACTTCTGTATCTAAGTCACTCCCCCCCCCCCCCAATCCTCCCATGTGGCTATCCGACCCAGTTCCTATTGTAACTAATAGGCACAACGCCCCCCCCCCCCCACCCGGGCTTCATTCTCCTCTCGTGCTCGAGTAGTATACTTCTATACCAAATTTCGAGAAATTTAGAAGACCATAAACGAAAGAAGGATAAGAACGCTATAGAAGAAATCTCATGACGATATATACCCGAATGATCTTACAAGTATTGTTGTTCACGTTCGTCCAAGTGATCGTTGTTTTAATCTACCATAACTTAAACTTTACCCTCATCAATCATTCGAAGATCAACGATAAACATATAGCCAATACCTATCGGTAACAATAATAATTATAATGCAGAGACAATCATGGTTTGGGTCAAAGGGAGTTAATCTCATGAACCGATGGAATCAAATACGTAGGTCATGTGACGCTGATGAAAGATCAAAACCAATATTTCATACGACGAGAAATATAATTTCCCACTTTCACGATGTGTTGAAACAAATCGTAATATATGTACAATAATATCGAGGAAAAAATTCAAGTAACTTACCGGAGGGGTTGGTTGAGCGTAAACACAGCCAAAGAAGGCGACAACTAGTAAAATAAAGAATCGTGCCATGATGACCACTGCTGATCCTATCGAAAATTCTGTCGTGTGGAGAAGCTGATCACAATGAAGAAAAATGTCGTTGGGAATGTTCTCACTAAGGCGTTGTCACACTATATATATGGCATGTCACAGATACTGTTTCCCCAGGTACGCGTTTGTTTTTCTTTTCGTGTCATGAATCAAACTCATGGAAACAACACTGGGACGGCTGTGGTGGTGATGATGCACCTGTTGGAATCGCCTATTTTAACTTACAGGGGTGTAGTTTTCAAGTCTTTTCTCCAAAGTACTGTATGTAGCGTTGAATGGACCGGGGAACATCACCAGACAGACTGGTTGACCCTGAAAATCTCTGATTGAAATGATTCGGGAACTAGGTCCTTAGTAGATGTTCCAGACACCACAACTTAGTCTAGTAATAGGCTCTCTCAAATAATATGAAAGCATTTCTAAGCTATATATTTCAGACGCTCCGGCCCCCTTCTCGGCGGCCCCTCTCACCTGAAGTTCGTGACTTACAGTCATGCAATTTTTTTTGGCATCGATTATCATAGAAATGCTGGGGTGCATGCACTTCTGGGGGTGAGAGCCTGGGGTCGATGAGTGCGAAGCTATATGCAACAAACTAGCGCAAAGCGTTCATCGTCAGCTGGTAATAGGGTGCAAAAGACTTTTTCTTCTCATTGCTAAAGGTACGAGAAGTGAAAAAAGGTAAGGCGGTGTTCTAGACCACATGTTCATCCCTTTGTTTGGTCGTTCGTTTAATTTGAAGTGAAATAGTCTACAAACCGTGCGTGAAATAGCAATGTTTCAAGCAAGATCATCAACACTACACAATATAAAAATTTACAAGTAGTTATTAGCACATAACACTGCAGGTAGACCTTATTATAGACGTAATTAATAACCTAAATTTGCCTCCGAATTCACCATTTCATGTCTGTACATGTGATTTTCAGGGGCGGATCCAGGGGGGCCGACCCGGCCCCGGCCCCCCCCCCCTTTTTGGAAATCAGTTGCGTTTTTTTTTATGTGGTAGTACTTCAAATTCCTAATAGGCATAACTTGGTGAAAGAAAAGCCTAATATATATCCAGCTGCTCTTACCTGAAACGCGATCGTTTTTATTCCAAATTTGAAACTAAGGCAATTATCAGGCCTACGCGACATCACGTATTAATTAGATACGGCTCATTACTATAGTACTGACTATTACTGTCAGGGAAAATCAATGCACAGTTAGCAAGTATATCATAATTATCTGAATGAAAGGGGTGTAGGCGGTTTTACACTATCTAACGCAACGTAGTCGCCAAGAACCTGAAGTATTTTTAAGGGAGGGCCCGAGGAACATGAACTTATAGCATGCTCCTCGTGGTGAAACATAATTGCACCTATTAGGTGAATTGAGTGTACTGTTAATAGTAGGAGAGACTAGTGTAGGTTCTTATGACCAACTAGACCGGTTTCTGCTCTCAAACTTTATAGGAGGAGCTTCATCAGTAGTAGCCTTTGAATATTTTATATTCGGCCTGGGCGTCTAGTTCTCAAAATGCATCTATTTTCTGTGCACGAGTTTTTATGGACTCATAGTGCAGCTATAAGAGCATCTAAAAGAGCTTCGTGTGAACCTTGAGAGTCAGCTGATTCGTTAGTATGAAACCTTGAGTTTACTAGTAAACCTTTGAGATTTTGGGCCCTTTTGTATGCTAGAATCGGTTCTTTTGGAAACAGTTTGGATAATTCCGCGTGCAGGGGCGTAGCGAGCGGGGGGGGGGGGGGTGTGGGGGGTGTCACATCCCCCAATAATTTGGTCGCTGTCGGCAAATTTTGGGTCTGTCGGCAAAAGGAGAAAGGTGAAGAGAGCGGAAGGGGAAGAAAGAAGGAAAGCTGAATAGAGAAAAGGAGAACGGGAGCTTCTTTATCGGTTATTTCGATTTTCCAGTTCTTCATCTGATAAACTCATTCACCAATCCAATCACCCGACGCCTGCAAGTTAAAAACCTCTCGGCAAATAACTGATAATGTCACGGCCGTCAGTATAGCTACTGTAGCCAGGCTCAGCTAGACGAGTGCCAGAATCGCCGGCAACTCAGTGAAAGAAATGGAATTAAAGGCTTCCGTATAGGCCGCAGCCCATGAGTCGTGCTATCGTGTGACAACGTGTTGTTATTATCCTCTGTTCAGAATGACGTCATCGCAGATGTCATTCGTTCTCCGTGTAAGGACACGGCTCACGAATTGTACACAATTTTTAACGTTTCTCGCTTGTATATCAATGAATGTTGTTATTTCTCATTACCGGAAAGTTTTCTGAACATTTTCATCACGAAGTTTCACTATTTCAACGATCGGTGAAAGAGAAAACATAGTTCGATAATTGGTCCCAATTAATTCTTCTTCTGCCGACTGCCATAAAAATAATATCGAAATGGAAATTCTACGGTGCCAAATTTGACTTAAAATATGCACCAGATTGCATCTAAGGACGTTTCAAAACTAAAAATTTTCCAAAGGGGAGGGGGACACCCCCTCCCCTTAGACCCCTCCCCCATTTCAGTCACCACTTCCAGATCCGTCGGCAAATCAAATCCTCCACACCCCCAACAAAAAAACCTTTGCTACGCCCCTGTCCGCGTGTTGCGAGATTAAGTGCCAATGTTTCAAAAGTACATTTTTCAAATGCGTGGTTTTGATATGGGGTGTATAGGTAAGCTTGAACACCATTGGTGGTTCCTTTTGTTTAGGTTTGGTAGGTTTCCTGATCTTTTTTTTTCATATTGTCTGTCTCATCTTCATTGGAAAATGAACATCCAATAAGCATTCTACCAATAGTTGCAGATACAAAACGAATTTAGCTTGAAATATCGAAGTCTTCGTTTTTCGATCTTCGTTTTCGAGATTTGCAGTATAGGCAAATCTCGAAAAGGAAGACCGAATAACGAAGACCTGCAATAATAATCATTTAAAACAGATACAATCGTCGAACCCTGACAAATAAAGTCAATGGTGGCCTTAATTTTGAAAAAGCCGTAATAGATCACAGTTGTACGGATGCCCATAAGCTTTCATGCAATGATCCTTACCACGAACTACTAGTTTCATAATCCCCACTTCCCGTCCCTAGGGCTGACACGGCCATTAAACCTTGTATGATCTACTCGGAGAGTTTCATGACCATTGTATCTGTTTTAAATGATTATTATTGCAGGTTTTCGTTATTCGGTCTTCCTTTTCGAGATTTGCCTATATTGCGATTCTCGAAAACGAAGATCGAAAAACGAAGACATCTTTATTTGTTTTCGATTTTTCCAGTCTTCTATCTTCGGTCTTCGTTTTAGATGTCTTTGTTTTAGAGATTTCACCAGTCTTCTGTCTTCGATCTTCGTTTTAGAGGTCTTCGTTTTAGACACACCCAAAAATATGTGCACAAAAAAGCGTATCTGCAACGTTTCTGGTTTTTCTAGTTTTTGGCGAAATGTTTCACCATTTTGCATCTAAGCACTCACAATTAACCAAAAATTTCCAAGGGGGAGGGGAACAACCCCTCCCCCTAGACCCCTCCCCCAGGACGCAGATCACTAAAGTGCTACCATCGGGATGTCGGCCCCCCATTTCTCAAAATCCTGGATCCGCCCCTGATTTTGGACCACACCCATCCTATTGTTTCTTAAATCCTACTCACGCTCTTGAGTGTCCTCTCCCCCTTCGATAACATGTTGTTTCGGATCAGATGCAGTGTGGTGCTTTATTATACCCATCATTTGAACTGGGGTGGGCGGGGGAGGGAACGGGAGAGAAGACCGGAAGGTCCACCAATTAAGCGCTATATGGCCCTATAAGTTGGGGGGAGCGCAACCACATTTTTTGTACGCTTGTTTGCAGGAACATTTAATGTTTGCAATCTCCCAAATGGAATGAGATTTGCTACACTGTTTGGGAAGTTCAATCACAGTAATCTTTAACACGTTAACCAATGTTGATGGTTAAGTTTGTGTATCCTTTAATTAACTACTTTTTCCTTCGTCTTCTTGGGTTTTTTTCTTCTTCTTGGTGCTAACGGTGGATAGGCAGAGACATAAAAGAAAGGGAGGGTAGCTCCGGACTGAGCCGCTGAGGGTTGAAATGTAAGGGGTATCAGGGAAGGTCAATTTGGGGGCAGGGTCTACTCTTGCTCGATACACAAACAAGGTCAAATCCTCAGCCATGTGATCAACATGGGTCTATGATCCGTCAGACATCCTTGAAGATCGCCATCGGGCACCTGGGGTTCATAAACATGAGCTAGTTCGATGGTTTCATTAACGATTATAGCCTTTGTTCCCTCTGTTTATAGCTCCATGGTTTCCCTAAATTACCAAGGGTACAATCTCAGCCTTCGTATTTTTTATGTTCTGCGGTTCCCTGGTCAGATATCGGTAGCAGGTGGGAGACATTAACGAATTGCTCATGTTTCTGAAAGCTTTGTTCCCGATTCGGAGACAAACATGATATATTTTATCTTTCGGCCTGAAAACGTCAACTTCTGGCCGAGGTCACAGGGTGATTCGTCCTTCATTGAAACTTTACTTCGCTTGGATTGTCTAGGCTAGAAAGTAAAGCCGTCAGGGTCTCATGTATGACCTCAAGGAAATCGCATTATGCATTAGAATACTTTTATAACAACAAAAAGGATAGAAAAATGAAATTTTCAGAAAGTTTCTAAATAACTAGAAAGACACAAACAGGAGTAAAAAAGCTTTTTATTTTTTTTTTTTAAATCTCGATGCTATGCAATGCTAAGATCCATTGTTAAGATCCAGCTTAACAGTTAAGTTTTTTCCTTATAACAGCTGTAATGAACAGAAAAAGCTCTTGAAATTGACATGTTGTATATTTAACATTTATTATTAATAACGATTGTAATAATAATTTAGAAGATGTCTCAGGGCGACGAAATATTGAGAACCGGATGGAGTCATAAACAATACTTGCTGGCGTCGCCAAGGGGTGGCCTGGGGCCACGTGCCCTCACAAAAAAATCGTGTCCCTCCAGGTGACCCCCCCCCCAGATGCGATTTGTAGTGTTAACAAAAATACTTTTTGCAAAGGACGAAACGTATTATATGTTCATCAGTAAAACTTCTTTGCACCGACCATCACAATGACCAGTTGTTATCTCACTAACAAGGTCACAGAGGCCCCGGCGTGAATTGTTACTACAACCCTGCATTAATTTCAATTTCAATTTTCAACACTCTTATTTAAAAACATTATCAACGCAAAAGGGTTAATTTCCTTGTTTTGTATAACTTTATTATCCGCTTCAATTAAAAACATAAATATCGGACAGACTAAGCACGAAAATTCTTGAACATAAAGTTACTTCAAGTTGCAAAGGACCCTTATATAATCAAAAATTGCTCAAAGAGGAGGGGCCCCCTCCCCTTATACCCCTCCCCAAGTCGGCATTCACAAATAAACATTGTGCCCCCCCTAATTAAATGCTGTGTCTTCCCTGTGCCCCCCGGATTGAAATGTCTGGCGACGCCACTGTCGATCATTACCTTCATTTGGTAGAAACATATAATGTGACAGTAGTGCGTCATGATAGCTTGATCAGTTATTGTTCAATTTTTTTATACTACTCACAAAAACTACTCAAATGTTTGCAAAGTTTGAGAAAAACAGTCCATAATGGATAGGTAAATAATCTGTTCCGATGCTAATCTTTCACTCATTACGTATAAAATTAATCAATCACAGCAGCTACTTTTCGTAGAGTTTTCGTCATATTAAGGAATCGGAGGAAATTCAAAAAGTTCGAAGGGGTTTCGCAATAAATTATTACATTATATGATGTTATACATGTGGTTTTATGGAACTATATGCTAGAATGTGAATATATCCGCTATAGTTAGTTGTGGATGGTCAAAACGTTGCAACCTGTAAGCTATGTCTATATATAGGTAAGACCGAGAAGCAGGGGTGGTGGGAGAGAAATAAATCGTAGGAGGGGGGGGGGGGGTGTTCGGCCACAAGTATACCAAAAGACTACAATGGGCATTTTTTAATTACGAGAATGGAAAACGGGGCTCTCCATTGTAATAACATGCACCTGAAGAATAACATAGACCGACGTTCAAGTGACTAAAGTTATGTTGGGCTGACAAAATGCTGGTTCCGGGGCTTCGCTTCTATGACCCCAATATTGATATACAATTCACTGAACATCGCTTCAAAGGAACAAGAAATGTCTGCAAACGCTGCAGCTGAAGTACCCCATCAATCCCCACCCCCCCCCCCCCCAAAAAAAAACAGAAGTCTAGCTATCATGGATTTCATGCATAGAGTACTGTTTTCTTTTAAAATTGAAGTGATTATGCAACCAAGACTTATCCAAAGAAAAGAATAAGTTTCTGTCCTAGAAAAGGAATATTTAAGGTATACATCCAGATGACAGGCGGATCGATTCATGTGTTTCTTTTTATTTGCTCACCTTTATATATTTTTTAAATCATATATCGTTGCAAGCCTAACCAGTTTTTAACATTCCTAGTATGTAAGTACATCATAACATGATATAAATTGACTCGATTACCTTAACTTGGGTATTTTGTACTTAAGTTTCCTTCTTTCTTCTTCCTTTCTGTGGGTAAATGTATATTGATGTTGTACCCAACCCACCCCCTCCTGTTGACACCAAGGATTATTATTTACACTGACTACACGTTTGAAGGGAGGGCGACATTAAGAGGGTCTCTCGTTGCTTTGGTGGTCCTAGATCTCAAGTTGAGAACAGTGCAGCCAGAAACAAGTATATTTTGTCCTATTATTTTATCTTATTATTCATCATGAGAATTGCTGGCTATGAAATATGCATTATCCTTAGTTTTATGTTACCTTTATCGAGTTTATAAAGATGTCTTTACGAACGGGAGGCCAAAGAGGCAATATTTATATTTTCAGCCCTGTTATTTTAGGACTCGTGGATTGTCTCGAGAGGGACAATAACTTAAATCCGGGACACTGTCAGCCCGGGGAAGGTAGATCATGAAACCCGGGTCTGTCCCCGGAAATAAGGGTTGTCTGGTAACCTTACCCTAGTATGATTAGACATTTCTGTACGGTAAGTGTCATATATATATATTGCAGACAAACATATACACAAAGCCGCTGAAAGTTTCTCAAACTTTTCTAGAGCACCCTTTCTGCAGTTTAACCAAAGCGCTGGAATTCCAGTGAGATGCGCAATAGGGGGGTGAGGGGAGGAGGGGTGGAGGCCACGCCCCTATCTCCATCGCCAATCGGGAGAATCGTTCAATCGGAGAATCTTTTAAATGCAATCGGAAAAAAACTAGATGTGGGTGGGGGAGGGGGGTTCTAAGTGCATAGGTATTAATACAAGGACAGAAGGCATATCAAGGATTTTATAAAGGAGGGATTTTGGTTGATTGAGATCGTCTGCCATGAAGAGGGGTGTGGCGATATTTCCCCAGAATAAATCAAACCTGTAATGTCAAATGGTACATTCTAAGGCATGTTTTAATTATACTTCAATTTTTGTGTGAAGATGAAAATGGGGCAAGGGGAAGAGGTTTACCTATGAGCATTCTGGGCCCATTTAATTCTTCCATGAATGAAAGTAAGAAAAACTTGTTTGAATGTTTTCCCCAATTGGCAATCTCCTAACCCACCCAACGAACCACCCCCAACCCCCTTCTCGGAACACGCGACTGATTAGAAACATTCAATAAATACTGAGACATGTTCAATACAACATATCCAATTTCCTTAATTTTATTGTTATTTCAATTCATTCATGCAGATTGTGTCTTTTTGTTTACAATGAAAAGCAGTGAAGCATAATTATATTCATATACAGTAATTATAATGGAAGTACAAAATATACAGCTTATATCAGAAAAGCTTAAAAGAAGGAATGGCATAGAATAAACAAAGACAAGGGTAATAATGAAAATTGGAGGACATGAAAAACATCTTCATTAAATATTTGTAAAAGGCAGGTATTTAGTAAAATTTGTAGAATTTCTATATTTGATCAAGCATGTAGAAAAAAAAAACTGAAGCATAATTTAATTTGTATCAAATGAATATGGAAGACTGGTGATTGCAGATATAGGCTTAATTAATTCAATAGGAAGCAATTAAGGCACTTTTGTTTAATTAATATCAATTATTTCCATCAGTTCATCAAAGCAAAAGTAGAGTAACCATAAATGAGAACTTTCACATAAATATTAACACACAGCAAATCTTCCACTGCCTTTTGCAAAATTGTAAGTCATTCATTTATTTAATAGTACAAACAAAAATAAGCCTGCGTAGAATTTATAATGGTCTTACCCCAAAATAATTTTGATCAGTGCAATCTTTGAGAATTAAAATATAAGATCCAGATGTCAGATCTGTCTATGTATTGTGTAATAAAATAATAACCGTTCATCTGATTGGGTAGAAACAAGAAAATTTAACACTTTGTTGAAGGACAAAGCCAAGTTTCGATACATCATGCCATGTAACAAACTATATTAATTACAAATTTTTTGCTCCAAGCTGAAGATAAGGCACATATTAAACAACAGTTAGCAATATATCCGCTTGCGTACTCTAGAACTTGTATCCATGGAGGATTTGCAAAGTTTTGGCTTGAAATACAGTAAAAATAAGGAGGGTTTTTATCGTTTTATGATCTATTGTTTGATATAAGTCGTTAAAACATGATTTTTTTTTCAGATGTTAATGAAGTACCGTATCACAAGGATAACTTCACACAGAATGTTTGTCTTGATATGCACTAGTTCAGCGAAATAGTAAAATTTGACCATTAAGGTCTTTACATTATTTAACTTTAAAATATATGCTATAATTGATGATGACATCAGCTGCTCAATCCAAACATAAAAGCTCATGTCCACTTGTTGTTTTACAAGTGATAAATATCCCCCAAAAAACTGGGTTTTTTTAACTTTACACAAACAGCAGGCTACCAAATGAAGATGATCAGCTCTATTCTTCCTTTTAATGCATTTTAAGGACAGGTTCTTTTTGAGGCCAAAATATAAAAGTCTTATGTAGTTTACTGAAGTTTCCCCCCACCCCCCCCCCCTTCCATAGCCTCTAAGGAGCTCTGTGAATTAGTCTTAGTAGTCCAGCCAATTCATTTAATGTTTAGTTGGTCTATTTCAAAACGAAAAGAAACACCAGTGAAAGTGATGGAGTGTTAGCTCAGTGGTTAATGCCGGTGCCTTCTAATCATAAGGTCCCCACTTCGAGTCACTCCAAGATTAATGTATGTCCCCCAGTTAGAGAGTTGTTGACAATTGACAATTCATAATCATGGACGTTAAACATGAATCTAAGAGACTGAATTCGGTCAGCTTGTGGCTTTGATTAGCCAATGAGGCCTCTTCGCGAGTTCCTGCTTGCAGGAGGATCTAAATTACATACATACATACATACCAATGAAAGTGATATTAAATTACAACCTTTGCTGATAGCAGTAATTGTGATGGCTGTAGATATATAAAAGATAATTGTTCCTACAGATATCCTATATACCTACAGTAGGTATGAAGTCTACCCAACATCAAAACTGAGCAGTAATGTTGAGAAATAAGAATTGCTTTCTCATTTCTTCTTGCTGTATGCATCATGTCAGATATTTACTTAAAACTGAGTGCGTTGTAGAGATTTAGAGAGAGGGGGAAAAAAACTTGTGCAACCACTATAAAAACATATTACGAGGATGTGGCGTTCCTCTTAACGATGCAGAAACTTTGTAGAAATCTATTTATTTCTCCTATTGGACAATCTATATTTATTAATTCGAAAATATTCATAATTACTAGGTGTATTATCAAGTTCACTGTTGTATAGTCACTCTTAGCACAACCAGGAATGTTCCTACATTACTCATGCACCTCACTCCCACCCCCCCCTCACCCCTCCCTCTTTTCTTATGTTTAAAAAATCTCCAGAACCAGAGGACTATCATTAAACCGTAAGGATACGGTTATCTAATGAATGCTACCATTATAGTGCATCGAGATGTTTTTAATGTTTTTTGCGCTTTATAAGCACTGTATATTATTATTATTACAGGCTGATGCCAATTCACAAATCATTGGGAGATAACATATTGGATTCCGTAGCTACCCTGTCCTAATTTTCATCAAATTTTTGCTGATAAAGAGCTTGCTAACCCTTCCTTTATCCCTTCAAATGTAACAGTAATGTTTCATCAACTGGGAACAGCAACATTTTACCTATTATATCATGCAGCCTGCTATCATATCACTCCTCCACAACTTGCACAGCAGTGTTTTCAAACAAGACAAAGAACAAACCATTCATTATGTCATGATTGAGGTGTAGTGGTGCTAGGAAGGGGTCGGATGGAGAGGGGGTAAATGTGAATTTTTTCCAAACTGGGGGGGCAGGTAAAATTCCTCACAGTGTGACTCTCAGCAGCATTCAGCATGCACTGTAAACTTAACTGTACTGTTCCAACGGTCTCAAGGAGGGATCCACCTTGTTGAATGGATTACATGGAGGCACCAGAGTTATCATCTTGGACATCTGTGAGGTTCTCTTATGTGGTGACCCCTCTGGAAGAAGTGGGAAATACCTGAAAAACAAGAAATGGCATAAGTAATATATAAGAAATGCACATAGTCATTTTCAGTTGGAATGCCCTGATGACATTGTTTTCTCTGTTGTTACCAGAAACTTCTCTTTTATCACAACTTGTAAAAACTATGTTCAGAATGTAGAAAGAATGAAATGCAGATAATTTACATTCAATGTTTACACTTTTTATAACAAGTTCATACTTGTTACAAGATACTCAATAACCACAAATTTAAGTTACCAACCTCTTCTCAGGAGATAATTCTGGGCAGATATTGAAAAACAACCAGCTGGAATAATTTTTAGATCAGGCCGGAACTGGAGCTGGATAATTTTCATTACCTTGCCAGAAGGTCGGACCAGATATCCAGTGCATCCCTAATCAGAGCAATTTTCTGTCTGACATTGAAATGACCGTAAAAGAGAATGAAATTTGGGACCATTCATGCTACTGCTCACATTCATTTCATCATTTCATCGTCACTGAGCTGATGATACCTTGCAACTATTACTTGATTATGCAAAGCAGCCAAAGTTGAAATCACCTTTATCACCTACATTAGTCATACAAACATGACTAATATGTGAGAGAGCATAAAACAATAATGTCAAACATAGTCAAACTAACACAGTTAGCACTCACCTATGGGTCCTGGCTGTTGTCTGTGGTGCTGGTACTGGTACATTAACATTGGCAGGAAGGTTGCTCTCGACTTGGGTGCATCCAGTGTAACCAGGTATGTTTGGACGACTGAAAGAAAAAAGAGGAATGGTTCCTTGTAGAAATATTTCATCACAAGTTTTCAAGAAAGTTATGTGATCTCACAACTTGACACAAGCTCTTCTTTTGTCAGCCAATCAAACTTAAAAAAGGTGACAAAATAGTCTGTCAAATTATGATACTTTAACATCAGGCTCTTTCAATTTGATGACAAAATTTTGGTTCCATGTAAAAGCAGGTGTGCAAACATACTCAGACCAGTGTACTTGCAATCGAACCTATAGTTAGCACCAGGGGCGGCGATTTGTTTCAAATATTGGGGGGACGTACATGTCCCCCCTCCCCGTCCCCCCATGATTGCCGTCCATGGTTAGCGACATCACTTGACATTTGCAAATATTTGGTCAAATTGATGATTTGACCAGAAACCATCACCAGCAAGGTCAACAGTCATTTATGAAGATCAGTAGTGCACTTGCAATCAAACAAACACTCATGAGCATTATTTAAAGCTGATTTATACCTGCAGAATATGCAGGTATATTTCAACCAGAAACCATCATTATCATCAAGGTCAGTATTAGTTTTATGAAGACCAGTACTGTAGTTGCCATCAAACCTAGTCAGTTCCATAATTTGGTACTTGCTATTCTTGCAGAAACTGCAGATAACATCAGTAATTGCCATTTGAATCAGACCTCATCCGTCCCATCACTTGATGCTTGCTAAACCTGCATAATATGCAGGTATATTTTGATCAGAAACCATCATCATCACTGTCAATAGTCATTAATGAGGTTCAATTACCATCAAACCTAGTCAGTGCCATGATTACAATGCTTGCTAAGTATCTTTCAAAATGTGATTGCTACAGTATTAATCAAAGTATGACAACATTTTAATTGAATGCCACTTAATTAATACTTAAAATCCATAACAGTTTTGCAGTCAGTATACTTAGGTTTCACTAGTATTCAATCAAATACAATAACCTCAAGCGAACCCATGACGAGAATTAGCCCAATCCCCATAAACCATAGATCGCATTTTTCAGCTCTCTTGACCTCAACTTACTGTAACTTTATCTCTCCTGCAAACTGACTGGGATCAGTGACTTTGGAAGAGTTGATTTGTTCACACCCTTGCCATGTCTGCCCATCAGTTTGCCAGAAATACTTAAGAGTAAGAGATTGCTATTGTTTGATACTACCGTATAATTACACATACACACATGTATAGGGCATAGAATCATCTCAATTATAGCTATTAATCTGCTGCAGATTTTAGTTACACATATTTTGAAGAGATGAGATTGTGGAGGTTCTAGATACTCTTTTAGGATTTTAGGACTAAGTTTTACTCTTTTAGGACTAAGTTTAGGATTTCTTATAAAGATTTTTGATATGAATTCTTTTCTCCTTCCCAAACATATTTTTTAACTATTGCGGAAGTTTGATAGATTTGCACCATACAAGTCTATAAAACTTTCGCATTATCAATATTTTTGTTACATTATTATTGTGACCGTATAGCATGCAGACGAATATGTGCACTGCACTAAAATTTATAGTGATTTGGCTACTAGCTGTGTGATGAGTTGCGTTATAGATGGATAGGGAGGTCAACTAAGGTGCCAAAAGATGGGACTCATCACTCAGCTAACCAACTGGAAGAAACCTGACGTTCGGCACAAACGGAATTTTTTTGGGGGGAGGGGGGGATGCAACCTATAGCTAATGGACACTTTTGTGGCATGCAAAATTCTCTTCAATATTCAATGCAGTTGCCATTAATGCAAGGCATAGTTTCAGCTTCAATTCATAAAGCAAACTTAAATTATCTTTCAGAATTTATTCCGCAATTTTTAACAATATATTTTCACCATTTGAATATTTATCGCCCAATGAAGATGAAGGAGCAAGAAATTGATCCATTTGGTTCTCAACACGTTGTTGCCCAGACAAAGTCTCATATATGATTACTAATAGTGTGCAATATGCAAATTTCATCCCTAGAAACTCTTGTAATTTTATTATGTTACTTTTAATGAAACAAGACTAGTATATCTAGTAAATGCCCCCCTAATGGGGTCTTTAGTATCGGACAGCTTAGAAAAACATTTTCACAATCTGCTGTAAAAGCTTCTTTTATACACTCACTGTGCAGTGTCCGTATATTTTGGGATGCTGGTACGCAGAACAGTAGAGGGTAGAAATATTCTCTGTGGATGATCTCGCTCGCCAATTCCACCGACAAATCCATCGTAGCAGGGAATCTGATCATTTCTTCTGTTAACACTACAACTACAAAGTAAGGAAAGATATTCAAAGATAATAGAAATCACAGATGGAAACAAGGTTTTACGATTTTGCTTGACTTACAAACATAACTGTCAGAAAATGAACAATCGCAAACTGTGAATTTATAAACAATTTGAAAAGATTACAAGAAATATTTGAATATAATGGAGTGTTAGCTCAGTGGCTAACGCCGGTGCCTTCCAATCATAAAGTCCCCAGTTCGAGTCACTCCAAGATTAATGTATGTCGTCCAGTTACAGAGTTGTTGACAATTCATAATCATGGACGTTAAATATGAATGTAACACACTGACTTCGGTCAGCTTGCGGCTTTGATAAGCCAATGAAGCTTCTTCGTGAGTTCCTGCTTGCAGGAGGATCTAAAATACATATATGATAATCCAGAATTCAGAGAATTAACCACACAATTACAAAGTTTGTTTTTAACCAACTGAGCCATCCAGATCTTGGTTGGTGACGAGCCATATATAACCATTTCTTTGCAAATAAGTATGTACTTCAGGAATGGGAGAGGTGATCCTGAGGAGTTTATTCATTTCATGAAAACTTACATAATCTACTCATTACCACATTAGGAGTATATTAAATCAGGATGTAAAGAAAATTTAATATAAACTGAGAGTTGGTTAGCTCCACTGGTAGTGCACAGGACCTCTTCAAGTCCATGGTATGAGTCCCCTTCTAGACAAAAACTTTTCATTATTTTGCTGTCATGGCTCAAACAACAAAATATACATATAAATTAGCCATGTATCTGACATCATTTGACAAAGACTTTGATTTGTATAAACTTACAAAGCTATTGGACCTGTAATATGGAAACCATCTCTTGGTTGAAAAGAATCCCAGGACCTTCCAAGGCTCTGGAAAAAAACAATAACAAACAATATAAATCAGTTTATGGATATAGGTTAATTGGCTTACTCTATGATCTAGACTGATTCCTTGTACTAGTTATGGGATATTTAATATTAAAGATCTGGCAAGTACTAAATTGCTCTTGTTGTCAGACTGTTTGATAATCACCAGGCATGTACAGTATATCATGTCACATTAAGAGACAGGTTCCCTGCACAGATCTGTATACTGCTTCGATTCATACTGCTTGAAGAACATCCATCAGCACAACAGAATAGTTTTATAGTTGTTGCGCTTTACATATAAATTTTATTTATTATTATTATTATCTCTAATGGCTGGTTAAACACGGTCTACAGTGTGTGACAACATGTTTGCTTGCTTCAAGTTCTCACTTGATAAGTAACATGCTCAGTGATGTCTTGTATGAATTGAATGAAACCTTCACCAGGATGCATATAAGAGTCTGCTTCTCAAATTACATGTCAAAAGAATAAACAATACTTGTGTAAACAAACACTCACCTGCCAATAATGGGCTCTTGGATCGTAACGTTTGTTGTCTGTATATCGATGAGAGACTGGATCTGCTTGCCTCTCTAGTGTCGTTGCTGGAGGTAACACTTTTGGCGGTAATTTCATGTCCCAGTCAATGTCTTCATAAGACCTTAACAAGAAGGAAAACAAGCCATAGCAACTAAGAGGTGAACACAACTATAGTAAGCTGCATGTGATCAGATATAATACAATTAAATATAATAATATAACACATAGTAAAGCAAAACTCTAGATATTTCAATTCAAATCTGGAGCAGTTAAAGTACATGCATAAATTTAGGCAGAATTTTGCAAACAAAACATAAGGGAAATTATGCAGGTAAACTATCTATAGTTACTTTCGTTTACAAGGTTCTTACACCGTTATAATATATTAAAGACAAATTAGTTAATGTTAATTTCTATTGTTTTATGAATTCTCCCAACTCAGTGAAAAATGTTCTTTTTAGGTATTAAAGTAACTAACAATACACCCATTGTGGACATACATCACAATCTGTCCTTGATATATAGCTCACTAATAATCATGTTTTTTTTTTTTAAATGAATTCACAAGAGGTCTTTTGTCTTCCTTTTGATTTTTGTATTGTGTGTTTGCTAGTTTGATTCAGCCACTTTCATTCATGAGCCTCTGATGTTGCTTATAGCAATAAAAGATACGAATGGTTCTTAATGGTGTAAGATTTGTATCAATATTTTAAACTTAATTGTTTGCCTACATTCACCCTTATACTAAAAGGACTTACATGGCATGAAACTAAAAGTTATATGCAAAATTCAAATCATGTTGTTCTCAATTTAATTTTAAAACAATAGTTTTGAACCAGCTGCCCTTAGAAGACCAAGAGATCTATGTAAAAGAGCAATGTTCCATATTGAAGTGTAAAGGCCCGGTCACACTACAGCGATATTTTATCGGAATATGGTCCGATTTTTCCGATTTTAGGCTGAAGAGTGAGGTTTGTGGTAGTGAATGTAATGAATGTAGTGGAATATTCGAATACCTACTCCAAATCTGAGGGGTTCTGGAACGGACTACATTATGAAGTGACGTCACATCGAAAAACGATAAAAATCGGAAGAGAAATCGGATAGCTATCTGATTAAAGGGAACGGAGTCAATATCAAAAGTTAGGAGAGGGCTATTCCACATCGGAATGGCTCAACAGATAGCAAATCAGGTCCTTTATCACTGTGGCTAGAAGACCCGAACGAAAAACTGGCTGTTTCGATTCCTCCGGGAAAATCGGATAGTATTCCGATAAACTAGAGCACCAATGGTGCAGAAGCTCATACCTTTTTGAGCTCAAAAATGTAGGGTCCACAAAACTTTATTGCCCTACCATATTTCAGGCCATTTTTCAGATTCCACCAATTTTGGGCCCATGAGGCCAAACATATTAGGTTCTAAGACAAATTTATACCCCTAGCTCAAAACTGCAATAACCCCCCCCCCCCCCCTACTCTGTTAGCAGAATCCTGGCCACACCACTGGCTATAATTCCTATTTTCCCCCTTCAAATCCTATTTTACCCACTCTCTCAAACAATACCACTGACCTACCCTATTAAACTTTCTCCCCTCTACCTGAGCAGACATAACTTGTTCACAAGCACACCTTCCCAAAATTTTGGCTGGCTGCCTACATACCTCAGGCTCAAAGACTTCTAAGAATCGGCAAGTGCTGATTGGCTATAGGGCTCTCATGCTTACAGTTCAACAGTTAATAACAACTCCCAATCCTGCTTTAATTCCACTAACAGCCTCTGCAGAGCTTAACCACAAATGTAAACAAGCACTGCAGAGACTGGGAGACAAATTAAAGGAGCTTTGGCAAAAAGGTGAAGGCTCAGATTTTTTTAAACAATGGGGATTAATTGTAATTAATTAACTTTTGACCAAAAATTATTAGGCATCACCTTATTCATACACAATCTAACTATCATCAGTTCAACTTTGAATATGATCCATCAAAATCTTGAGGAGATTTAGATATTTGAAAATATTACAAAGAATGACCCCCGATGACCCCCTAAATGACATTTGACCTCAATTTTCCGAACACCCCTCGTAACCCTTATCCCCAGGAACGTTGTGACCAAGTTTCATTATAACTGGCCATACACTGTACGAACGGAAGCAATTTGAAAATATAGGGCCGCGGCCCGGGCCACAAAAGACCCCTAGCTGATCTTTGATCTCAAATTCATGAACACCCTGAAGGTAAAACTTCCATAGTACTATCGTGACAAACCCTCAACATTGTACCATGGAATCTGTAGGAGAAGAAGCATTTTGCGTATTTCCACAAAATGGCCCATTACGGCCCACAAGTGACTTTTGACCCCAAATTTCGGACCATCTCTGATGGCCCTATACCCAATGGTCCTTGTGTCCAAGTTTCATGAAATTCCATTACACACTGTACGAGTGGGAGCGGTTTTACCAATTGTTGACGGATAGAGTGATAGAATGATAGAGTGATAGACGCCGCACTGTAACAATAGCTCACACCAGCATGCTGGTATGAGCTAAAAATCGGTATAGTGTGACCGGGCCTTAACTGCTATCCTAGTGATGTAGTGTTGATCCCTACCTTTGCGTAGATGACGTGTAAACATAACGTAGAGCTGCTTTCTCTTTCCAGTCTGGAACCTTGTCGATTGCCTGTACAATAGATCAGAAGAATTGGAATCACAGATAGAAAATGTACAGTGGTAACTAGTACTGTATTACAGTATTACTAACCACTTTCAATAATGAAGGAAGATTGCTGAAAAGCCATACCTTTTATGATAAACAACATCCTCTGTCTAAAAAAATACAATATTGCATAAATTTGCAGAGCATATCAGTTGTCATTGAATAGGTTTTAATTCTAAGGTCAAGCCCAACCCCAACTCATATATGTACTGTGGAGTATATATATAGAATAAAGTCAGAAGTTACATGATTTTTAAACCCTTCAAAATGCTCTGTTCAAAGAAGTGATCATTGTGTTATAATGGAATTGAATTACTAGTTTTATACCTTCATATAATTCCAAATAAAAAGTAATAAATTTAGATATATTTTACAAGAGAATTTATCCTACATTAGCAACAATCTTCTAATTCTTTCAAAACACTTGACCAACTTTTTAACAAAGTGAATGAAAATGACTGGCCCATTATCATAGGTAGGAAAGGTGGGTTAGTAGAAGTATAAAGGGCGTGTAGAAGTATTTTAAGTAGTCTAGAGTAAAGATTGTCAGAGAAAAGAAGAACCATAGACTTCATCATGATGGTTTAATAACCTACAGTACTTATCGTTTAATTATCATCTTTATTTATCATTGACATGTACAGTACTCTTTCTTGATGAAATAAAAATGCAGAAAAGATAATATTGCCTCAAGAATTTCAGCATTTGCTCCAATTTATTAAATCTTATGTGAATTTATTGAATGAAACGTATAAAAAGGGTGTGATCATACTATGTACAATACTTACATCAGCTGTACCTTTCACTTGTCGAGACTCTAGTCTTTGATTTAACTTCCCTCTTTCATGTTTCACAACTCGAGGATCTTGTTGGCTTGTCCAGCCTACCAAAGAGAGAAAAAAAAATTCATCACTGCGAGCCTATGCACATTATTCAAGATTAAGATATTATCTTACGAAAAGAGACCTAGAATTAGCAACTTGGGAAAACAGTGAAATGTGTAAACAATGTATGATGGATGTATCTTGGTACATCTGATAGCTAAATTTCATGTTCAATTATAATTTGCTTAAGGTTTTTTTACTTGAACATTCTTTTGCAAGACTACCACATTACAAATTATAATCCTAACCTACCTCCAAGTTTTGCTCGTAGTAGAGCATCACTTATTAGACGGCTGTTCCAGGTACCTAGCTCATTGGACATGGTCGTTTTTTCAAGTTGTGGATCTGGAAGTGAAGCTGGTAGTGATGAAGAAAGAAGTCTAGGCCTAGCATTCTGTGTCAGAGGTGACCCATTTAAGCGACCTATATATCCTCTTTCTCTGTGTTCCAATGTTGTGATTGGTCGTGGGTTGTATGGTGTTACAATATTTGGAGTACTATCAGCCTGCTGTAGATTTGGAATCATTTTCACCCCTGTGTTCCTATCTACATCTCCACCAACTGACACCAAACCAGAAGTCGGATCAATGATGGGCACGTTGTCTCTACCTGGAGCTAAAGTATCACCATTGTACTTAACAAAGCCTCTATTTTGAGGATCCTGAAAGCTATCGACATCAAATCTTCCTCTGCTCTTTGGTAGTTTCATTTGCCTTTGCCTGTAATTTGTAAGTAACTCTTGAACTTTATTTGGTCCTGCGTTGGTATCTGGTAAGAAGTGAAGCCTAAGATCCCCAGTGGGTCTTGGTCGCATCTGCGAAGTTTCTGTCATTTTGAAAGGTATTCAATTTCGCCTAACACTAACAGTTGCACAACAGGACATTGGCTATATCTACAAAATATTTAGCTGTGTTAGATGGCCAAGGTGGATACGGCGATGATATGTTACCAACTCGCTAGGTTACTGGCCAATGCTTAACTTCCGTCGACACAAGCCCAACGTTAGGCTAAGTTAAACATAAAGTAAGGCTTGATCATTGATGGCTACGGAAGCTAAGTGCAGAAAGTTTGACGAAACAGGTATGGCACTCGGCTAAGACTAGAGTTAGCATTAACTTGCAGATGATATATCCACTGAGTTTGGTCGGTCCGTAGCTTAACGTCACTTTAGAACTAAGGGTAAAGTTATTCAGGAAGGCGGTTGATCGTCGTAACGAAGGCGGAGTGACCGACTACAGTTGTTCATGCATGCAGGACGACCATACCAAAACATCCAAACAGCTGGTGCCGGTGATGTCTGTTGCTTAGGAACTGTTACCAAAACATCTCAATGAACGCCGAACGGGTATAAACTCAACCATTCATTCTCGAACCCGGAACTTCCACAAGATACCTATACTATTCGAACTAAGCCATTATTGGTTATATAAGGGGTAATGCATAAGAGCATGGAGACTTTAATCTGATTTTAGAACTACCTGATCTAAATTCACGATGGATTATGCATAATTACACCATACAGTACTGTAACATACAGTAACATACAGTTGCTTCACGAGAAGAGTTTGCTTATTGAAAACAAAAGAAATACTCTGGTAGACCTAACTAAGTTGTTGATATGCTAAGTGGCCCGCTTCAGATGAATCATTAAAATGTCTACACTCAGCAGGTAAAACAACACTCTGATACGGGGTGTTTTCTCGAAAGTTTGGTGAAACTCTGAATTCAGCTTATGTTGCAAACTAAGTGAAGAATTCAATTCCATAAAATTTAAGGAAAACTGAGAAAAAAAACTGATAAAGGAAATTAAAAAAGATCCTGCTAGGATCGAAACGTCAGTCCCTCTTTTCTTTTTACACATTCTTTTCCAAATCGGTGTTTTAGTACTTGGCGCCACCAAATTCTCCTGAGGCTTGATAAATGTGACACTGATACATGATTTTCTGTCGTCTTTTTATTTTGTGAGGGCGTTATTCAGTTTTAGACTAGATAATTTAAATGATATTTTTCTTTATCTGAGGAAATTCAATGAAAGCAGAAGATGCAAGAGCGGATGCTATATGGATTGTGTTTTGGTCTTCAACCAGTGGCGTCGTGCCCATTGGGGCCCGGGGGGCACAGGCCCCCCCCCCAATTTTGTCAAAGGTGTCATAAAATTTTGTCATAATTTTTAAAAAAAAAGAGTTTTTAAAATCGAAAAGTAGACTAAATAGTCAATTGCTCTTTGATGGTCGTTGCGGATTTTCCAAACGTCGCTCATGCCTACCAGCTAATTCTCACCCTGCCAGTCACTTCCTGCTCATGCGAGCGCAGCTTTTCGGCGTTAAAGTTTGTGAAGAATTCGTTGCGGACGAGCATGTCCCAAGCACGCCTGAGTGACCTGATGGTGCTGGCCACGCACCCCGACCGCGCGGAAGCGTGCAAGCAGACTGCCATTGACTCATTTTGGAATCTAACTCAGCGACGTTGAATGAAAACAGTGTCAGCAACTGAATTTCTTGTAGGGCCTACGAGAAATGGGGCTTCTGTTGACTGCTTGGTCAATGGTGGTTAATTGTTGATATTCAGTCAATCGAAACAGTTAAATAATTACTGGTTGAACCAAATGAACCAAATGTGCCATCAACGCTGCCATCGTTGAACAATATTATATACGTAGTCCCAGAGTAAGTGCAACCCGTCACCTTTGCCAAAGTCAGTCAATTTTCCATGAAAAAAATGGCAATTTTTTTTAATTGTTTTCTAATCCTGTAACACAGTTCGGAAAGCTAAGATAAATGTAATGAACAGAGATTATGGGACTCCATGTGAACTTCTTCTTAAGTAATGCAATCAGTTCGCTAAAAGGTCCACCAGGATAAATTTTCCTCATGATCTGATAGGTAGTTTCGAAAAAAATGAATAATAATAATCATTTCAAATACAGTCACAATTAACCTGGAAAATAATCACTTCGTTATCGCACGTTTTACCTTAGGTTTCGCTACTTTCGCTTTTTCTGCCCATGTTTTCAAACGGCATAGCTTTTTCTTCACCCAGTCACCACATCGCACGGGCATGGGCGGCGATCATGGATCAGCCAACACAAAAATGTTTCGATTTCTTAAATTTTGGGCGCTTCTGGGAGACGAGGAATTGGTAAACTGAGGAATAAATGGCGATCACTTCCTTCGAAAATATTTCCCAAAATAAAAAATTGCCGGACATTTTTATCAATTTTAGGGGTGTTGCTTACTGCCATAAGGCACGGGAAGTGCCGTTTCCTGCAATCTGAGGGGTCTGCCAGACGAAAAATTTCCTTGTACGCTGCGCGCCAACCTGTGGTGGCGCTCCGCTTAGATTGTCATCACCTGCTCACGCCCCCCCCCCCCCCCCCAAAAAAAAAATTCGCACGACGCCCCCAACCAGATCGTAGTTCCATCAGAGCTCGTCACTGTGGCACATTAAGGCTAGGCAGGCGTTCCGCGAGATGATTTATCTTGACTTCACTAAGTTGTCGGTGATCGGGAGCTTGAGTAGCTATAGGCTAATAAGTTTCAAAGAACGATTTATTCTGACTGAAAATAAATCAGTCAGTCTATACTTTTTATATACAATTAAAATACCGGTTCATTTAATACAAATCGGGCTTAGCCTTCTCAGTTAATTGCGCAATTAGGATCCACACTGAATCCAAGTGTACGTGATCCTATAATTATAGGCCTACCTGTTTACCTTTTTCTATTTAAACTCAGAATTAGACCTTAGACAAGGATTGGACCCGGGTAGAATTTAGGGCAGACAAATCTGTCTGGGGTCCACTTACTAATAACGGATGACTTTATTAGCCAGACCGTGGCGCAGCCCCACCCCCACCCCTCCCTTTTGCTGAGCCACCATCATGTGTATACAAAATAACGAATTACACGAAAAACATCACGGCTCACCGCCATTAAATTACTTGTGTCCTTCAAACTCAGAATTTCTAAGTAAAGTTTACCTTTAGTGCACAATGTTCTGATACGTCAAAGTCCAGGGGAAAGTTTATTGCTAGTTATATTTTTTAACCTGATTTCGGGGTTCAATATATTCTGGTTAAAAAGTATACCCACATGAATTATTGGGATACCCCAGTATTTAAGCCTAACCGGGCCTTACCTAAATATTAAAAATTGTTTTATCAATCCTTATAATGAAACTTAACCGTTTTATTATCTTCTCAATAACAACAGGTCACCCTTGGCTGCTGGGTACGTAACACAATACAGGGAGCTGCACGGAACGGTTTCAGTAAAAGAGCTGGGAAACTCAATCAAGTTATGTCATGGACTTAACCGTTCAGAACAATAAGTGCGACCCAGTAGTGTATAGCTAGGTTTTTAGTGGCCCGGTTCAAGACTGAGGGCTAGGGCCTTTCACCCTTACTTCATCTAAATTGCACTTGATAAAAACTCCTACATGCAAATATATGAAAACGATAAAAATACAAAATCACATTGAGCTCGGGAATAAATTTCGTGCGCATTTCCAGTGGACTTTCTGCATCTCTCCCTCTTTTCTTTCTTTTTTTTTGTTGTTATATTATATATATTCTTTTGTGTGCATGGAAGCAAGTGTTTCACTAATTTAGCGCATATTTCATTCACAGAAATTTTCAGATATGTTTGAATTACAGGTCAATAGCTGGAAACGGTATTCAAACTGAAGGCCTACGAGAATTGACATAAGTTCGTATAGTTAATTATACAGCCCAAACCTTTGCATTATAGTTTAAGTTTCTGTTCCGCCTCAACAAATTGCCGTTCTCGTCGTAACTCATATTACCTTTTCGAATAGCTATGTTTACTCCTGAGATTAACTTTCTCCTCTCGTTATTTGGTTCTATATAATTATCATCTTAAAGCTCAAAACTTAAGAGTTCAAGAGCGGCAGCTCTGGCATGCGTATATACGGTGGCCCAGAAACGACATTGAAAGAAGAAAGAAATAGATTGCTCTTCAAAATGATTTGTCACCAATTACAAAATAAATTCATGCATGGTAATGACATCCCCCTACCTATTTCCGTTATAGTCATCGATATCTGATTGGCCGAAACTTTTGTCACCATATTAAAGGTTAGATCTAAATAACCTTAGAGTAATTCGAGGTCGTGAGAAGGTACAAACCCCAATTAACTGGTGCCGTGGATTGCATGGATGACTTTGGTTTATTTAAAAGTCCACCCAACCCTACCTCCATGCTATTTCACGCTACCACCACTACTGCCCACTCCACCTCCATCCAAAAAAGAAATAGTAGATGGCATTCTACATCTAAGCAGGCTCAGTTTGTTAAATATTAGTCTTGGCCAAGTCGTTTGTAATACTCTTTTTCTCGCCTGCAAACTGTACATGCCTCAGAGTCCGTTTCTGCCTACCACGAATGTGCTTGCCCACTGTATTTTAGAAAATGAGGAAATTGCGGGCGCACTATAAGCATACACCACAGAGCTAACACAGAGAAGCTTTCGGCTGGCTTATACTGAAGCAGTTGCCTATAGTATACTAGGGTCTTAACAAGACTAGTTAAATATCAGCGCATTGGCCCATTTACTGATGTTTTCTCGATCTTTATAAACTGCGGACATTGTTCATTTCATCCCTCGATTAATTCCTTTGAATTACGTGCATGCCAAAACTTTGAATCTCATGAACCAGCAGTACTATAGTTGACAGGCTTGACAAAAGAGGGGGCAGGGGATCAATTAGGGGGTCAAGGGGACCAGGCAAACCCGTGACCCGGGTCAATAAGAAAGCCTGGAAGACATGAGATAAATGATAAGTTATTCTCATTTTCATTAGGTACCGTACCCCGAGGAGGAATGAAGATTTCCAATTAAGAAGAGGGTCCACTGCCATGTTTTCCCCTCGGTCCACCATGATCTTATTTCCGTGACTTCTTTCCCCAGGAACCCGTATCCGACTCTATAGATACCTCTCGTAGTTGGTCTACTACATCATATCACGAAGTACTGTACAAATTTAAATATGATGAACCACTTTATGTGTGGGTTACTAACGAAGCCTACACAAGATTGCTCTATAGCAACTTCGTTATCAGGCCCTTAGCCATCGGTCCCCCTTTTAGCCCTCTTAATATATCCTATATTTTCCAACCACTTCCAAATCATCTCGGGCCCCAAATTGAACCAGGGTTTGGGCTGTGCCGCATCTGAACTTCCCCTCTAACTCTCGTAACGTTTGGGAGTAATGTGGCCCTTCTATAAATGTTGGTGCCCCTAAAATTTAGCAGTCCTGGTTACTGGCCTGTCCGTGACTGACGTCATAACAATTATCCAAAACAAGTATATGTTTTTATTTGGGGGGGGGGGGCGTTGAAAATAAAAGACTATAGTTTAAGAATGTTGTGACTGTGACGTAATCAAAGTTTTCGGGGTCAAACCTATGGTGCGCCCCATGAACATCGGGTGCATCTATATAGCCATTTGCCACAAAACGTGTATATTTGTTATGCCCACCACATGTTGAAATACTACTATGTTAGCACGCCCTCGTATTTCGATGTTCGCCACAAGGACGTGAATATTCGGTTTGCCCCCCCCCCCCCCCATTAATTATGTCGAAATAGTACTATGTTGTATAGGGTATTGTTAGTGCACCCTGTTAGCATTAAACCTTCGAATATTCGCTTGTTAGTGCAAAATAAGGACTACAAGCTATTCGATTAAGGAAGTATAAGTAAATTTACAGTAGGCTGCCCGTGTAGTTTGGTTTTCTTGAGTGTTCTATACTCGCGTAGTTGTGACGTGTGGTAGCTCCCTGCTTCATGAGAGAACGATGTCATGTATAAAACCTTCCTCTAGTATTATTGTAAGACAAATCACTACAAATAATCAGTGGCGTGGCCAGACATTTGGAAATGAAGTGGAAGAGGCGAGCAGGAGAGGACAGCAAAATGAGCTCAACATGGGGGTGGAGGTGGGGTGGGGGTGGGGGGAGAGCACACAATGCAGGTAATGCAAGCTGGTTTGGCTTTGTAATTTTCATCGTTTCCAGTACTTATATCAGCTTCAAATCAACATAATATTGGAGGCCAGGGGCGGCGATTTGTTTCAAATATTGGGGGGGGGGAGGGACATTTGCTTGGATGCAGGCGAATTACTATCAAAGCGGAGCGCCACCATTAGTTGAAAATTTCTGGTTTTGATAGCCCCCCAGATCACCGGAAATGGCACTTCTCGGGCTTGAAAATGACCAACCAAATGTACACTTTTGCCTGAGAACCAAGTTTTTCCCAATTGTTTTTTTTTTTTCATTCATAACCTTTTTCAAGATTGTCACCAGTCACACATCATGTTCGACCTCATCGCATCTCCTGTGGATCATTGCTTTTGTAGGTAATTCTACGTAACGCCCCACAATACCCGTCAGCACCACTTGTCAAGGTTTTAAGCCCATTATTTGTTCAGAATTTGAATAATAAATTCACTTCAAAACATACCCATAATGTTGCACAAAATTTCATCTATGGACAACCAATATAGAAAAAACCCCTTCAACCCCTAACAGACCGGTCAAAATTGCACGAGTAGAGGGAAGTATGATGAAGAATGTTGGTCAAGGAAATTTCGAAAATTCAGACACAGTTAATTTATTGGTGTACAACTATTAAATCCTCTTTTAACGGCTAGTATAAAACTTCGATATCATAAAAAATACCAAAAAAATATGCTCGAGGGGGAGGGGGCGGTCTCCACCCTTCGCCCGCCCCCACCTTGGCTACGCGCATGCGGTTAGAAATCTTGTAGGAAAAAGGCCAAATGGAAACCCAGTGAACCCATATTAATGTGGATCATATATGTGATTGTACGTACACAAGAGATGTACATACATTATATGATAATAATCATGAGTGACAACATGCTATACGGTCACAGGTCACAGAAACGACCACGAAGAGTCATTTACCTCATGCAGCATGTGTTGGATGAAGTTTTAGCCACCGCCAAATATGATTTGGATAAATAATCTCACGCATTATTTTCTATTCATAGCCACACAAAAAATTATGCCACCAAATGTTGGGGGGGGGGGGATATTAGATACTACCGTACATCCCACCTAAAATGTATATATATATATATATATATATATATATATATATATATATATATATGTATATATATATATATATCCTGGTGTCTGCTCCTGGTGTATAAGTGCATTCATGGAATGGCACCCGCCTATTTGTAGGACGATCTGTCCTTCCAGGTCAATACTCGTTATACCTTGCGTTCTAGCAACACACTCACTCTCACTGTTCCCAGAACTAAACTGAAAACCTATGGCGACCGTGCCTTTACATCAGCCGGGCCCAAGCTCTGGAATGGTCTGCCCATATCTGTGCGGAGTTCTCCCACTCTCATTCAGTTCAAGTCTTGCTTGAAGACTCATTTTTTTAAGTTGGCTTTCTATTAGGTTGTACAGCGCTATTGAATACTTCGTAGATTTTAGCGCTTTATAAGTTCATTTATTATTATTATTATTATTATTATTATTATTATTATATATATATATATATATATATATATATATATATATATATATATATATATTCAGTTTCAATTGCAAATGTCATTGGGTGGACACCAGGAACGAGCAGAACACTTTTTGGGGCATGATCTCCCCCCCCCCCCCTCCCCTCGGCGATGACACTGCATTATTTACAAATCTGTCTTGAAAAATTACTCTCTAGTAATATATATATATAGCTGCATACAATTATCCTTGTTGTTGGTTTGGGGTGTACAGTTGTCGCTTGTAAACTAAGAGTTAACGAAATTTCATGCATGTTAATTAATTCATCTACATTATTTTGTCCGTATATCAAACTTCGTGGTACCTGATTGGTCGACACTAGTCACCAATTCAAAAACATAGACTGTTGGTTTTGAATACTGTGCATCTACGTTCTAATATGCGTAAAATTATATAACTGTTATAGCAAACAAATCATGATGTATCGCAATTACACTTTTGTAGAATATCAGAGAATCTTCTCCTGACCCGCGTCATTCCCAACCATTTGATTTTAAAGTACTTCCTTATTATCTTTCACCTAGCAATAGACGCTCAGTGCAAAGGCCTTGCTATTGTCTGGCAGTACCTCATATCTCCACGAGGATTTTCTTTCTAATAGAACTGTAGGCTTATAGTTTTACAATAGCTTATGATGTTAACGCTTATACCAGCAGTTTTCCATGTTTCAATGTCGGCTCGTAAGAAAGTATATATGTATATATAAGAGTTTATGTTAATGATGTCAGAAGATATCTTGGTGTCAATTACAGACGTATATATACAGTCATAGTTGAAGGCAATGATGTAGGTCAGAAGGGAATCTTCTTGTCTGAGAGATCCTTATCTCACAAACACTGACTAACTGTTTCGTACAATTGCGGACGGGATACATAAATTTCCGAATTTTAAAACAATAATTGTGTAATTAAAGGGACACGTCAACTACTACAAACTGATTAAGTAGTGATATTTATTATAATAATAGTTAATTTGAATTCTCTGAGCCTATTGTATAACAACTTTCCGAAGCCTATTTGAATGCATTTATAAATATACATTCTGCTGTAGGTTTCACAAATTATATTGTTATTGCACAGGCGATACCAGTTTGTCGCTGTGTATTTGCTTTTGGTTGTTGTATTAAAGCAACCTACTGTATATATATATATATATATATGTATATATATATATGTATATATGTATGTATATATATATATATATATATATATATATATATATATATATATATATATATTAATATATATATATATATATATAACTATATATATATATATATATATAACTATATATATATATATATATATATATATATATATATATATATATAAACAGTAGGTTGCTTTAATACAACAACCAAAAGCAAATACACAGCGACAAACTGGTATCGCCTGGGCAATAACAATAGCTATTGCCGGATAACTTACCCACGAATTAGTCTTCCTGTTTCTTTGACCTATAGCCTATTCATCTTTACCTTAACCTTACAGTACGCAAATTTCTTTGGTGTATAGCATGGCATGGGTCGTTCCATGAGATGCATCAGCTATGCATGCCCGTTGAGCGGAAGTTTTCTGTACGACGAATCATAGCACTGAACTACATGCATAAATGAGATCACTCTCGGCGGCCTTAGGAACTTCTTCCTCAAGCTAAGAATCTGTTAGGTTAGACTAGCGGGATTTGATGTTCAGTCGTTCACCAGTGTATGTATTCAAATAATGTCCAAACCAAAATATCGATATACGCCGATTTTACTCCTTGCAGTCGGTTTGGTATTTACAGTCATGATCGCTTGGAACAACCGGCTGATGACTAAACCTTTGATATGTTCAAACCAACAGTGCAGACGACAAGGGGGTAAGTTCAGACACATTATTTGATTGAATGTAGCCTACGCATATATCGAAGCTGAACATATAGTCAATTAGCAGCAATTTGGTTCTCTGTCACCCAGTTGTTCGAATTTAAAAAAAAAACATTTCTCACGTTATTGTCTTTAGCTGTGATGTAGGCCTATATACTCTCGCATCACCATGCAGCGGGCCGCGTAATTTTTTTTCCTAGGAGGGTTAGGGGCAATTATCATAATGATAATTACCCCTAACCCTCCTAGGAAAAAAAATTACGCCAGCGGGCCTACCGCCCACACTGATTATCGTTTAGTTTGAGCAGGGATGTGTTATTCATAACACACTTCCTGTGTTATTCATAACACACTCCCTGCTACAGGGATGTGTTATTAATAACACATCCCTGGTTTGGACAAGCGGTAATAAATCCAAGATTTGAACTAGAACTGCTTTTGCCGGCAAATACGCAGTATACGCAGTATTGTATAGCGCGTGGAGTGAATCCAGTATTACTATATATAGGAAGAACTTTTCGGATTTAGGCTGCCCGTTATTGGTAAATAAACAGTTGAGGCTCCAAAATTTGGGACTAACTGACGAGCCCAAGTTTACATGGAAGATGGTCAGGAATGGTCACATGATGTCATATCTGCCAATCAGATGCAATAATGAAAATAACAGATAGAAAGGGGTCTATGTTATTAATAGTGAGAGAATAAAGTGTCTGGGCGACACAAGTTTCACAATCGAGCAGATTCATTATTAATTCACTGATAAATATTCATGACGAGAAAAACTCTGGGAAAGTGGCGAATATCCGGTCTATTGAAATATTATTTTGAGCAATTTTAGATTGTGTCGATAACTTGAGAAATCGACTCATTAAACAGCTTGAAATATTCGGCTATAATTTTGAACGTTTAAATGCTGCAGGAAAGTGAAATTCTTAAGAATTTGTAACAATTCTTGTGCAAATTGTTTGAAAAGTACAATCAGACAATATATCTAAGCGGCTATGAATATAACAAACACTACCACCATTTTAAATAGTGCTTATAGTGATTCCTAGATCCGCTAAATTGCTCATATAGCCTCCTATTCATAATTTCTGGCGTGACAAGGTCATGATCACACGGTTACAGTCTCGATGTAAGGTGGCTGGGGTCGACTTTTAAAAAGTACTTTGCACGACCCCATTTTTTTTGGGGGGGGGGTGATCGGTTTCCATGGTTTTCAGAGTTATGTGACAATCTTTTTAGTTACAAGCATTCATTATTGCAAAATTAAACAATTTTAAGTACTATAGACCGATGCCTCTCCTTGCTTCACTTTAAAATATATTTTAAATAGCTTATTTGTATGACTACTTGAATCTTTGAGTCAGGCTATATTCACATGCCACAATAATGCAGATTAAATCCTTAAAAAATATGTATGTTTGGTGAAAGTTATTTTGTCGGAAATTGGTGGTAGCTAGACGTGGTCTGGATTTACCAGTTCATCAACAAGCTTTGAAACATGAAAAGGATATACTAAGCAGAAAGCGATACATTTTTATTATAAGTCATATCCTGCTGGTTTTTATGAACTGTTAAATACCGCACATTCATACACTTTATGGGTGAGAACTATCTCATTCAAAAAAAAAATGTTTACAAGGTCTGGCGAAAAGAAAAAACTAATGAAATTTTAAAAAATTATGACAAAATTATGGCATATTGTTGAAACTATTTAATGTATTATTTTACGGTGGAATGCGACCAGTTTACCAAATGAAGGCATTTACAACAACAATATTCCGGTTTCAGTATAGTTCGATGATACAGTTAGGGTCCTGTTGGAAAACGCGGTGAATGGAATAGTTCATATATAGCTAGATTTATATATGATGTGGAATTATGTACAGGATCTATAGTTAAGAAAATACAAATTTGCGACGTTCCACTTTTGCGATATTCATAACTGAAGTTACTTTGCCCCATAATAGTCAGATGTAATGCCACAGACTCCAGACATTGCTTTATTTGTCATAGTGACTTCCATGGCGTCACTTCTCTGTTTTATTCAAGTCCATTGTTAGTTCATAACGTATCATATTCAAATGTTGGTATAATACTTTTTAAGAAAAAGTCGCCCAGGAAAGAACCTGGGCACGAAAACCAAACTACTTAACGACTGATCTGCTTCCAACCCCAGTCCCCTTGCATCGGGACTGTGACTGTGTGATCATCGTCAGATGTGCATCAACATTCCCCTCGAAAGGGAACAGATACTACACATGATCTTAGTATAATGATCTCCACGTTAGTTATTAGTAGTATGCACAATTATGTTGTTTTTCTCGCCATAGTTTTCCCTCTCGGGAAACCAAAAACTGTTTTTTTTTAAGGAAAAGTCCGCCAGGAAAGAACCTGGGCACGAAACCAAACTACCAAACGACTGATCCGCTCTCAGCCCCAGTCCCCTTACATCGGGACTGTGACTGTGTGCTCATCGTCGGGTGTGCATCACCATTCCCCTCGAAAGGGAACAGATACTACACATGATCCTAGCCAAAAGGCCGCAACCAAAAACTGTTAGCAAACTGCTTGTCTGCTGCAAAAAAAAAAGACTGTGTAGATTAATATGTAAAAGTTAGAGGGCGTGACGTCAGGCCCTCTAACTTTTACACCGTTATGAAACCATAGATATGGAATAGTGTACTCCGGAGATGATACCAAAAGCCACCGAGGGAAACACGTATGTTAGTGGGCTAAAGTTGTCTGGTTTGGTTGGAACGGATCTGTTTTCGGACAGCTTTTATCTGCCATAAAGGTAATTTTAGGACACATAACTCCTTAATCTTATGTGAATAACTTCCTGTGTAGAGGATAAATGTTCATTATGTCTTCCTTTATTATCCGTGAATATAGTTCAATGCTGCATATATAGATTGATCGATCAACACATTCCTCCGCTTTGCAAATAAATAATTTTCAAAAAAAAAAAAAGTTTGATCTAGTACATGAAACGGAAATGAGGGTGGAAAATCTAAAAGAGTGAAATATACGAAAAACCTATATATCTTGCATATATTAATGAATAGGCGGGGCTTAACGTAATATTACGAAAGTTTCAATGTCTCATCAACCGTATATGTCCGATTTACTTCATACTTGGCATGGTGCAAGGGCGGCGGAACCGGGGGGCACAGGGGGCACGTGCCCCCCACTTTTCCTCAGGGTTAAAAATGTGCCCTTTTTCTACATAAAAATTGAGGTGTCTCAAGTTAGCAAGAGGCCAGGGAACCGGAATGAACACTCGGGAAGGGCCGTTTCTGGCCATCTGAGGGCTTTGTAAAACCAAAAATTTTCTTGTACGCTCCGCGCCAACCGATGGTGGCGCTCCGCTCAGATAGTCGTGCATACAACTTTGGATATTGCAGAGCTAGTATGCATATTTTCTATGAAAGGGGTGGGGGGGGGGGCGTTGATGGAGTGATGTGTATACGCAAAAAAAAAGATAATACAATAAGAGTAATAAAGAGTACTAGATATAAGGCTACATCAGTCAAATCGAATTTCTGCAAAGTGCCCTTTGATGTCGGTGCCCCCCAGATTAAAAGTGCTTCCGCCGCCCTTGGCATGGTGATGTAACTACATACTAAGTATATGCTCTTTACAACAATAAGTTTACTTGATTAATATCCAGGAGTGGGTGGGGATTAATGGGAAATCTTCAAAACAGCTTGTAAACACGTTATCTCCACAAACACAAGTTGAATCAATGTCATACTTGGTAGGTAGATGACCAACGATGGGTAGATGTGCCTATTGTTTCTGGTTCCATCTCATCAATATTAATGAGTGGTCAAGGGCTTACCCTGTGATGAGTAGATGGGTTTTGGCACCCAATTGGGACAATTTTTTTCTATACTGTAGTGTCATGTCCCGCTTCAGAGCACTCGTATTGTCAGTACGAGCAGTATGAATACCATGTTTCTATCAGATCAAGGTTAGGAACTGTTTGTGCTGACAATCCCAGTGCTTTGAGAGCATTGGAGTACAGTTTAGAGAGGTACGGTATTAGCATTAGGAAATTGTCCCATCTGGCTGTTTTTGATTCCTATGACATGAATATTGATGAATGGGTAGGGCTTAACGTAACATTTGTCTCATGCTGGTATGGTGATGTTGGGACAAAATAAACATTTTCTTCTATATGTCATTAGTATCATCAAATTGCAAGAAATGGCTTTGAAACACAAGACAAGACCCAACTGTTCCATGATTTTCATCCTTGACATATTAAGTTTGTAACATTACATTCATAGAACCAACCGTGTTGTTTGTTGTGTGCATATCATGAATATTAATCAGTGAACATAAAACTCTTCATCAGATATCTCTGAAGTAGTAATTAGCTGTATACATATGTACTTGGATAATACAATGTGTTATGGATAATACAATACCCATAATGTATACAGATACAGTACATGCTTGTACGGTCATAACATTTGACCTCATTAATATTCATGCATGTATCTGATTTTGTACGAGGTCACTAAGTAGACTTTGTCAACATGATACCTGATGGTACCTTCCTTTATTTGTTGCTGCATTAGTCAATACATAATCCCTCTTCATTGTGGTGCGCTCAAGGGCATGATTATTACCATGTATGGCTTACCACACTATGCATATATTTGGGCATCGGAAGCACTTAACGTTTTCGTTTTCTGGTTCTGTTTTAAATTACAGAAAACTGGGCAAGATATCGAAAGAAAGATAACGATTATTTACCTACTTTCACTAACCATAACTCCAATCATTCATCCGTATTTGGTAAAATCCGAAATGAAACGGTAGGTGCAACTCTTTTTTTTATTTATTTTTTTTTATTTATGCGGAAGGATATTTGTCGTTATTTTTTAACTGAATATCAGTTTGGTTAAGGGGAACATGGAAACGGGGCATGCAGAGGCATATTGGGGCATCATAGTTTTTACCCAGGCTCTATGATACAACCGGCGGTATTGGGCCAATGACACAAATGGCGTAGTTTGAGCCTCAACCGCCCTCGGTACTGCATGGGCCATGGTAGTTACACAAATGGCGTAGTTTGCGCCTCAACCGGCCGGCGGTACTGGGCCAATGACACAAATGGCGTAGTTTGAGCCTCAACCGCCCTCGGTACTGGGCCAGTTACACACATGGCGTAGTATGAGCATCAACCGGCGGTACTGGGCCAATGACACAAATGGCGTAGTTTGCGCCTCAGACGAAACTTTTGCGATCACGAAGAAACCGACATCCATCTTTATATTGTGTCCTTCTGCAAATTCCACACAGGAGCCGCTCTCCAGCGGGGCAAATTCTCTGATATCACAAAGTCATGTCTTTTGTTATTAGTTGTGTTTGAAACATTTAAACTGTTTGTGTGTGATATCTTGTGTTTGGTGTTTCATGTCCAGTCAGCTCTTTCCTTGCTTGACATGCAAATGTATGATAGAAACATTTTACTGTTTGTGTGTGTGATATCGTGTGTTTGGTGTTTCATGTCCAATCAGCTCTTTCCTTGCTTGACATCTGTTTGATCTTACAAAGTTGTCGACAATTGACAATTCATAATCATGGACGTTAAAATATGAATGTAAGAGACTGACTTCGGTCAGCTTGCGGATTTGATAAGCCAATGATGGCTTGTTCGCAAGTTCCTGCTTGCAGGAGGATCTAATATACATACATACATGTCCAATCAGCTCTTTCCTTGCCAGACATGCAAATTGTACTGTTTGATAGAAACAATTTACGATAATACTGTCTTGTAATAAAATTTCACTTTCTCTTTGCAGGACCTTTTGATAGTCTTCTTCGCTGTTCCGAAGACTGGAAGTAGATCGCTCTCAAATCCATTTAATGTGTTATTCACACATACCTTAAATTATAGTTTCACAATTGTTCCAGTAAGTATAGTACTCAAATATGCATTTCTACGAAAAATGTAAATTGGTGTTTATTGATCAGGAGCGATGACGGAGCCATCGGAAGTGACGTGGTGGGGAGAGACATGGAAAACATTTCTCCTTCCTACACTTTTGCAATATTAAAAGTTCTTTCTCTCTCTCCCTGTCTCGCTCTTTTCTACCACTCTTTTTTTTAATGTTTTTTTTTGGTGGGGGTGGGGTGGGGGTGTGGGTGTGGGTGGTGGCAAACTGCAGATTTAACACCCCACACCCCACACATGCACCCACCAAAATATCATCTTCAAAACTAGAAAAATAACCTCTTATTTATTCGTGCAGGTGAGTAAATTTACACTTTCGCCAGGGTTCATTTTGTGGGCAAGTTTTGAGGCAACGTATTTGGTTTACCACTCAATAAAAGTGATCCGTGCCATTGTCCCTTACTATTCATGACCTGCGCTCAAAGTTTTTGTATCCCCCCCCCCCCTCCCTCATATGTAATCCTCTTCTGCCTCGTCTTGATAAATGGGGAAAGACAGAGGCCAGAAATAATCAAAAAGAGATAGAGAAAGAGAGAGATGGAGAGACTGCAGGGACATATGGGTGGGGAAATGGGGGGGGGGGTTAACCGGAATGGGACCTCGTTGATCAACACTTTGGAACTTTAAAGCTAATTCGCATTACAAACATGGAATGACATTTACACTTTAAACATTTATCTAGCCACATCTTCCTCTTTCTACTAAATGTTACACTGCCAGTAGATAATCGGGCAATGTGTATCCATCAAAATTCAGCGGGCTTCGGTTGGAGGGGGGGGGGGCAAGACAAAGATGAAACAAATCAATTAAGTAAATAACAAATAAAAACGAAACAACAAATAGTCTGGAAGACAAAACAAAACATAATGAACAAAACATTGCATTGGACTCAAACACAAGTGACGAGAAACACCTATAGAGAGACAAGACCCTACTGAGACGAAACCAAACATAGCATAGGACAAGTAGAAAAGTAACGGATTAAAAACAATTGACGAGAAACACCTATAGAGACAAGAACCAAGTCGAACAAAACATAGCATTCTAGGAATAAGACCAAACAAACATGCATGTCAGACATGAAATTAAAGGGGGAACCTGTCATTCCGAACGGAAAGGTTATGTTGTTTTATCTATCTTTTAAATCGTTGTGCAGGTACGCCTGGTATCTAGATAGCGATAATGAATAGATAGTGTATACGCAAATTTGTGGTTTTACGAAGCATCATCCGGCGTGTCTTCTTTTGTTACAGAAGGATCAACGAAAAACCAATGATATACTGACGTCATATCTCCTGAATATGCATGAGCCAGCTTTCATCCGAGGTCACTTTCCGGTCGTACAATTACCCAGGTATTCTGTAAATCTAAAACATGGAGATATATCAGTTGATTATGATGTCGGTGGGGGAGGGTGTGGTGGGGTGGAGTGGGGTGGGTGGATGTGGAGGTGGGGGTGGAGATGAGTGGATCGGTGGAGGGTGAGGTGAATGGGAGGATGATGTGTTAATGTGGAATGCGTCATGGGTGATAATTTTCTTTGGTGGCTGGATTCGGTGAATCCATTCTATTTTAACTGCGAAAGGGAAATATTCAGTGTAGTGTGCCACATGCAGTTGCAGAACATTTGTTTCCACTCTGTTGAACCTATGGAGGGGTGTGGGGGTGCAGAGGGTGGATAGAGGAAGTAAGTTGCTCGAAACCTGGACCAAGACCTCATACTTGGCTATATACACTTTATAACTATCCCCTATACACGCACTGCTTAATTATGAACCAGTCGTTATATAGCCGTCAGTTTTATATTCCACATATCAGCTGTCTGTCTTGATTTGTTCCGAAGTCATGGTTTCCACATTACGTCTCGTACATATTTGAATTTGTGTAACATTCATTTTTACCTTGACATTATGATATGTTCTATTTGGTTCTGTTGCAGGAATTATGTTGGTATCAGCGTGTTGAGGGACCCATTAGAGAGGTTCATTTCTGAGTTCAATTTTGTCAAGTATGGAGATGGTCAAATTAATGCGTCTCAAATTATTGCTCACACAGCACCCGACTTCGTAAGTGATTTAAATATTTGTATTATCTCTGTTATGTATTCCTACTTAAAGTTAATAATTTGCATAACTGATTATTAAAAAAAAAAACATCTTATCTAACTGATTTAGTCTCGGTTTTATACATCTATAATGTCAACATTGTGATATCCCCTTCAAAGTAACCTCTATCTTATACTGCAATATAAAAGGACAAGTTCATTGTAAATACTTTTACATTTTTGCTTGCAGTTGTTAACTCTTGATGAATGTGTTCAACAGAAGAGTCCATTTTGTAGCAGGGAGGTTGTATCCAGCTTCACGCTATCCTTCTTTTGTGGTTTCGATAAAAGATGCAGGTAAGAAGAGAAAGCAATTCATATCTCCCTGTTACTCAATTCGGACCTTCTAACCTTGGCAGCTTTGCGGCGTAGAATTTTTGTGGATGCTATGCGACATTGACATCACATAATAATCTAGGTACTTAGCTTGATTAGCAGACAGTAAAGTTTCATTGCAAACTTTGAAGTAAAATTCGACAATCTTGAAACTCCACGTTGCGTGCCGTGAATAGAATTTCAAATGTGGAGGAGTGGGAGAAGGGGGGGGGGGTGGTGTTGGGGAAATTCTAGACAGTAAATGGAACATTATGAAGCATATTTAGACTAAACTGGGTTTAAACATAGATTTAAACGCAATGTTGTGCTAATAAATTCTTTGAATTTTGGAAAAAATCCCCCTTCTCTGAAGGTCCCCCCCCCCGACTTACCATAGGGGGAATGACCGCCCACCAATCCCCCTCTCATTGCGCAAGCCATTGTTTTTTTACATGAGTAAATGGCAATAATTATCTTGTGAATGGAAAGCTGAGTAGAAGGCAAAGACATTAATAATTTTAACTCATGAACAATTATTTTGATGAGCGAATTGACGCGGTTGTCTTTGTTAACAATTGCCATCTTATTTAATACAATGCTTTGTACGGGTTTCATAAAGATGCCGAACCAAGGGTAAACAAAGTTGCTTGAAGTTGATAAGTAGAAGTATATAAGTTTAAATAATTGAAACACGTGTTCCGAAAGCCACTAAAAACGCTCAAACAGTTCACTAATTGGACTTCCTGGAAGTCTAATACTTTTCTGGGGTGGGCGGTATCAGGGGGCGGTAGCAGGGGGGGGGGCAGGCAGAAACTAATTTCTAGAAGAAAAACCATTTTGGTAGGGAGTATGTAAGCATTGTGTGCCAATTTAGCATTTCTGGGATGTTGTGATCTCTTGTACCAGTTAATCTCCTTGCTAAAATTTCGATAAGAACAAGTGGTACCTTTTAGTTTTGCTACTGTATCGGGATGACATTTGCTCTCAATAATGCAGGGATTCTACCAATTACGCCCTTCCAGAAGTTTAGGTATAAGCTTACTTTCATCTGCTGTCCTATTTCATTCTTTCTTGTTCTTTGTTGAGATGTAAAGTCAACTGCTATCATTATTGTTTTTGGCAGAGTAGCCAACGAATGGACTTATCGACAAGCAACGAGGAATGTCGAGGAAAAGTTTCTTATGGTGGGAGTGACTGAAGAGTTAGATAATACAATAAAACTATTGGAGAGACTCTTACCAAATATGGCTAACGGAGTTGAGAAGATCTACAACCAGAAACAAACAGGTATCAGCAGTTTAGACAGCATTTAAAATCGTTTCTTAAGCGGGCCACGATTGAATGTGACCCAGAATCATATAGACCTGTTTGTGTTAAGGGGATAATTGTGTGGGGTTAGCTGGTGCTTAGGCTACGTCTTGTTTCCACTACGACTGGCAAAGAGTTTTCCAGTTGTCGGTCGGTGACCATCGAATAGTACGAGTCGATTTACAACGATGCATCTGCCCAGTAGAATATTTGGCATGTGTTACAAACCAAAACTCATATGGTTCAGCCAAACATGAAAGATATTTCAGAAGGAAACGAGTTGTGGAGAATGGGGAAGGGTGGGGTGGGGGCAGTTTGGTAAGTTTCGGACAATGAGTTTATCTCTAGGATGTTCAGGAATTGCCTTCACAGTCGACCGCTGTTATCATGCACTGAAATCCACAGCTTTATTAGTACATTATAACCACACCATCCATATTATCGATATTCAACTAGTTGCATGAGGACAATGCCTCATTAGCTTCATGGGGTGGGGATGGAGGAGGGGGGGTAAGCACTCGATGTATCATTTCCTCTCAGTTAGTTTTCTGCACATTTTGTTTTACAAGTACTCTTAATATTTAATCTTCTAACATGACCATCACTCAGTGTAAGTTGTGTTATGATCAACCATTGATTTCTCGTTTTTTCTCTCCTTTCTCCCCAGTTAACAGACAGGCTTACGTCACGCATACAAAAGAACAGCCCAGTCCTAGGATACGAGATAAATTGCTACGTATGATGTACTGGGAATACAAGTTTTACTATCACGTGAAATCAAAGTTTCTAGACTTAAAAAAGATGTTTGGCTTACCAAAAACATGAGAAGGAACGTGCGCATGTAACGAGTACAATATCATAATCATGTTCAGTCCCCACTACATTGCTATGACATGGATTACCATGACACTAGATTGCTATGATATACTAGACTAATATGACACTACATATACTTTACTGTTATGATGGCACTACATTACTATCACACTAGCTTACTATATAGTATCATATGACACTATAGATTACCATTACACTAGATTAATATGGCAGTAGATGACTACGACACTAGATAACTATGACACTATAGATTGCTATAGCACTAGATTGTTACCTCAGTTGATAACTATGACACTACATTACTACGACACTATAAATTGCTTGACACTATAGATTGCTATTACACTAGCTTGCTATGACACTATAGATTACCACCATTACACTATAAGTTAATATGAGGGTAGATTACTATGACACTAGATTAATATGGCAGTAGATTACTATGACACTAGATGACTATGACACTATAGAATGCTATGACATTGTTATAGCACCAGATTGTTTTAGCACTAGATTGTTATAGCACTAAATTGCTATAACACTAGATTGCTGTGGCATTTCGAAGCTATGACACTAGATTATTATGACACTATATTGCTATGGCACTAGATTAATATGGCAGTAGATTACTATGACACTAGATGACTATGACACTATAGAATGCTATGACATTGTTATAGCACCAGATTGTTTTAGCACTAGATTGTTATAGCACTAAATTGCTATAACACTAGATTACTGTGGCATTTCGAAGCTATGACACTAGATTATTATGACACTATATTGCTATGGCACTAGATTAATATGGCAGTAGATTACTATGACACTAGATTTCTATAGCACTAGATTGCTATGACATTTCGTAGCTATGACACTAGATTACTAAGTCACTAAATTATTCTATTGAACAACCTTTCAGCTTTTCTTCTTGCCTGCACACAAGATACCATTGTATAGCTGGTTACTATACTTTAAGGTCAACTTTTGACAACATCTTACATAGGTATAATGGGATAATAAAACCCGTTCCAGCTGCACATATATAGCTGAAGTTAAGTGTATTTAATAGAAAGATTGTAGTTTCCAACCAGCTGCTTTAATGACACGAAGGTATAATTGTACGCGGACGATGGGACGTGGTTCCAGCTATACGGGGATTAATTCACAAAAAGCTGGTTTACTCTCTACTGAGTTTATGTTGATACTGCCCGTCAGTTTAGTCACATGACGGTGTATAGTTAGCTTGATTAGTCAATTTTGATTTTAAGCAATGAATTAAAAGACAATTTTATGTTTCTTTTCTATTTTATATATTTGCTCTTTCTTCTTTCTTGTTTTGAGTTGTCTCTTTTCTCATTCCCTAACTTCCATAGTTACGGGGTTTTCCAAACTAATCAATTCATATCTAAGTTTTGGGCAATGTTTGGTGCAGGCTGGTTAAGTTTGTCGACCAACGAAAATCCGCCAGCTTCAAAATAGTTTGTGGTGAATACCGTCATTGTCAATTTATAATACATGTTCTCAAGTTGCTAACATTAATACTACATGTTTTTGCCAACATAGCATTACAAATATAACACATTTTCCAGACAGAAAGTGGGTCAGATTCAATCTCTCTATCTCTGTATGCAGAAGTTTAAAATTTAAGCATGGTAATTTCGAGTAAAATCGAGTGCTGCACAGCAAGTTTAGCGTTAATTTCTTGTCGCACTGTGATTAATATGAAAGCACGGGATGACAAACTCTAATGGACAACGCATTAAGATTATGGATTATTATGTTGTCATCGCTCCCACAAGGAGGAGAAGATATTAATTGTATTTCGTTGGACAGTTGAGCATGCATATTGTGGCTCAGTTGCCATCGCAACGGTTGTTATGGTATAATATTGTTCCGTAGTAGCAGGTCTCGGGGAGGGGGCTGGGGGTCATCCATTGTAGAGTAACATTTCCTTGGGAGGGATTCAAAGCTGTCCGTCCGTGTGCGCGTGCGTGTGTGTCTGTTACATCGGTAATTTCGTGTCAAATACTCCTTCAAAATAATGACTGGGACGATTTCCCTTAAACTTAATTGGTATAGGAAGGTGCCCTAGGGATGTTGCGTCTCGCAGACCCTTGTAACATGTGGGTTTTCCGCTATAACTCCAAGGGTAATATTGAATTGACATGGAACCTTCACAGGTATAATGAGAATGTTAACGTCTATAAAAAAAAATATGTGGTTACCATGGTAACTGAGGTAACGGGTTCAAAGGTCAAATGTTTATTTTAGTGCAATTTGTGTCAATAAATCCTAAACAACAATGTCAAGTTTCCTCAAATGATTCGTAGAAAGGTACCGCATCATGAGAACTCGGCAGAACGACAAATTCAGGGTCACGGGTGATTTTTTTTTGAGGGGGGGGGGGGCTATCACTTTAAGGGGAGATACTGAATTGACATGCAACCTTCACAGGTATACTGGATCGGCGTATGCATAAATCTGGACCGACAATGTCAAATAAGAGACGCGCAAAAAAAACTAGGCCTACCAATTGTGGAAGGTCAACTGATGTGCCCCCTTGCAGCACTCAACAACCTTGAATGTGTATTCTACAACAATTAGGCCTATGTACTGATCTCATAGCTACCATATTCCTTGTGAAGATATGTGAATAATGGAATCTAGCTAAATGGTACATTTCCCCAATGTTTACCGCAATCACTTTCAATTCCAAAATTGCCATTTTGAGTATTTGCTTTCAAACAATCGAACTGCAGCTGAAACGCACGTACCGCCGGTATACTGATTGCACGTCCCATTATAACTTGATCTGTATAATGCCCCGTAGATAATATTACCTTATGGTACATAACAAAGACATTTAGTTAATTGTAGACGTTGTAGTATGCATTCTCGTCGGAGAGCATTTGTGCTGGGAATGGAGGCATCGAGGTGAATGGCCCCTCGATCTCCTCTGTTATTAAGAAAGTACACTTGAAAGTATGCCTTACAGGCTGCAACAGTTTACACGAAATTTTGTATATGTTCCATACATCATGCCACATACTTTGAGGTGCATATCAGTGTCCCTTCGATCCCCCCACACCCCTCCCGTAAAAAGTTTTTTTCTTCAAATCAAAGTCCCAACTTATGGCAAACTTGTTGTATGGTTAGGCAGGCAATATATATGCCTACATAGAATTCCCCTAACATATTTAATTTCTCCACATCCGCCACTGTCAAATACCATCATCACTTATCCATTGGAGGGGCCTATCTGGGCCTAATTATAACCGTAGTGTAAGTTTCATAAATATTCGGGGAGGGGTGGGGCGCGGAGGGAGAGTAGAGGAGACAAACTTTCTGGTGCTATATTCACTTAGACAGATGGAGTCTTCTTTCATTTCTTTGTATACGGCCAACAATTATACCAACATCAAAGTTATGAGATTAGGATGATCCTTGCACACATTATTACTGCCCAGATTCAGCCCAAGTACATTACATATAACCTTCCACTAAACCTGACCCTGCCATTGCAGTCCACATTCACATCTCGCGGCTCACCGGCTTTCATACGACGTTCGTGTACTTCTTGATTTCCTCAGAGGGTAGAACACTGCACAAAAATTGTATAAATTTCCGCACACAACAATTTCTGTGGCACATACCTATACTTCGGATACTCGTGGAAAAGATAGAATACACCTATTAAAAGCCCCATTGATTTAAACTTCGTAGCAGATGTGAAAATGTACAATATTCTATGGTGGTATTACGGATGCAGCTATAACCGGTGCAGGAGTAATACACGTGTATGGTTGGCCAGAGTGGACAAAACTCGGGAATTTAAATTCCCGAATTTTGTCCACTGTGGCCAACCATACACGTGTTTGACTAGACTAGCCCAGTTTGCATTGAGGTAATATTGCACCTCAATTGACATATCAGTTTTTCAGCCTTTTTATTACAATGATTTGTCGTGTTGTGTTATTCTAACGGAAGCAGGTCACTTCGCCCAACAACCATTTCGCCCAACCTTACCATTTCCCCCAACCATCCTGGCCATTTCGCCCAACCAGCCTGGTCATTTCGCCCAACCAGCCTGGTCATTTCGCCCAACCAGCCTGGTCATTTCGCCCAACCAGCATGGTCATTTCTCCCAACCAGCATGGTCATTTCGCCCAACCGTGTTGGTCATTTCGCCCAACCTTATGTTTACTAATATTCAGTCGGAATAATATTACTTTTTCTGTTCCACTAGTTTAACTTGATTTATTTTGGGTTAGGTTACTTCGAAATAGGTAAATAAAAAAGTGAGTTCCGCTCGATATCGATCGGAGTCTGAGCAGTTATTTCGGGTATAATGGGAGGATTACACTACTTCAGGCGTTTACGCATACAATGGAAGTTATATTATTATACAAACACAGGGGAATCGGTCTTCATAAAAACCTATCAAACCTAACCCCTAAAACACTGATCCATCCCACTGACTAACAATTCCCGAACGTTTCCTTGTTAAATTGGAAAAAAAAACAATATAAAACCCGTCCGTAACTTGAATTACTATATTTAATCAATGTCACACTTTATCAATGTAACCACATATGTAATCACATATGTTATCAATTTAACCACGACTTCAAGTTTCCTTAAAACTCGGTTCGTATCCCGTAACGTTAACAATTCCCGAACGTTTACTATATCAAACCTAAACCTAACCCATAAAACACTGATCCATCCTCAAGATTCCTTAATATTCGGTTCGTATCCTGTAACGTTAACAATTCCCGAACGTTTCCTTTTGAAATATCATATTTAATCAAGGTTGGGCGAAATGACCAGACTGGTTGGGCGAAATGACCAGGCTGGTTGGGCGAAATGACCAGGCTGGTTGGGCGAAATGGTAAGGTTGGGCGAAATGGCAGTTGGGCGAAATGGTTGTTGGGCGAAGTGTCCTGCTTCCGAATAATATAACTTCCATTGTATGCGTAAACGCCTAAAGTAGTGTAATCCTCCCATTATACCCGAAATAACTGCTCAGACTCCGATCGATATCGAGCGGACCTCACTTTTTTATTTACCTATTACGAAGTAACCTAACTTACCCAAAATAAATCAAATTGAACTATTGGAATAGAAAAAGTAATATTATTCTGACTGAATATTAGTAAAAATAAGGTTGGGCGAAATGACCAACACGGTTGGGCGAAATGACCATGCTGGTTGGGCGAAATGACTATGATGGTTGGGCGAAATGACAATGCTGGTTGGGCGAAATGACCAGGCTGGTTGTGCGAAATGACCAGGCTGGTTGGGCGAAATGGCAGTTGGGCGAAATGGTTGTTGGGCGAAGTGACTAGAACACACTTCGTGTACAACTCGCATCAATTCCCTTCAAACCACCGTATAATACAAGAACATTGTGACATTGTGAATGTCATACACCTGAAATACCGATCAGGGGTTGCAGCGCTAGCTCCAGCTCAGTGCACTGAATTATTCATATCTTGCTCGGGATGAAGTTATTGTATTTTGTTTTTTTCTCCACCTGAGGGTAGTCTGTGGCTCCGCCTATTTTCTATAAGACCCCGCCCTTTCTCCAGCTGAGGGTAGCTTGAAATGTCGATCAAATCACATTGGCGATGTCCATTGGCTTAGATATGAAAGTAAGCCTTAGTAATACATATTCATATTACCCAACTATCGATTATGTACTGTTTGGCCCGCGAAGCTGGAACTCACCGCTGTCTGCTGAAAAACAATGTTCTTGTGCGGACTTAGTGTCAAGTTATTTTACTTGAATTCTATGAAACTGGACTGGGACAGCATTTCATTGCTTTTATGTAATAACAACTTTTGATATCACTTCTTTACATGTAAATGCTACAAGGCAAACGTAGTTAATTCGGTTATTTGCCATCAGTGTAACGGTCTTTACCTTAGCCTTAGTTAAGATCGAAAATCAAAACTATAAAAGTTCAACACTCAATCGCTTACTGAGCTGCTCCCCTGAGGTGGAGCCGAGTTTTAACCTCGAAAATCATCCTGATGGTCCATAAACGTGGCTGAAATAAAAGTGTTTTCAACAGACTCTGGAATAAATACATCTCCTTATGATGAAAGTCCATACGAAGCTTCCGTAACGCTTTTATCCGCAAGGTGGAGCTTATTTTGGTGGGCGAAAGTGATTAACATGTTATTATCTACCGTGAGTTGGAAAAGTTCAAAGCTAAACCCCTGATGGAAATACCACAAGAACAGTGGCGGAGCGTCCATACAGTCAGGGGGCGGATGCCCCCCCCCCTGACGGACTCAAATGGACTGCTGGCGCCCTTTTCAGCTTTTTACCACTTTTAACTTATTCGCAATTATTGACTTTTTTATTGCACTCTCATCTACCTATTGACATTTGTCACATTTTGTTGGCGATGACACCTATTTATTCTTCGTTTATCTGCAAATTAGCAAGGTCTGGAAAGGGTAATTTCCGGCGATCTAGGGAGTATCTTTACTCCAAAAATTTTGGACGCTCCGCGCCAACCTGTGGTGGCGCTCCGCTTAGATAATGTCGAAAGCGCCCCTACAGACCATTCTCGACTCCCCTGACCAATACCCCTAGCTCCGCCACTGTGCAAGAACATAGATTGTGAAATGTTGTGTAGACAGTACCGCTATGTTAGACTCGGCCAAGTCGTTTGTAATACTCTTTTTTCTCGCGTGCATATTGTACATGCCTCAGAGTCCGTTTCTGCCTACCACGAATGTGCTTGTCGACTTATTTTTCATGCCCGAGGATCTGTCCGATACAAACGTTGTGGACATTTCTCCAAAGAGGGCGTGAACTTATGCAAATCATAAAATCTTTATTCATGTATTAAGAAATTGCGTGTCATGTGAGGTCATATTTCTTCCACAGCAACTAGTCACCATCTCGCAATGTACAAAACCAATCTAAGGCCAAGCGATTGTTCACTGAGGGAGGTAGGGCTTAAATAACAATTGTTGGAAGTGGGCCCAATTGGCAAACCTGCATCTTCGCTTTTCCGAAGCAAATATTCCAATATCAGAGGAAAACAAAAGATAGCTTGCTAGTTTCATCGAAACTTTGTCGCGGGCGTTCACTAGTCAGTTCAGCAAATAGATAGGGGAAAAAACTTTGTGAAAAAGAAAGGTACACTAGGCTGTTCATAGTAGGGTCTTAACAAGACTACCGGTGAGTCGGTGTGACCTTACACAGTGTATAAGACAATAGGTATGTCACTCTGACTATGCATGCAAGACAATATACGGAACGGACGTATACTTACACAGTGAAAATATGATTGACGTTTTCTTTGCGATATTTCATGTGGGTGAAAACTTGTTTTATACTTTGAACCTTGATGGCTAATGTTTGATGTTATAGCGACAAACCGATCTACTAAAATGTGTAACCAACTCAAGAGTGAGCGACAACTATACGTGGATATGAGGAAGTTTTGACCTGAGACGAGTAAGTTCAGATCAGGAGATCAGGCTGCCGAAACCTTATTCCATTGTTTACGCCAGTACACGGTAACATATATAGCGATATACTATTGTTTACTGTGCGATGTATTATTCACTGTGCACTGCAATAATTTTAATATTTGTAGGCCTATACAGGCTTCATTGTGCATTTCGGAACCCACGTTCAGCTTGTACTTACAGTACGTACAATATCTTTTAAAGGCTAGATCGGAAATTTGATATTATCATTCAAAACAATTAAGTCGTTACACAGTATCACACAAGAAAGGTCAGTCACGGTTGTGGCAGTTGTTAATTAGTTGATTAATTATTAAGTAAGAAATTGGGTCAATTGCAAAAGTCATGGGGGAAAAATGTCGGATTTTAATAATATTGCATGGCTCCTCAAAGGCTTGTAAGTTGTAATGTCTGGACTTTTGCTACTGAAAATGTTAAGTTAATTTTATATATATAACTAGAAGGGTAGAAGCGCTGGATACCATATTTACACATGTTACATACAGTATGGTACATGTCAACAATCAGAAATTTATGTCGTTACAAAACAGAAACATCATTGATACCCTATGTGAATGAATTTAAGGGTTTCGAACCATTTTTGCAAGACGCCCTAAATTCTGTTTCTTTATATTGATCTTGACTTTATGAGGCCATAGGTCACATGCTCACCATATAGTCCATCGGGCTAGTACGGTGGAGTTCGCGATCGTGCACACTTTAAGTGCTCAGGTACACATCCACACATTGAAGGCCACGTTAGCCGACCTGACTCAAACACTGGACTCCATCCTCTTCTACTGTATATATCATCATGATGGAAGACGTACCAGTACCTGTAAATTTTAGACATCATAAATCTCCATGGCCACCGTTGCTATGATGAGTACTTAGTACGGCATGCCATACGTTTCAAAAATGTCCAAAACAATATAAGCATGTCCAAAATAATATAAGCATGTCCAAATTTATATAAACATGTCGAAACTAATATGAGTATGTCCAAAAATAATACGAGCATGTCCAAAATAATATGAGAGTGTCGAAAGACTATATGAGCATGTCCAACATATTAAAAGAATGTCGAAAAATAATACAAGAGGGACAAATGTAACTGCCTAATTCAATTTTGTATTGAACATTTTGGCGTTTTAAGGTACGCCATATGTTGCAAAATATCCAAAAAAATATAAGCATGTCCAAACTTATATGAGCATGTCCAAATTTATATAGACATGTCAAAACTATATGAGCATGTCCAAAATAATACGCGCATGTCCAAACACATATAAGTATGTCAAAATATAATATGAGCACGCCCAAAATTATATGAGAGTGTCGAATAATAATATAGAAGTCTCGAGTGTAACTGCTAACTTCAACTTTGTTATGAACATTTTGGCGTTTGAAGTCACGCCAAATGTTTCAAATATCGAACTTTTATATTGGTATGTCGAAAAAAAATTAGCTTACAATACCTTCTTTAGAGGTAATTTGTATCAACTGACACAATGGTTATCATTATGACAATATGTTATTGAAACATTCTTCTGTTTTTGTGACGCAAATAATTCAAAATATGTAAAAACAAGACCATCACCTAACATTTTTCCTTTTTACATCCCTACGTAATGTGAGTGGTTTCGCCCTGCCTAGAGGTGCTGAGATTATTCATATATTGTTGCGAAGGCAAAGAAGTTCACGTGCGAAAGTACGTACAACATGCACAAGCGCTAACAACGCACAGTAGTTATCACACATGCGTACGTTGACAGTGAAAATGAACTACTATACTGTGTTACTTTTTTAACGGAAAATTGTGACACTTAATTACGGTTACCAGGCGAAGTCGGACACTAGCCCAGAATTTAAAAAAAATAAGCCTAGGTTAGGGGTATTCAACGTTTAATCTTCACTCTCAACTTTTAACTAAATTTCAAGATGGAAACGTGGGAAGAACTCGCCAACTACATATTATTGATTAAACCGCGTGGAATGTTGGACACAGTGGTTCTTCGTATTAAACTCACTGATAGTTACAGCACCTTGGGGCCAGGTTGATCACTCGCGCTACGAAACAACTCAACTAATATTTCCTCGAAAATAAAATCGTTCTTGATCGAAATATCATTAAAATATTAACACACACACTAATACGGTAATGGATGAACTGTATATCGTCTTAAGTTACGCTGGATATGGTGTTTTTGTTTTCAGCATACCAAAATAAAAAGTTTGATATTTGGAACATATGGCGTAAAATTCAAACGCCTGACTGTTCATTACAAAGTTGAATCGAGCAGTTACGCTCGAGACTTTTGTATTATTTTTCGACACTTTTTTATATTTTGGACATGCTCTTATAGTCTTTCGACACTCTTATATTATTTTGGACATGCTCTCATTATTTTTGGACATACTCATATTGGTTTCGACATGTTTATATAAATTTGGACATGCTTATATTTTTTGGGATATTTTGCAACATATGGCGTGAATTCAGATGCCAAAATGTTCACTAAAAAGTTGAAGTTAGCAGTTACATTCGACATGTTCATATAATTTTTCGACACTCTCATATTATTTTGGGCATGATCATATTATTTTTGGACATACTTATATTAGTTTCGATATGTTTATATAAATTTGGACATGCTTATATTTTTTTGGACATGCTTATATTTTTTTGGACATGCTTATATTATTTTGGACATGCTTATATAGTTTTGGACATTTTAGAGCACTAACAGGTCGCAACAGCCAAGTGACTGCAATATCTCATCCATATGTACATGACATGTATGGGGGTCATGTAATTATCTCATCTCCCCACATGTATTGGGAAATGAGATATTGTACTTCACCCCCACATCAGAAATGTGTAATGGTAATTTGTAACACGATATCTCAAAATAGGTAACTTCTGCAGTTCTCATATGTGGTGTGCTGCTCGGATCCCCATCATGAGTACCTATTGTATTGGGTAGAGGCCAAAGGTCATTTTGGGTCAGCAGAGGGCAAAATGTGAAAATCTCAAATGCTGTGTCTCCAGAAACTCTTTCACTGACTTTTTCATGTTTGCTTATAAATAGTAGTTGTACCAAATGTCATGGTCTTAAACTCCAGAAGTTACAAAGTAGGATTAATATTTGGCATAAATGTTTTCAAATAGGGTTATGAATGCATGAATGGAAGGGTTTGCCTGAGAAAGTTGTACTTGCGAGTAGTGTGAATGGGTTTAAGAAAGCTTTGGACAAGCACTTTAAGCATTGTAATCGTGTCTGAGTGTTTGTGTGTCTTCCATTTTTTTCCTCTCCAAGAGGATCCTTGATGGGAACTTGATTGTCCCTCCTGATCCTTTTCTTCTACTTAAAACTAAACCTAAAACCTGAACTTCAATGGAGCTCCTATGTGCATGATAGGATAGACTTACAGATAGGGGTGAGTTTTTACAAAATTTGGGGAAGGTCAGAGTTCGTTTAAGGTTACCAGGGGTCAAAACTTGAAATCCTTTTAAACATGGTATCTCCAGGTTGGAATGTCTGCAATTGTCATATATGTGGCATGTTGCTTCCCCATAAATAGAACAAGAACCCAGTTATTTTGGGTGCAGGTCAAAGATCATTTGAGGTCAGCAGAGGGTAAAATGTGAAAATCTAAAGAATACTGCTGAATCTCCAGAACCTGATCATCAAAGGAGCTCCTATATGTGTAGGATAGCCTTATTTATTTTGAAGTTTTTTTACACAACTTAGTGAAGGTCAGAGTTCATTTAAGGTCGCCAGGGGTCAAAATTTGTAATCCCTTTTAAAACAATATCTCCAGATAGGAAACTTTATTGGCATTTGGCTTCCCTATAATGGGTACAAGAACCGTACTGTTTTTGGTGGCGGTCAAAGGTCATTTTGATTGTCGTCAATTGTCATACTCTGTACATGTCCTATACACAGACCTTATAAACATGATATACCAAGATAGGTTACATCACATAGCTCATATTTGGCATGTCTTTCTTATATAGTGACTCGTACAAGAACCCTGTTATTTTGTGTGAGGTCAAGGTCATTTTGGGGTCTGCAGAGGTCCAAATGCCAAATGGTCAAAAGTACTTCATCGATATCGATAACTTTATCTCCAAAAGAGATTATATGTGCATGGTAGATTACCCAAATGTTAAGTAAACTTGCTCCACACTTTGGTACAGGTGAAAGCTTGTTTCAGGTTTGCAGAAGTCAAACCCTACAAACTTTCTAAAGGTCAGGTCTCAATGAAACTGTAAAACTTATATGCTGATTTGACTTCCCCATATGTAGTAGAAATCTCCTTGCTGTTTAAGGTGGAGGTCTAAGGTCGGCTTAAGTTCATGCAGTATAAACTTCAGCCAGGGTTAGCTTGCAAACTACGCTTGTGCTTTAAAGCAAGTAACTTCTGGGAGGGCTTTACCTAGCTCTGGTTTACTCTCTTCCATAAATAATGTGGATTAAAACCTATAAAGATCTCGTAATTTCATGCAAAGAGCTTTATGTATTATAACAGGGTCTGCCAATTTTCTGACAATCCTCTAATTCGGCAGCTCATTGATATGACAAACCCTTTAGTCCGACATCCCTTTTACTTTCGTTGGGGGCGGGGAAAAAATTAGTTTTGACTCTTCGTTAAAACCAACAAAGATCTCTCAAAAATGGCGCATCCAGAAATGTTTATATTGGGGGTGAACAAGTTTTAGCTAATGGGGATTGTGAGATCAAGGTACCATATGATTGACAGTTGCTACGTAACTACGTTAGTTGAAAATGTAGGCAGTATGCCATATGGACTGGTTTACATAATTCCAGATGCAAAATCGGTCATTCCTGCTCTGACAAATTGACAATGGCATGTCGTATGTAATCTATTATGGAACATAGAGAGGACATGTAGTTTGTAAGCTAGTTAGAGGACATGTAGTGTATAAGCTAGTTAGAGGACATGTAGTGTGTAAGCTAGTTAGAGGAAATGTAGTGTGTAAGCTAGTTAGAGGACATGAAGTGTGTAAGCTAGTTAGAGGAAATGTAGTGTGTAAGCAAGTTAGAGGACATGTAGTGTGTAAGCAAGTTAAAGGGCATGTAGTTGTAAGCTAATTAAAGGGCATGTAGTTGTAAGCTAGTTAGAGGACATGTAGTGTGTAAGCAAGTTAGAGGACATGTAGTGTGTAAGCTAGTTAGAGGACATGTAGTGTGTAAGCTAGTTAGAGGACATGTAGTTTGTAAGCAAGTTAGAGGACATGTAGTTGTAAGCTAGTTAAAGGGCATGTAGTTTGTAAGCTAGTTAGAGGACATGTAGAATGTAAGCAAGTTAGAGGACATGAAGTATGTAAGCAAGTTAAAGGGCATGTAGTGTGTAAGCTAGTTAGAGGACATGTAGTTTGTAAGCTAGTTAGAGAACATGTAGTGTGTAAGCTAGTTAGAGGACATGAAGTATGTAAGCTAATTAGAGGACATGTAGTTTGTAAGCAAGTTTAAGGACATGTAGTATGTAAGCAAGTTTAAGGACATGTAGTGTGTAAGCTAGTTAGAGGACATGTAGTGTGTAAGCTAGTTAGAGGACATGAAGTATGTAAGCTAGTTAGAGGACATGTAGTTTGTAAGCAAGTTTAAGGACATGTAGTGTGTAAGCTAGTTAGAGGACATGTAGTGTGTAAGCTAGTTAGAGGACATGAAGTATGTAAGCTAGTTAGAGGACATGTAGTTTGTAAGCAAGTTTAAGTACATGTAGTGTGTAAGCAAGTTTAAGGACATGTAGTGTGTAAGCTAGTTAGAGGACATGTAGTGTGTAAGCTAGTTAGAGGACATGTAGTGTATAAGCTAGTTAGAGGACATGTAGTGTGTAAGCAAGTTAGAGGACATGAAGTATGTAAGCAAGTTAAAGGACATGTAGTTTGTAAGCTAGTTAGAGGACATGTAGTGTGTAAGCAAGTTAGAGGACATGTAGTGTGTAAGCAAGTTAAAGGGCATGTAGTTACAGTAAGCTAGTTAAAGGGCATGTAGTTGTAAGCTAGTTAGAGGAAATGTAGTGTGTAAGCAAGTTAGAGGACATGTAGTGTGTAAGCTAGTTAGAGGACATGTAGTGTGTAAGCTAGTTAGAGGACATGTAGTGTGTAAGCAAGTTAGAGGACATGAAGTATGTAAGCAAGTTAAAGGGCATGTAGTGTGTAAGCTAGTTAGAGGACATGTAGTTTGTAAGCTAGTTAGAGAACATGTAGTGTGTAAGCTAGTTAGATGACATGAAGTATGTAAGCTAATTAGAGGACATGTAGTTTGTAAGCAAGTTTAAGGACATGTAGTATGTTAGCAAGTTTAAGGACATGTAGTGTGTAAGCTAGTTAGAGGACATGTAGTGTGTAAGCTAGTTAGAGGACATGAAGTATGTAAGCTAGTTAGAGGACATGTAGTTTGTAAGCAAGTTTAAGGACATGTAGTGTGTAAGCTAGTTAGAGGACATGTAGTGTGTAAGCTAGTTAGAGGACATGAAGTATGTAAGCTAGTTAGAGGACATGTAGTTTGTAAGCAAGTTTAAGTACATGTAGTGTGTAAGCAAGTTTAAGGACATGTAGTGTGTAAGCTAGTTAGAGGACATGTAGTGTGTAAGCTAGTTAGAGGACATGTAGTGTATAAGCTAGTTAGAGGACATGTAGTGTGTAAGCAAGTTAGAGGACATGAAGTATGTAAGCAAGTTAAAGGACATGTAGTTTGTAAGCTAGTTAGAGGACATGTAGTGTGTAAGCAAGTTAGAGGACATGTAGTGTGTAAGCAAGTTAAAGGGCATGTAGTTACAGTAAGCTAGTTAAAGGGCATGTAGTTGTAAGCTAGTTAGAGGACATGTAGTGTGTAAGCAAGTTAGAGGACATGTAGTGTGTAAGCTAGTTAGAGGACATGTAGTGTGTAAGCTAGTTAGAGGACATGTAGTGTGTAAGCAAGTTAGAGGACATGAAGTATGTAAGCAAGTTAAAGGGCATATAGTTTGTATGCTAGTTAGAGGGCATGTAGTGTGTAAGCAAGTTAGAGGACATGTAGTGTGTAAGCTAGTTAGAGGACATGTAGTGTGTAAGTGTGAAATGTCTGCAAACGTATTAAAAAATGCTCTGTTTTCTTCCTTTATTTCATTATGAACTTTGAAAATCGGTGTCCATGATTGAACAATAGGTCTGAAATTTTATATCAAGGATATCTTGTAGTATTTTAAGCGTTGTTCACGGAATTTGATCTTTTCATTGAAAAGGGCCATTTTCGGCTCTATTTTGCAATTGGTTTTCAATGCTTGGTAAATTTGTGATTTTACAAGTATTTAAAAAATGATGAATGCTTCCACAGGTTACTTTCTGCCCTCTTTCTAATGTAGTACTTTTCAGGAGTGTTGGTTTAGTGTGATCTTATAGACATGATACTGATATCTCAAAAGTCTAGATTAATTAAACATATATGGTACATTTGTCGGTCATGATCATTAATAGATGATATGTGAGGATTGTGGGACAAGTCCCATGAATTTTTATAAGTAAATTATCAAATTTAGTAAAGTAATAAAAATTAATTCTATATGACTTCAAAACTGTTGAACTCTGAAGGAATTTTCCTGGTTTTCAAGTTTATACTAAAGCAACAAGGATGATGATAGAGTACCCTATCCATTCAGGCTGGATGATATACATTACATGGATACAATGATAAGGTCATAGTTTCATTCATACTGCAGATTTAATGTTCATTTGTCTATGTCACTTTAAAGAATAAAGTTAAAACTATTGAGGGCAAAACTTCCCAAGCAGCATGTAGGTCTAGGGTCAGGGTCAGAGGTCAATTGAGATCAAAGGTCACATTGGCCTATATTGTGCCAAAGAGTGTGTCGGGAACTAGACCGTAAGCCATTACCTGCTTCTCAGTATGTTGGAAAAAGTCATTAAACCTTTCATTCATCATTCCTTCATTCAAAGAACTTTCTTCCAGTCACTTAAACCACATAATAATACACAGAACATGATAATTTTAAAGAGAAAGACTTATGAAGTACATGGTTGTTAAGGGTCCAGGACAAAGGGGCCTAAATTGTGTGAAAAATGTATTCCGCAAAGTCTAAGGTCAGAGGTGAAAACACCTAACATTTTTTTGCCATTTTCTGCTTTTCAACATGTAAGAAATAGGCATTAAGCCACACGATATGTATAGAATGATCAGACGAATATTTAAATAGTGCAGATTTCGGTATTGAGAGTGGAGGGCAAAAGTCAACTAGATATAGGAATACTATTCGATTCTCACAGGCCTTTTGTTTTTTTCAGTTAGACAACAGGTTTGGCAGTTATCATATTGAAGAAAAATGGCTGTAGAGGCAAAGAGTGCGACTGGAGAAGAAAGCCGATCATCAACGGATGTCGCTGTAATGCCACAATCCAAGGAGACATGGAACCTTAGACAAGCCGTCATCAATATTTCTCGTCGCCCAGGAATTTTCGTGGCCTTTATATCAACATTTTTGTTTGCTCTTCAAGCAATTTGCATAAAACTGCTCTCTGGATATGTCAGCCCGATTGAAATAGTTGCATTACGATACTTTGTTATGGGTACTTGCTGTCTCATTATGAATATATATAAACACATACAGCTACGTCCAGCTTCAATTCCAGAATTAAAGTTTTTCCTCTTCAGGCCTTTTGTTGGATTGACTACCATAATATGTCAATTCTACGCGTATCAAAACATGAGAGTGGCGGATGCCACCGCTATATTTTATGCTAATCCAGCTGCCACATGTATCCTCGCTTGCATTTTTCTCAAGGAAGCTCTGCATTGTTTGGATCTTTTACTGGTGTTTTTGGCAATAGCCGGGGTCACTATTGTCGCTAGGCCTCAATTTTTGTTCAGATCGGAAAACGACGAAGTTACTGCCTCTGGAAGTCCTCTGGCTGTATGTGCTGCTATTGTGGGTTGTGTGTTCCTTGCTGGAAGTAACGTATATGTACGTTCAGGTAACCACTTGAGGATACATCCATACAAAATAACATTTTACCATGCCTACCTGAATTGTGCAATAGCAGTAGTAATAGTAACTGTACTATCCCATTGGACTGTGCCATGTCTCGTGGACAAACTGATTCTATCATGCATTGGACTATTGAGCTTCTTCAGCGAGTGTACCTACGTTTATGCCTTAACTGTTGAAAGTTCAATCTTGGTGTCTACTATTTTAACCAATGAAGTCGTCTTCATTTTCATCCTGCAAACCACTATACTAAACGTGTCTATTGATTGGCTCAGTGTAATCGGTGCAGTGACCATTGTCAGTTCATCATTACTCATTTCTCAAAAGTCATTGGTACCGTTACAATGCTACGACAAGTGTCCTTATTTGAGAAAACCGCAAGTCACAGATGTGTAAAGAGAAATCACTGGCAATAGCCCCTTGTAGAATAAACAGGCCAGGTTAGAATCTTGATAAACATAATCTCTCTTGCAGATGCATTTGTCAGAATAATAATGCCTGCTTTGTTAACATGATATTTGAAGAACAGCATGTTGCATGACAATGCATAGATCCCCCATTTGGCAGATAGGTAGCCCATGCTAGCACAGTGACATTTTGTGAATGTTATTTGTCAGCAAGAGCAACACAGATGACTGTCATACTTGGCTTATAGGTTATCCCATACTCTTAATATTGTTTTTATATGTATATATGACAGCTCAGAAGGAGAGCATTGTTTGTAACCAGCTGCCATTATCGTACTTTACTTCAGTAATAGTTGTATCTTAAATCTAGCAATTCAATAACATTGAGAGATTTATTCAGAAGTTTGTACCTTCTGTTTTCGTATTTATCTTTACAGGGGATCATAAAGATGAACAAAATGACTGCTTCCTAAATTAGGAAGGATTTAGAAGGCAGTGTTGTCAAGTGGCACACTGGGGGGGGGGGGGGGGAGGCAGAGATATGCACAGGGCTAAAAGGTCAAACAAAGGAGGTACCCAACCTGAACACTAGGCTTAATCTAAGACTGAAGATTAATAAGGGGTAGGGGAGGGAGCACAATTGTTTTCAACTGTTTTTACTGACCATTAATGATTTAGTCTGAATGGTTGGGCACTTCATCTGCCTTGGTAGACTCTAAAGCATTGTTAAAAGATATTTCCTTTTTTCACTTGAACACTGACAATATGAAAAAAAACTTGGGAATATTCAGAATTTCCAGTAGAAAGGCAATTGTTACAGGTGCATTATAACAGAATTTTTAGTGGCAAAAGAGGGAATAATATATTTTTCAAAATTTCATTGTGTACGACACGTAGTCAGGGTTTATGGACATATTTTTGCTAATAAAGGCAAGGATTACTCAGCTTTGCTGTACACAAATTGTTATGTATACATTTTTTGGTTTCGATTGTGGAGAATCAGAAACCTATGTAATTAAGTTGGCTTGTGTGCGACGTCTTGTAAACAGGATATCCCAAGAACAGAATGTTGGATGGATGCCGTATGTACCATATGTTGCTCATACGGAGTACTGTAGACGAACCCTATTGTTTGTGGTGCTTGCAGCTTGAACATTAATGAGAGGACCGGGCTGAATGTAAAGTTCTTCAAATAGCAATAACTTTGAACTGATATGTCCAATTCGCTTCATGTGTGGTACAACAACTTACTATGGAGTAGGTAATAAAGTATATGACCAAGAAAGGTAATCTCATTAATATGCATGGTGGGCAGGGCTCTATTGAAATTGGCCAGAAATAGCTTGTAAACACGATATATCAAGAACAGAAACTTAGGTACATGTTACATGTGCAAATATAGAGTAGATGAACCCTATTGTCTATGTTTATTGCAACATGAATATTAATGAGTGGGCAGGGCTAACTAACTAACAGCTGTAAAAATTTAGAAATTGTAATAAGTTTGAAAACTGTATGCCAGATTTGCTTCATATTTCAATATGAAGATGTTACTTGATAATACGTACAAATTAATGTATTCAAAGAAACTGATCTCTTAATATTAATGACGGGCGGGGCTACATGGAAACTGGCAAGAAAATAGCTTGTAAACAAGACATCTCAAGAACAGAAATATAGATGCAAGCACATACGTTGACTATATAGAATAGATGAACCCTAGCTGTTGCTCTTGTGGCTCGATGAATGAATATCAGTTAATGAGTCAGCATCAAGCATGGGCCACACAGAAGAATAAGAAGAAAAAAGTTAATTTAGGTCCTATATAGGTTTTCCAAATAGGCCACATGGAGTTTGCAAAGGTGGGCCTCCTGTGTTACCCACTTGGCCATAAGTGAGCTCAAGAAAGAACCCAATGATGTCCAACATGGACCCCCCAAATGAACCATTATTTCCCACTAGGGATTCCTAGTTGGGATCAGTGTAGGACCCACATACCCCTCTCACATACCCCATATGGGGCTTGTGTTTCACCCATCATTATACCATTTGGGTTTGTCCATATGAGGCCAACATGGGCTAGACAACACCATGAAGGTCCCATGGATGTTACCCAGTTAGGCCACGTACAGAGTTTATCTAGATGTACCCTATGTGGGTTGCCCAGATGGGCCCCATGTGAGCATCACATTGGCCTGGATAAGTTTCACCATCTCCCACTAACATTGCCCAAGTTGGACACAAATAGGACCCTCAAGTTAAACACCATGGTAAGCCCATATTGGGCCCATTGGGGACCCACTGCTATCCCACATGGGCTTACACATTTGGGGCCAACATGGGCCAGGCAGACAAAACTCCATGGGTCCCATGTGGGTTGCACATTTGGGTCCCATTAACTTGCCAAGGTACAACCAATCAGAAACATTTATATAGTGCCAATATTAACAAAAGTTGTTCAATGTTCAAAGGCGCTAAGATACAGTTACATGACATTTACTATTGCACGCTTGTTCAAACAGTTAATGTTTTAGCAGTTTCTTGAAAATATCAATAGTTTAGGCGTATTTGATACGTTTTGGAAGACTGTTCCACTCTATGGGACCGAAACAAGAACACGATCAGCAAACGTCACATTGTGAGTTTTGGGTAACATTAAATTTGATGAAGAGGTAGAGGATCTAAGCTGTCTGCGTGAAGGTTGTAACAGCCTGAGTAAATCCGAGATATAAGTTTGGCGATTGATTATGGTAAACTTTGCACATTAGAACACTTGAGTACTTTGAATTTGATACTCTGTGGTACATGGCCAGTGAAGTGCAATTTAGTTCTTTTGTGACAGGGTCATCCTTATTGCGTTTAACAATTATGCGAGCGGAGGTGCGGCGCTGAACATTTTGAAGTCAGGTGAGTAGTGACAAGCCATGTGGGCCCACATGGGTGTGATGTCAGGGCATTGAGTACTGGAAGCCCTACAGCCTCAATGGGATGATCGTGGACCGGGCGGCACCGGGCAAGTGTGGAACGAGGGCTATGTGCCCTTCCCAGCTTCAATTTGTGGGGGGAAATGGGACTTTGTTATTTGTTAGAATTTTCCCGTTTTGCTCATATTTTTACATGTTTGTTATGGAAAATTAATACTTAGGACTGTAATCTTCTTAGCTATGGGGAGCCCGGACGTTTTCGTCACGCGTAAACAACCGTGTTTACTCTCCAGTATGAGTAATCTTCGCACGCTGCTCTTGGAAGGACTAAAGCGGTCTGCCTCAATTTCCCCCAAGAGTACCGTACTTCAATTGTGTAGTCTCGCATCCAAACCGAAAAAACATGTTCTCCTGTTCCTTCCGTCAAATGCACTAATCCTTCCAGAAAATAGTATTATTTGGGCAGTCATATAGTTTGGAATGACGGGCTTCAATTATAGAAATTCTTTTCGGGGAGGGGGGGGGGGTGGGCGGGGATCACTGCCAAATTGTTATACCCATTTTAAGAGTTCAGTCTACGCTTTTATTGATATGAATTTTCAAGGACACACTCTGTTACGCCGCATGAAGTTTACTGAAATTTACAATTAAAATGTACAACCAAGGGCGGCGGAAGCACTTTTAATCTGGGGGGCACCGACATCAAAGGGCACTTTGCAGAAATTCGATTGGACTGATGCAGCCTTATATTTAGTACCCTTTATAACTCTTATGGTATTATCTTATTTGCGTATACACATCACTCCATCAACGCCCCCCCCCCCCCCCAAGGAAAAATGCATACTAGCACTGCAATATCCAATGTGCAATTGGGAAACAAGGAACAAGTTTTCTTTTGAGACAAAATGAGGTGACATCATGCTTGTTGCTAATGTAGGAATCTTCTGAATTAGAGTTTATTTCTTGTTAATATCTTAACAATTTTTTTCATTCGAAATAGCTTTGAGTTTGACCCACAGGCGTAGCCAGGATTTGCAAAGTTATATGCACGACTATCTGAGCGGAGCGCCACCATCGGTTGGCGCGGAGCGTACAAGAAAATTTTTGGTTTTACAAACCCCTCAGATGGCCGGAAACGGCCCTTCTCGAGTGTTCATTCTGGTTCCCTGGCCTCTTGCTAACTTGAGACACCTCAATTTTTATGTAGAAAAAGGGCACACTTTTAACCTGAGGAAAAGTGGGGGGGCACGTGCCCCCTGTGCCCCCCCCCCCCCGGTTCCGCCGCCCTTGTGTACAACTCTGCACATCCTAGGCTACATCGCAGAAATCAGGGCGGCCGTTAAAATTTATCGCAGATACAGTGGTGAAAATATTCCAAAATGTGTTTTGTGCTTCAAAGTCGCTACGAGAGAACAAGAAAAATAACCAACTGTGGGAGATTCCAGGTGGGCGTCTACACCTGAACCACTAGGGCCACATTCCAGAGGTAATGAATTCATCCCTCTCACTAAAGTATTTTTGTGATTTCGCTACAAGAGAACAAGAAATGCCCCAAAACGCAGCAGCTTCGTCGCGGTGGCCTTCGCCCCCTTGAGCGCCACTAGACGTTTAATTACATTCCAGATGAGAAATTCAATCTCTGTCATATGAATTAATGTAATATAAACTCGTATATAAAATATATATATAAACTCGCCACGAGAGAGCAAGGAAGATCTCAAATTGCTACATCTTCTGGTACCTATTATGACGCAGTATATTTAAAAAGAGTGGAATTCTATGTTACCTTCAACTTGAGTTCAAAGACCATCCTTTGCTTATAATACAAACATAACAAGTGCAATGCATAAAATCTAGAAAGACAACTTTCCAAATACTAACCAAATTTCATTGTTTATATTGGGCACAAACAAAATTTGTGTCTAGCTGATACAAGTATAAGTTAAAACAAACTTGATAAAGTGATGTGGACACAACTTTGCCGGTAAACTTGCGGTTCTGTGGAAAAAAACTTATTAGTAGTCTTACTAGCACACATCGCTTTGGCTAACTTTCCATTGCAATGCGGCAAAATCATGAAGTTTCCGAAAGTGCGTCAAAAGAGGTACCTATTCATAATAGATCCTTCGACTATAGAAAACGACAGCCATGATTGTCGTGAGGACAAACTGACATAGTGTACCACGTTTGTTCATACTCTCCGTAAGGCATGGATGAATTATTTATGTCGTTCCAACATCATGAATATCAAGGGCTTTTTGTAAAGGGTAGGGGTGGTAGGTGGGGGGGGGGGGGAGGAAGAGTTTGTGGAATCAAAATTTGGTGCTACACGACTTGGAGATCAAGGAAGTCTAAAGAGTAATCCGACAAGTATTTGGTATGATGCAATATCGAGTTAGCGATATTGCATCATATCAAAACTTATTTAAATGTTAGTTATTTGCACTGACGTATGACATATCAATCTCTTAATTGGCTCAAAGTTCAAGTCTCCAAAGGAGCCAGCTCATCAAAGATGTGTGACTCCAATAAATCTTGGATATATTCTTTCCGCATAAAGATGCCGCTACTTGCAGTAACTAACAGTTACATGATGGGTGCTTTAAATGTCATTAATTAGTTCTTTCTGTTGTGATGCAAATGATCTAACTAGTTGATCAGGAGATATTGTTTGTCTGGGTTTTCTCATTGGTCACGGAACCGTTGAAATTTTAATCAAAGACTTTAAACAAAAGATCAGCAGTACAAACCCTTACTGTTCTATGAAATGTATTAACATATGTACATATATTTTGGAAGATAATGCTACACAAAACTAAACAAGATTACTCTTCATTAGAATAGTTATGTACTGTCCATTATTAAAAAACATCTATAAAATGCAACCAACAATGTGTGTAACATGTCACATACCATAGCATATTTAACAAGTTTTATGATGATTTAATGAGCACCTTATTTATATCTGCTGACACAATCAAAACATCTTAAGTTTCAAAGAGAGCCTGTCAGCCAACAAGCTATGTGTACATTGAGAAAGCACAATATCGACCACCGACTGCTGACACAATCAAAACATCTTCATTTTAAAGAGAGCCTGTCAGCCAATACGCTATGTGTACACGTTGAGAATGCACAATATCGACCACCAACTGCTGGCACAATCAAAACATCATATTTTGTAAAGAGAGCCTGTCAGCCACCAAGCTATGTGTACACATTGAGAATGCACAATATTGAATATGGACTGCTGACACAATCAAAACATCTTAATTTTTATAGAGAGCCTGTCAGCCAACAAGCTATGTGTAGAGCGTTGTGGTCAGGTGGTTAAGGCAGTGGACTTGTGATCTAAGGATTGCAGGTTCGAGTCCTGGCCAGATCATTGCATTGTGTCCTTGGGCAAGGCACTTTATCTCCATTGCCTCTCTTCATCCAGGTGTATATGTGGGCACTTGTGAGATAAAACTGTCAGCTAGGCACTGTTTAGCTGCTGCCATGTGTAACAGGTTATCGTTGACCGGGTAATATTGTTGTAAAGCGCATAGAAATGCATTTGCATATAGTTGCGCCTTATGAATATATTACTATTATTATTATGTACACATTTAGAAAGCACAATATCGACCACCAAGTGATCAAGATACATATGTTAAACAACATCCATTGTAAATGTTATGCCTGTAGTACACAACCTTTTCAGGTCAAAACCCAGCCAAATGTTTTGAGTCTCCGCTGTAACCTAATTGATCATCACCCCCCCCCCCCCCCCCGCATCGACCAGTCGACCCATGGGTTGCAGACTGTCGATTAGGACAACATTAACTGCTTCCCGATTCTTAAAATTTATCAATTAAATTGCCAAAGTTGAGACTCCCTTTAGGTGAGTCAATTGATACTGGAAGGTAACTATTTATTGAAGCTTGCAAATTAATGAAGTAATGAAGCTGATACTGAAAGAAAAGTGTTTATTCACCAATCAAAATGTAACCAATGTTTTTTCATGATTCTGCAAAAACAGCATCCGAAAAATTTAAAACGTAATGATTTTATTTGTGGGCTTCTTTTACAAACGTTCTCAGTTTCTAGAACCACATTTGTATGTTACAATTGTTGCTCAATTACAAACATACAATTGCTTATAGCATCATACTTAGAATTACACATACAAGTTCTTATTATTTATATGCACTAATCCAGGAAGATCATAAGTGTTAAAAGTGACTTAGGATTAGGATTACTACCACCAACACCTCACAATGGTAGACTACACAGCTCTTCATTGCTATGATGTTCATACAAGTTCTTATCAATTATCTTCACTCATCCAGGAAGATCATTAGTGTTACAAGTGACTTAGGATTAGGAATACTACCACCAACACCTCACAATGGTAGACTACACAGCTCTTCATTGCTATGATGTTCATACAAGTTTTTATCATTTATCTTCACTCAACCAGGAAGATCATTAGTGTTACAAGTGACTTAGGATTAGGAATACTACCACCAACACCACACAATGGTAGACTACAGAGCTCTTCATTGCTATGATGTTAATTTCCTGTGATGTTTGTCTAATGTACACAATTCATGAAATATAGGTTTATCATGAAGACATGTCGTCATTGTCTGGTTGGTTTGTTTCTTCAATGTTTCAATTAATTCCAGGGCATCAGCTTGGGATAAACTCTCTGGTCTGTTTCTTGCAATACGTACTGCTTCACCCTGGATGGAGACAAAAACATAGACAAAACATGAGAACAATTTGTAAAGTGAAGTAACACCTTTGTTTGTCTTCCTCCAAAATACTCTGATTAGGACAAAAGACTATAGTGTAGAATCTTACTCATTGGAGAAGGTGCAGTTGTTAAAACACAATTTCAAAGTAACATAAAGCTGCTAACAACACAGAATACATTAGTTAGGTACATTTAATGTAGAAATATTGAAACTGTTGGCAATCTGTCAAAAAGATCATATTTTAGACTCAGTAAACTCATGAGTATAACTTTAATGTTAAAATCATGTCAACTTTTCAACATAGACCCAAGTCATTCTTATTTGTTCATGATTATCCCAGCCTGTAAACTCATGCCTTGATAACTGAACTTTGTGTTGTTTATTTCTTTTCTGTGTACTTTGCTTTTGTACTTTGCTCCTACAACACTTCTGAGCAGTTTCCTACTGGATAAAAGCACTAAACATATTCATATATAATATTGTCAATAATAATGGGTAACGTACAATCAATTATTAACAAAATGGATGAGTTGCACGGTTATGTACGATACCTACAAGATTTTAAGCATAACTTAGCCACATGTCGTTTACAGAGACTTGGCTCAATGAAACCGTAACGGAGGATTGCGTAAACATTAATGGCTTTAATTTAGTTCGTGGAGATAAAGACCTGAATCTGACAGATAAACAGAAGGGGGGGGGGGGGGGGAGAGTATGTTTATATGAGAATGAACAGTGGTGTCATCCGATTTATGTTAGATTAAAGCATTACTCATGCTCAACATATGTGGAATTCTAGCTGTTGGATTGAGACCTTATTACCTCCCTCAAGAATCTTTGTATGTAATTCACCTCACATTATATGTACCTAACCGCAGGGTTGTCAAAGCCACCGCTATTGAAATATGTACAGTTATGATAGATTTAGAGAAAGCCGATACTCATGCTTTTGTTGTTATTGACGGTTAATTTAACCACTGTACACTGAGAAAAACTAGTGTTAGCTATCATCAACATGTACAGTGTCTGACCCGCGGAAAGGCAAACCCTAGATCTATGCTACTCTAACGTAACGGAAGCTAACATCGCATCACCGATTACGAAGCTGGGCAAATCTGATCATGACATGATTATTCTACAGCCAAAATACCAGCATATTGTTCAGAGGCAGAAACCTAAGTTATTGACTGTGAAGCAATGGAGCCCTGGAGCCACGTGACGTAAAATAGAGAGAAACTTCATGGAGAATAATATGAAACAAATTTGGCTGCAGTGAGAATGATGAGCGGCTATACAAATGATACCAGTAAACATCTAAACTACCCAACATATCTGTTGCTTACGCAAATGAACTAAATGCGTTTTACAAAAGGTTGATTGTCATGATTTTTCTAATGAGGCCAACGAGCTACATAATTTATTATCAAGTCACTGGACATATCCTACCCCGTTTTTAATTGTAACTGCAGATAAAGTACGTCATGAGTTCTCCAAACTAAATTCATGAAAGGCTGCTGGCCCAGATGGGTTGCAACCCTGTGTGCTGAAAAATTGTGCTAATCAACTTGCCAAATATTTGCAATTATTTTTAATCTTTCATTTAGTACCCAGACAATACCAACTGTATGGAATCGATCATGCATTATTCCTGTACCCAATTAACGTTATATAAATTCTATGAATGATTTTAGCCCTGTAGCACTGACCTCAGTGGCAATGAAAACATGTGAGCATCTGACTCTTAAGTTTTTAAAACCCATTGTGGACCAATATTTAGATCTGTTTGCGTACAGGTCTAAGCGTAGTACGGAGGATGCTATTTTATTCTGTCTCCAAAAACTGTATTCACATTCTGAACATACAAATTTGGGTCATTCTGCCTAGGGTTATGTTTTCTGATTTTTCATCTGCTTTTAACACCCCACAGCCCCACATTTTAGTCAATAAGTTATTAGAAATGAATGTACGCCCTGATCTTATTGGGTGGATTTTTAATTATCTTACCAATAGGTCACAAAATGTTAATATTAGAACATCTTTTAGCACATCTAAAGTTATTACATCAAATACGCGCCCCACAAGGTACGGTTTTAGCACCAGTCTTATTCACTCTGTATACATCAAATGCAAGAGCAACTCATGAAAAATGCTCATTGGCTAAATTTGCAGATGACGCTGCCTTATTGGGTTTGATAACAAAAGATGATGATACAGCCTACCTAGAACAGATAATTTGAGGGCAAAATTTTCCAGAACTCAATATTAATAAAACAAAAGAAATGGTGATTGATTTTCAGAAGTCCAAAGGGGTATTGAATGATGTCATTATTAAAGGAAGTATTGCTGAAAGGGTAGATAATTATAAATATCTCGGGGTGGTGATACATAATCGACTTGCCTGATATGATCAAGTAGATATTTTAATGAGGAAACTAACTTCTAGGATGCATTGCCTGTGTATGATGTATACGTTTCATGTCAATAATAACATTCTTGCCATGTTTCATAACTCTACCATTTGTGGTGTTTGGCAATATAATTTGGTGTCATGTGGTGGCAATGCTAGAAAAGAAGATAAACTTATTGTATTGAAGCTATGATCAGACAGGCAAGTCGCTTAATCGGGGAAAGTCAGGCAACCTTGGCCTTGTCCAACCAATGGCTCCTAGGAGAAAAACTCTACAAAATGATGAATGAAGATGACCACCCACTACGTGTGTGTCTTAACAAAGCAGTGTTCTCTCGGAGTGGTAGGATGAGGCTGCCGTTGGCCAGTACAATAGGCACCCCTCTTCTTTTATTCCACAATGTATGAAACTTCATAATTTAAATATTGAACGCTAATTTGTCACTGTGCAATGTTTATATATGTCCTGCTTTGTTTATTTGTTCTTGCCCTTTTGTAACTTTTCAGTATATTTGTATTTGTATAATACTGTTTTTATGTGAGCATTCAGTTATCCTTTGTGGGGTTTAATAAAGTTTATCTTAACTTATCTTATCTTATCTTATTTATTATTATTATTATTTGTACATCTCTGTCGCATTGCGAATTGATAACACATGTTGAAAGCTAAGCTAACACTGACAGCTCAAATATAACATCTTTGCAGTCATAACAGACAACCTTCTGACCTCCGAGGCCTTACCATGAAACAGCAACATCTAAGGGCTTGTGACAAGGGAGTTTTAATTTCATTTATTTCTCAAATGGGTACTTTTGGAATAAATCTTCATATTTTACATTAGAGAGCTAGCTGCTACACATTTGTTGTAATGACAAAGAAACAATTAAATGATTGTTCCACCAAATTTATGATTCAAGCTGTTACATTGCAAAGATTGGTAATTTCCCTTAAAAGAAGGAGATACTGTGGTAAACAAGTCCCAACATTTCTTCACAGATATAACCGAAGACTTGAGCAAGTCTAAATATGACATAATCAAGCCACCTTAGGTTTACTTTTTAATGGTTTGAGAATTTGTTTCTTTAATGGAGATTGCCTTAGATTTGTTTTGTCACTGCTGAAACTAAACTATTGCAGTTCTTAAACCAACCTACTGACAGCATTGGTTTCAGTGTCCATGCTGTTTACTAGATGTGGTAGAAATGTTCAGCAATCACATATTACATTATGCTGGATGAAACTGGTTTAATGTAGAAAAGACCTTAATATACCCTTTAACCAGGGGGTGGGGTGCCTAGACCCCCTCCCCCAATATTTTTCTGGCCCAAATACAATTGTCAGCAAAATGAATTTTGGTGAGGAAACAGATTCTGCTTGCTCTGTATCTCAAGAATCTGAATTGAGACAAAGTTTGAACAAGCAGGATACGTGCACAACAACTCTGGTGGAGGCGATCAACCGATGTCCAAAACTGAGAACCTTGTTATCAACATCTCTCAAGGGGGAATGGTGACAATGGTCAGAACTTGTGACTTAACCACAATGCAACAAGATCCTATATTGTTTTGCTGATGATCAATGGTGATAAATTTGCTTTATAAATTGCAACCTTCTTTTGGAGAATTGTAAATAGGTTGGTTTATTAATTGTTGACCAAACTGAACCTACTAAGCAACTGTTTCTGAAGTAAAGTAAACTTGTCGCAGATGAAACTGGATACAGGATACCACTATTATGTTTTCACAAACAAGGACTGTCTATTACTAACAAGTAGGATGATGTGTTGGTATATATGATTATAAGCTCATAACACAGTGCAGATTACTAGCAAGTAGGCTGATGTTTTGGTATATATGATTATAAGCTCATAACACAGTGCAGATTACTAGCAAGTAGGATAATGTGTTGGTATATATGATTATAAGCTTCAAACACAGTGCAAATAGTAAAGATTTTTACTATTGAGTTGTTATAGTTACATTTTTATTGCTGAATGAAAAGACTTTCTTACAGTACCTGTTTTAAAAGCCTCCAATAACTTAATTTTGTTATCAGTAAGAAGCAGTTTGGCATGAGCAATCTTTTAATACTTGCATAACCCACATGAAAAATTCTTGTTGATTCTTTAATGGCAGTCTATTGGGTACATAAAAACATAAAAACAATATTTTCATCGCCACAGTCCTAGTTCGGGGATTTTCATCCTATGACTCAGGAAAAGTGAAATTTGAACCTTGGGCCAACTTAATCTAATATATTTTGAAGAGTGGAGAACGATGAGCGACTGTGACGTCATCGTGACACTACGTTTCGGGGGCTGGAGGGACGCTATCATTAGTAAGCTACACTGTAGCGAGGAAAGTTTACAATTCTGAAAGTAAAATAGTGATTTACATGGAAACTTCCTGGTGAAGTTGCAAGTTAGCAACCTTTTAGAGAGTTAAAACATTCCAGAATTCCAGAACTAGTTCTTCTTCATAATATGTTGTTCAGATATTTGAGAGGCCTTTGTGACGTCATTTCGTTGTTTTCATAGCCGTACACAAGTCTATACACATTCCTGTGTATTGTATCAAGGCCAAGCTTAAAGTGAGATCTTTTGTAATCACAGCCGTATGCGCAGTCAATACACATTCCTGTATAGCGTATCAAGGCCAAGCTTAGAGTGAGATCTGAACAAGTCTGACCAATGTGCCGCACTGACATCACGTTCTACGTAAGTCAGTCCTTAGATATGCATTTATTCGCAGGATGGGCCAACATTTCAAGCACTCTATCACAGAAACTAAAATTTATCACAGTACAAGGCTTAGGGAGATACAAAGACAAAAAATGATACAGTATGACAGGAAGGACTGGATCCCATTTTTCACTAAAACATTCCTTTCACACAAACACACAACTTATTTATTTTCCACTCTACCCAGCAAGCTAGATGACATCCTCATTCCTGTGATACATGTGCTCATAGCAACCACGATGTCAGTATAACTTTATATACAGAATATCAGAATAAAGAAACACGTTCATATTCTTCCTCCAAGGCCATACTGCTCACCGATCAGTTGATTAGGACTATGCTTAGGACAAAACACCTAAATCCTATACTGTTATATATTGACAATCATAATTCCATTTCAACTTTGTGATCTCCAGCTAACCGAATCCTGTGATATCAGAAGCTCTGAGGTGTGTCTCTTTCACTGCCAGAACCACCTTCATCTTTTCAAGTCTGACTAATTCTCTATACATAAATAATATTAAAGAGGCAAGGCAATTTTAGTATTGTTAAGTGCTGTAGTATTCAAATTTGTAATTAATTTCTACAGTTGTATACACAATTATTAAACTAGATATACCAATCACATCTATAGTGATCCTAACTGTATAATAGGGCGTAACAATGGTTTACCCAGCTTGTGTAACCGTGTCATAGATGTCAATAATTCATTTCTTATCAAAATTCAATGTATAAAGCCTACCTCTCTCTTAAGGAATTCAAACACAATACCATATATCATTTTGCTATTTGGTGTTAGAATATTATAAGTAGCGAGTTTATTATTCATTAATCTAATCACTGTTTGTTATACTAACGACCGTAAGTCTTCTCATTTTATTGATTGCTTCAATAAATTTATTTGCTAAATGTTATCTGTGGTTTTAGTGAAATACACAATTTATCTTTGCTTTCTTCTTCAATTGATTTCTTTTCTTTCCTTGGATGGGAGGGTTCTACATTGTTGAATCCTAAGGCTTCCTAGAAGACATCATTTCATAAAGATGTTTGACTACTATGAATTAATCAAGTATATATGTAAATGTAATTTTGTTGATCCCCCAAATTAATGAAATGATATGAATTAATTTCATAATCAATTCCCAAACTTCAAAGATATTCTCTTCTGTCACCACTGACTGTCTCATTATTCTGGTACAAAATGAAAAGTAAAACTAGAAATGTTGTTTCATTTCTGTTTTTATCTGTACTTGTAGGGCATTAAGGGGTAGCAACAACTTAACCTTCTCATTATCTTTGAGATCTTGTTGACTCTTTAGATGCTGTAACTGTTGGCATTCTTTCTGGCGTTCTTCATGGATGGATGTGGAATATAGAACAGTAAATATTATTTTCATTGTTTCTGCAATCCAGCAGCTTTGTCTGGTGAAACTTTAGGCCAACATACCACCAAAGTAAGAAGCAATTGATGTACCATATTGTATGTTGTTACATTTACAGCACTTTTACATACATGTATAATCATATAAACCTGTGCTCCTTGGGGGTTTCTGCAGAGAGAAATGAATTGTGCAAAGAAGAATAACAAGTATCTAGAATCATTAAAACTCTCTTGGTCTACCATCCATGCTTGTCGTTGTACTACTTGCTACTGATCAAGGTATAATAGGAAGAATGATGAAGACAAATCAGGCTCAAGTATTGACTCACCTTTAGATAATTCTCCACTTTTAGAGGTCGACAGTTACTTAGCTTTACAGCTGGTGACTCCGATACTTTGTCTAGTATTTCTATCAGGTCTGCCATGCCGTAACATGGAATGGAATCTGAAATCCCGATAACATGAAGGTGTATGCTCTTCCTCTCCTGATCTAAAAAACAAAAGAATGAAAATGTAAAAATTAAATTACTAGCCCGCAGCAGTCTTTACTTGGTTCTTCTGTGAGGTCGTAATTGGTCTTGGATGACTTCATAAAGGGTGTGAAGACTCGCGCCAAAAGAAACGTCTAATACCGGTAATCTGACCTAGTTTCGAATGAGGTGTAACAGAAGTGTTAGACACCACCATCGATCCCAGAAAATACACACACAGCTTGCTACCGTCTGTAATTAGAGACTAGTGTACAGTCAGTACATACAGCTGCGGTCAATACCCACAGCACAGTGTATAAACGATACAGCAATGGACATCTCAGGTCCAGCTAACGATAACAATTAAGGTATCACGTTTCATTATTGTCTGTATTTTGTAGCGACACATACAAAATGTCATTTGCAAGTAACAGAAAGTTCACTTTTTCAGACGGCCGCACGCAGTTTGGTGCGAGTCTTCAATGCCTTTAAAGAATGGAGTACCCATGATATCAGAGCGTGTGACTGCATCATCATTCAGTACACCATGAAATAACATATGATTGCAAGTATGACTGTTGGTTCATATACCAGTAAAAACATTGGGAATGGTGCCGCAGCCCTAGTTTAGTATAAGCAAATCACTTTCCATACTAAACCACAATAATATGACCGAAATGTATGAACAAAACTGTCATTTCCTTGCTACTAATTTATTCTAGATTGCATACAACAAAGACCCAATTTCCATATATAGCTAGCAAGTGCAGTACAATGGAGTACAATGGAGTCTGATATTCCACCCACAATGGTTTACAAAATGTACAGTTTGGTTAAAAGGTTACAAGCATCTCTGCCAGGATTCTTGAATAAAGCAGAACGGTTCAAGCTATGGTAATTTGGTCTTGTAGGTCTACCAAGTGTTATTGTTGAGTTCTTTAAGTAACATCTTGTGGTGATTTAACCCTATGTTGTGACATATTACTATCACAGTAAAAACAAAGGTTAGGCTCCAGTTTACTTGCATAAATGCAGCCATTGGTTATGTTCTAGTGACCATTTTGTTCAATGCAGTAATTCTGTTTTACACAAACTTTAAAATATTTTCCTTCAAATTTGTAAACCTCATCGGTTAGTGCCTAATTTCAATGCTCCCTGGGAAATGTTCAGTGGAATAATGGAACAGAGTAGTTTTAAAAGTACCCAATCTTACCAGTTATTTATGAGTTTGGTGGCAGCAGATCCTAGTAAATACAATGCAAAATATAGCTTTAAGGAGAATCGGACTGGTTACTACTGTATTAAATGTCTTTTGTTTTCATATTCTTACAATTGTTTGATACTGTACGTTTTAGGTTTATATATTTTAATGTTTGTATCTCATATCCTGTTTTAAAATGTCTTGTTTTCATATTCTTACAAATGTTTGATACTGTACATTCTAGGTTTCCATTTATTAATGTTTGTATCTTCTATCCTGTTTTAAACAAGCATGCAATTACCCTTGTGGTTTAATAAAGTTGATCTAATCCAATCTAATCTAATCTAATATTAAATACCATTGAAAAGGACCAACTGCTATCATAACAAAGAAACTGACAATGAGCAAAGTGTTTTATGCAAATCAGGCTTCCACTCTTAACTGTTATGATTCAGTCAATGAAAACCTGCCATTATGAGTACAATGAAATGCATTCATTTTACACTTCATGGCGAAGGGTTTTTGCAACGAATAATCAAACTGACCCAATAAATTGTTAAATTATACATATCAGAATCCATAAATTAATCAGGTCTTGGAACAGTCTTCCCCAAATTTGAAATACTTGCCAAATGTTAATATTTTTAACGCAATATGAAAACTTATATATTTTATTTAGATGTCTGATATTTGTTTGTCTATCTTTTTACCATCCTTTTTGTGCTTTTGGATGTTTACCATTTTTCTACTGCATTATATTGCATATGTATTTTGTATTGAGGGGCTCCTCTGGTAAGCAGTGCTTCTGCACTGAGCAGGACTACCCGCATTAAAGATGACAATAATAAAAATAAAAATATGAAGTGGAAAACAGGCAGCGTTCCTTAGTTTAATGATCATCCATAAAAATAAATCTGATAACACGCTGGCAAATGATAATAACAACAATTTCAACACAACAGCTTGACTGAACTGGTTGCATTTACTGCATTACTTGTACATTGGTTGCTAGAACTCTGTATGAAAATTATGCAGCACCACTTCTCACTGCAAGCATGGAGAATCAGAGATGATTATGTCACACAAGTAGGCTAGGTTCATGGGATATGAAACTGTGATAGGTCTACGCTACATGCTTATTTAGAAGTAACAGGCTTCCTGAAGCAGGAATCAAATAAAGATTGACAAGCTCAAGGCAAGTTTTGTAGGGCAAGTTATAAAAATCTTGGTGTTTCATTGAAATGGCAGGACACCACAGCAATTTTAGATACGACAGATAACAGGAATGTAGCTTTTTCTCTTCCAAACTTTAATTTAATATATTTCAAGACCTACCAAAACTTAAATGAAAGGGCACAGTAGTTGATTTTTAAGAGCAAATGACATTGGTAGGGTGGTGGCCTTTTACGAGCACTGTCCTAAATGTTTGAAGAATCTGTTGTGACATTAATAGAACAAACTAGCTACGAATATATATATGGTAAAATTATTCTACAAACATATCCATCTGCAGCTTTGAGTGACTCACCAATGATTCGCTGCAGCTTGAAGCCGTTAGCAACCAGCCTTTCATCTAAACACATGCTGATAGTATGTCTTCCTGATGGACTACATTGCATACTAAGTAGGCTTAACCAGTTGTTCTCAGATCCTACCATACTATCAATGAAGAGAAAACCATGTGATTAATTTGATTATAAATAAGTGGAATATTTATATTAAAAATTATAAATAAGTGGAATATTTCGACTCATACCTGGAATGCCAAATGGAGGGAATTAAGGGCTTACAACTGATGACTATTACAGGCAGTGGTGTAGCCAGGATTTTTTCAGTGGGGGGGGGCGCTGGGGTGGCTTGACCATTTCCTGGGAGGACGTCTTGTTTCTATCTAAGCCGAGCGCCACCATGAGTTGGCGCACAGTGTACTGGGAATTTTTAGCTAAAAAGGCCTCCTAGATCGTTGGAAATGACACTTCCCAGGCCTTGTAAGCTTGATCTAAAGTTTTCTCAACATCCTTTATTTTGAGATCCCATATCTTGATATGCTCATCAAATAGTTTAGTGAAAAAGAGAAGAAAAAAACAGTCTGGTAAATTACTTTGAAATAGCATGACATATCTTTTGTGAGTTTGACAACAGCATTGACATTTTTCGACAAATCTGCAAATTGCGCTTGAAAAATAAGGAAAGATTGAAATGGGCTTTCAGGCAAGTAAGATACTGAAATGACCGAACTATGTCAAACTGACATCAAAGATTGCGTCTGAAATATTATTAGGGTGATAGACTGATTGGACAGTAGTTCTCAGCAATAGTATTGTCTCCTTTCTTGAAAATTTGGTTTTTTAGCGGTTTTAAGAGCATCAGGGTACGTCCCAGAAGTGAAAACCCAATTGAAAATGTAACAGAGTATCGAGGCAAGGACGCGAGCAATGATGTGAGAAACCTGTATGATGTCAGCTATTTTTACCTTTTAACATCTTCTTTGGCATTCCAGTACCTGGAAACCACCTTTCTATAAGGGTATAGTATAATAATAAGCAATAATAATAAGCAAATATTTATATAGCGCTTTATGTAAAGGCCTCAAAGCGCTTAAAACAAGTACACAAATATGCAAGACAAATCACTGTAAATTTTGGAATAAATGTGTTTTTAAGAGACGCTTAAAACAGTCAACCGATGGTGCATTGCGAATTGAAGATGGTAGATTGTTCCAGAGTTGAGGTGCAGCAGAGATGAAGGCTCTTTCTCCATAAAACTTTGTGTTTGGGGTATGGCTGGTGGCAAGAAGACACTTTGTAGACGAGCGAAGTTGGCGTTGAGGATGATACTGAGGAATTAAATTTGTAATGTAACCAGGAGCAAGGGAGTGTTGTGATTTGTACGTTAAGAGGAGGAGCTTATAAATTGACCGATGTTTTACTGGAAGCCAATGGAGTGATTGAAGCACTGGAGACATGTGATCATGACGCGATGAACATGATATTAACCGGGCAGCAGAATTCTGAACAGTTTGAAGTTTTTTCAGTGTAGAGTCAGGAAGGCCAAATAAAAGGGAGTTACAGTAGTCAAGCCTGGGCAGTATCAAGGAACATACAAGTTTTGTAGTGATATCTTTGGTTAAAAACTTCCGTATCCGGCTGATCTTCCGTACGGCATTGTATGATGATTTGCAAACAGCATTGACCTGTTGTTTCATGCTTAGATGGGGATCCAGTACAACTCCTAGACTTTTGACGTGCGTGGACGGAGTGATGGTAGTCTGATCAATTTTGACTGAAATAGATTTGATTGTTGTGGATTTAAATTGCGAGGTAGCATGGAGGATTTCAGTCTTTGAGTCATTGATAAAAAGATTGTTTGATATAGCCCATGATTTTACATCTGCAATACAGTTTTGGATTTTCTGAATAGCATCGGAACAATGATCAGGATGGAAAGATGTGAATAACTGAATGTCATCAGCATAAATAACAGTTTGCATATTAGCTGAAATGATTAAATCATGCAATGGAGCTACATACAAGGTGTAAAGTAACGGCCCCAGAACTGAGCCTTGTGGGACTCCAGTTGCAAGCGTAACTTCCTTTGACAGATTTTGATCCACAATAACACATTGGGTACGGTTTGCTAAGTATGATTTCATCCAGTACAATGGAATTCCATCAACACCATATCTTTCATGCAAACGTGTTAAAAGTGTTTGGTGATTAATTGTGTCGAAGGCGGATGAGAAATCCAACAGGACTAGTAAAGCATCTTTACGCTCATCAAGGGCACAGAGAAGGCTATTCTGCACATAAAGTTGAGCAGTTTCTGTGCTGTAATTTGCTCGATATGCAGATTGCATTCTCGCATAGAGATCATTGTTTGAAAGATAATCTTGAAACTGTTTGCAAACAATACGTTCGATTAGCTTGGATAGATAAGGGAGGTTTGATATAGGTCTGTAATTTGCAAGATTATTAGCATCAAGCTTGGGTTTTTTAATATGAGGAATTATCACCGCTTGCTTCAGTGAGCATGGTAACTGACCTGAAGTTAAAGAAAGATTAACAATTTTCGTGATGACTGGTAGTAAGTCTGAGATACACTCCTTGAAGACAAATGTTGGCAAAGGATCCAAAAAACAAGAGGTAACTGGTGACGAGTTAATAACTTCTAAAACATCTTGTTCACTCACTTCTTTGAAAGCAGTAAAAACTGACTTTGATTTACATTGTTCCATCGGAGTATTACCAGTCCCATAGTCAGGATAAGCATGTTGGAGAGAATTTACTTTTTGTTGAAAGAAATCAACAAATCGATTGGCAAGATTCTCAGCGACATCATATTTTGGGAGGGTATTATCCACTTCCGGTGAAGTTAGCTTATTTACAATGCGAAACATATCCTTCGGGTTTGCGGAGGTAATCTGTTGTCGAAAATAACAGGACTTTGCGGAGATTAGCAAATCTTTGTAATGTTTACATTGAGTCATGTACAGCTGTTTGTGTACAATGAGACCGGAGTGTTTATATTTTCTTTCACATTTGCGTTTCTCACGTTTTGCTAATCGGATGTCTCTGCTGTACCATTTTGCCCTTGGGCGCATAATTACAGCCTTTCTTGTGACAGGTGCATGTTTATCTATAATTGTCCTAAGAACTGAGTAATATTGGTCCACAAGAGAGTCAAGAGAACTTTGCGGATTTAGCAGTAAAGATGAGGATCCAATGTCACAACGAAATTGGTCAAAATCAATGTTCTTTAGGTTGCGCCTTTGAGTGAATTTCCTGACAGGAGGTGGTCGGTCCATATTAATGAGGCAACTTACAACTGAGTGGTCAGAAGTACATAAATGTTCATCATGCACACACGTACATTTAACAAGATCCGAGTCTTTATGTGAAATGATAAGATCAAGTGTATGTCCATTTCTGTGGGTTGGACCAGAGACATGTTGCTGGAAATCAAAAGCTTGGAGTAAGTCATCAAAAGAAGCAAAGTTTTGATCTGATGGAACATCAACATAAATATTGAAATCCCCCATGATAATTAAGGGGGTTGTGGAAGAGGATAAAAATTGAAGTAGAGATGAAAAATCATCGATGAACATTGCAAAAGTTAATTTATTTTTGTTGTTTGGGGGAGGCCTATATAGTCCGATCATGCGTATTGTTGATTTTGATGACGAAATGTTGAGATCGATGAACTCAAAAGACCTAAGATTGCCACTGTCATTTAATTTCACATCAAAACTCTTCCTGATCAAGAAGCCAACTCCTCCTCCCTTACCCTTATTTCGTGGGCAATGGTAAAAAGCAAAGTCTGGAAGTGAAGTGTGTAAGTCAGCTAAAATACAATCATCACTGTCATCTCCCTTTAACCATGTCTCTGTTATTGCCATTGCATCCATATGTTGGTCAATGATAAGGTTACATAATGAAGTCACTTTGTTTTCAGCTTTTATTGAGCGAATATTCCAAAGCCCGAAGTGCAAATTGCTTCCTTTTTTAGATAAAGAAGCAAGTTCATTGTCCTTTCTTTCTCTCCTACGACCTCTTCTGGTTCGCTTCACTGCACATATATTTAAACTTCTTATGACAGAATAGATGTCAGAAGATAATCTGCATCTTGGCTGTCTTAAGCTGAGAAGATCACCTTTTGTGTATGTGAGCATGGTTGTTCCAGTGGTTGATAGACAAACAAAAGCAATAGCTGCACCACAAAATAAAGCAAGAAAAGTGTGGAATTTTAAGCTGGCCATGGAGAAAATAGCTGAGGTTTACAGCTAGGCTAGTACAACTATCTGTTAGGCTTGAAAAGATTTCCAGAACAAAAACAATGTCCAAAATTACCAGAAAAGTAGCAAAAGTTAAGTTATCTGAGAAACTCCAAAGTCAACTCTTATGTCAGAAACGCAAGTAGCTTTGAGCATCCAACAGAAAAATTGTTAACAGTAGAAAAAAACTTGCAAGAAAGTGAGAGCTTGTTGCATGGTGCAGCCGCAAGGGCGCAACACATATATTTAGTCATATAATCATTATGGCTCACTAGCTTGTTTGATCAATTAATGCGCACTGGTTACATGATCCTGATTGGCTGTTTGTATTAGTATTTATTCAGGCCCGTAGCGAGTAATTTGCCAAGGGAGGGGCGAACCTGTAAGCAAATTATTAGAGCATTAGATTCGGCATTGGAAACTATCAAAGCATAGCGCCACAATGAGTGGTGAGAAGCGTACAAGAAAATTTTGGCCGAAAATGCCTCCCAGATGGCTGGAAATGGCACTTCCCAGGCCTTGCAAGTTGCATCTAAGCATTTTCTATTTTTAAATTACTAGCGCTATCATGAAAACGTACCAAAAGATATGCTCAAGGGGGGGGACCGCCCCCCCCTTCGCTACTCGCCTGTATTTATTAGAGCAGGAATTATATAATGCGACGGTCGTTAACATGCGTTTTCAGTACAGTGCGACTACTGTAGATGTCTTCTCGGTCTATGCGCTATGTCACGTCAGGTTTTTTCAGCAACTATAGCCTACTGCCGGTCCATGGTCGAAGGGTCGTTCATGAGTGGTCATCATGGAGATTCTAGACCATTCAGACCAATGATATATTTTTCACACATGTAATTTTTTTTAAAACACCCAAAATCCCAGTGGGAGGGCGACTGGGGGGCGTCAAGCTTTCATGGAGGGGGGAGGGTTAGTCTAATATGAAGACCATTAATAGGTCAGTTCCTCAGATGCAACACCAAACTCAATAGGAAACATATAAAGGCTTTTATAGCCTCAAAGGACGTGTTTACAATACATTACAAATATGTCAAGGACAAATGGTGTTGAATGTCATCCAAAGATCATCTCTTGTTTATGTGAAGTTAAAAGAACATGTTTGGATTGAGTTAATAGAATTTATATAACATTAAGGCCTGCACTGAGGAACTGACATCATCATCTCTGCAGCCTTAAAGGAGCAGTCAAGAATTTAAGCATATTTTAAAAGTAAGTACCTTGAAAAGCTCAAAAGGTACAGAAACATTAAAAGTACTCAATGTTTTTTGTTTGATTTTTTTGTAACTATAACATTATATCAAGTTTAAATTCTGCTTAAATTTACCCTTTAAAGGACTGGAAGTAACTAATTAGAGAATAATGAGGTGAAAGGGGGAGAGCATTGGACCTTATACTAATTCATAGTGTATTATTAAGACTTCTCTGCACAATAATGCAATACTTCATATATGAAACTGTGTAAAGTATAGAAAATACCTCTAGTAGATGGATGATTATGGGATGGGCATGGATGAACAAATTGATAGACAGCTATAAGTATGGATGAACAAATTCAATGAAGAATGCATGGGTAGAGGAATAGATAAATATTAAGTAAATGGATGGCCAAATGAAGGGAAAACAAATGGAAATCTGAAAGTGTGGATGAACAAATACAATGGTGGATGCACGAGTAGATGAATGGATGAATATAAGTTGATGGCTGATTACTGAATGGGTTGTATGTGGGTGAATGAACAGATGAATGGAGAGTTGGAGGTGTGGATGAAAAAATGTAATGGTGAATACAGAAAGAAGTAGATGGATGGATGGCCATCAAGTAACTGGTGAGCTAGAATGGTAGATGAAATATACACTGGTGAACCACAGGGTAAATGAATGGATAGGCTGTTACAGTATATGGAGGGATTAACAGATAGGTCTAAGGCTGGAGAAATCTATGAATGTATGTACAGACAGGTCCTTCCTTTTTCATAAGTTCTAAATATATTTGACATTAGGCAGATTAATATTGCAATCATTCTAAAGGATGCAGCACTTACGAGAGACATCTGTGATAAGTGAATAGTTTTAAGGATTTCTTCTGGTTGACCAATGGGACAACCCGGTCTGACAATTTCATTGTCTGAACACCAAACTTGGTTGTCCAAAATAAATGTACAAAAATTAACAAAGAATGATCAATATTTACACTGAAGGGAGAGATGAGTAGATTTGGTACAAAGAATACCAGCTTTGGACCAGTAAAACTCCCCTTTGGGTGGATCAATGGCAGTCTACAACTATTCCAAACTGAATGAGGTGGTTGATACCAATATATATCATTATACATATTTGTAGTTAGTTAATTACCAGGGAATCTGATTCTGATGTAAACAACTTGTCGTCTGCCAGAAAACCACCGGAGCCAATTTTTAATTGTAGAAACAAAAATTTGGTCTTCACAGACGACTTGACAACCATATAAAAATTTGCCCTGTTGGTGAAAGATAATACTTACCTTTCACTCAAAACAATGGGAACCTCCAGAGTGGATGAGGATAAAGAATGTGTAGCCATTAACCTCTTGAAAAGTACCGTTTCTTCTGCCCTGAAATAAAGGAAGGAATTTTAAGAAAATTGATTGCTTTCATCCTCACACCTCTCATTTGTTTATACCAATCCCTATATAACCATTTCTTTGTAAGGAGAGTGTCAGGGACCAGCAGGAAAGGGAATTTATAAAAAAGTATAGAAAACTAGCTCAGTTGGCAGAGAACAAACTATCCAACCAATCCCTCTCTGGTTGTGTTTTGCGGTTACAAAGTACTGAATTACCATATTTTGCAATTGTAATACTGGCTTGGTGCTTCTTTACTCAACTTTTCTTCAATAAAATGACAATCACAAATAACCTTGGTACCACATAGTGGCTTTAATACCCCAACTGCCCCAAAGCAATCAACTTTGTTTTGACCCATTCAGTACATTATAATTATTAGAGAGCAATAAACATATCTGGTGAGTTTGAAGATACTCTCCATTGACAAACATCATATTTTAGTTTCAAGTCCTCAGTGCCATGTGAACAATGAAAGCATGTTAATAGTTAGCACTGCTGGATACAGAAACGTGTTGCCCCAAAGTAAAATAATCTATATAATTGCAGGATGGAGTCGATTTCAGGAGAATCACTCGTGAATGGCAGATGCAACAAAGTTTCCATATGTATGTACCCCCTTCCAATCCATTGCCACCAAAGAAATGCGGATGTAATTCTGACACTTGTAAATAAATAAGACACAAGATGTCTTTACATCAAAAAGCATGTCTCACCTGAAATGGTTAAACAGCAAAAGTTTAGATTCTTGCAAAATAATCCAGTAATGATGAGGGAGTAATTCTGAAATGATTCTTTGATTATCTTCATCCCTACTGTAGTAAGATAAAATATATATTACATTAAAGTTATAAAAAATATATTAAGAAAAGCTGCTGTTTTGAAGTAAAACCTATATTTGGCAATTGTTCTGCATTTCCCTGGACAACATTATAGTTATCAGTATATTCTCAAATTTCGTTGTTGTTGTTGCAACAAGTGATGTGTAGAAAGGGGGTGGGGGGGGGGGGGTGTTGGAGGAGGGCATATAGCACACCTCCATTCGCCACTCAGAGTTAAAATATTCAGATGGCATATGGCAGTAATGATGAGGGAGTAATTTGGAAATGATTCTTTGATTATCTCCATCCCTACAGTAGTATGATAAAATAAATAATACATTAAAGTTATAAAAAAAATTTTTTTAAAAAGCTGCTGTTTTGAAGTAAAACCTATATTTGGCGATTGTTCTGCATTTCCCTGGACAACATTATAGTTATCAGTATGTTCTCAAATTTCGCTTTTGTTGTTGTAACCAGTGATGTGTAGAAAGGGGGTGGGGGGGGGGTGTTGGAGGAGGGCATATAGCACACCTCCATTCGCCACTCAGAGTTAAAATATTCAGATGGCATATGGCAGTAATGATGAGGGAGTAATTTGGAAATGATTCTTTGATTATCTCCATCCCTACAGTAGTATGATAAAATAAATAATACATTAAAGTTATAAAAATTTTTTTTTAAAAAGCTGCTGTTTTGAAGTAAAACCTATATTTGGCGATTGTTCTGCATTTCCCTGGCCAACATTATAGTTATCAGTATGTTCTCAAATTTCGCTTTTGTTGTTGTAACCAGTGATGTGTAGAAAGTGGGGAGGGTGTTGGGAGGAGGGCACATTGCACCCCCCTCATTTGCCAGTCGGAGTAAAAATATGCAGATGGCATATTCAATACATACAGTGGAGAATGAACTACTGGAGTCCTCTGGGCTGAGCATGCCCTCCATAATGGATCATGTCTCTACCTAAATCAGTCAGGAGATTACAAATATACTTCTCACTTTTGTAATCTTACATTGCTCTATAGTTTTATAAAGTCTAACGTTTGTACTTGTACTCACCTTGCAGAGACACAGGTTTGACTGTATTTCCTTAGACAGGGGATAGAGAAGGGTACTTCCTTAGTCTTGATCATTGTCTTCACACTGGTGGTGTCATTTTGTATATGCTTTCGTTCTTTCGATTCCAGTAATTGATCTATCAGACCTTGATTTGAAATCTTAAAATAAAAGATGAGAAAATCATTGAAATAGAGGAAAAGGTTGTAAAGTGAACATTTCATAGAGTAAAGACCCTTGACACCCAAAGATCTAAATAGTTAAAGAATATGTCATGTACTGTATAAGTGGACAAATCCTATTTACAGCAGACCACTTTCAAATTCTTGCCGAAAATCCAATGTATCAACGCTACCTGAAAAGTCCAGAAATGTTGAAATTTTGAACTAGAGAGTAGAGACTACCATTTATCCACTTCTTAATTACACTTTGTGGTATAATCAGTATTTACTCTAAATATTAGTGCTTGCAAACAGAACTATCCGGCAACAGGTCAGGTAGTTCACTGAACGGGACAAACAGTGTATCAAAGCTAACTTATTAAACAATCATAAAGAACATTTTCAAATGTCAATGCCACACAAAGGTGTTGTACTTATAATGCACAACAAATTCAATGTCAATTTCACACATAGGTGTTGTACTAATAATGAAGAAACAAATTAAAATGTCAATGTAAAACGTAGGTGTTGTACTTATAATGAAGAATACATCCAAATGTCAATGTAATACATAGATGTTGTACTTATAAAGAAGAACAGTTTCAAAAGTCAATGTCACACAGAGGTGTTGTACTTATAATGAAGAAACAAATTCAAATTTCAATGTCACACTTAGGTTTTGTACTTATAATGAAGAACAAATTCAAATGTCAGTGTCACACATAGGTGTTGTACTTTATTACAATCAATTGTGAGTTGTTAAAACATGTGAGGGACGACAAACATCTTCAATCACTCAAAATGTAAACAAATGTAAACAAAACAAAATTTTAGTAAAAACTATGGCAGTCTTAAATTACCAATGGTGGTCTTTTCAAAAGCTTCTTTCTTTTAGCGGGGTTACTTATGGCATCTTTCTGCTGAGATGTTGTATCTTTCTTGCTCGTGTCAAATCCAAGTAGGTGTTTGTTATATCTATGGATAAAGCAATAAGACTATGATTAGTTTAAGGCCGGTGAAAGCATTTCATTAACTTCAAAGAACCACACTGGATAGTTTCAATAAACTACAGTTGCTCTTCTCACTCTAAATAGTTCATCTCAATCACAGTGAAAGCAAACAATAGTCAAAATCAAAATACTCAATACAGCCTCAATCCTTATATGCAAATTAATCTGGGGTATGTACATCTGCCATAGACATGAGAATGGCCAAAATCTAAGTGTTGTATTTTGTTTTGCAAAGTTACAGGAGCATCTCCAGAACTTAAACATCTGGTGAGAAAAATATAGTACTTCAACCACAGACAATTTAAAGAAGAATTTTGTGTTGATTGTGAGAGAATATATATATATATATATAATAGCAATATGAAATACCTAGTTTGCATTTCCAACTTCACATTTCCAACATGACTAAATACAGACAAAATGTTTTGTGCATAGTTTGATGCATTAATGGTAAATGTTAACAGATTATTAAAATGTTCAGAGAATCTCTCATATTTTACAGGAAAACAGGAATCCTCAGCCCAGGACTCAAGCAGTTTCATAGCAGATTTGCAAAGATCTAAACATACTTGGCATATATATATATTGATGTAATTGCTTCCAACTACTTCTTGGCTTGAGGATTCATCTCAAATGATTCTTTCGAGATGTCCAAATTAGTTTGTATAATTTTTAGACTGAAATGTAATCAAGCAAACCAAAGTAATTCATTTTTTACTACTGAACAAGAAAACACTTGTTTGCTTTGATGATTGGCTCTCTGGTCATTTTGTACATTAGTTTCAGTTCTAAACAGAACCTGGATAGCAATATGGCAGAGGGGTAGTATTGTGGGCAACAGTTTGAAGTGAAATATTTGACTCATAATGCACGTTAACCTCTTTCTTTGTGGGGAGAGGGGTGGATTTAGCAAACAATGCAAGGGAGGAATGGGTAGGGGAAGGGGTAAGTGGGTGAAATATTTTTGGGAGATGTTTAAAAAAAAAGCTAACCTTTGCCCATCTTTCTCTGCTAAACCTTGGTACTCTTGTCGTTTATCCTGTGGAAATTCCTTCCACGTTTCCTTCAACAACACATCCAGGCTATCTTTATCCAAAGCTGGCATGCACTCAGAAACTGATGATCATTTGGATATCAATTTAAAGAAAATGAAAAAAAATGAATAAATCATAGAAATATATTAGACTAATAAAATGACCATTGGGAATAACAAAAAAGAAAGAGTTTAACATTTTATGAAGAGGTGTTATAAAGAATATACCTGCAACTGTGCAACATGTACATCATAACTGTTAAATGTACTAGCTGATTAGGGTACATTTGATGCATTAAGAAGACTACCTTATAATACTAGCAAATTTATTTTGACCTAGAGTTGGTAGGTATTATCAATTTTTTTTTTTAAACTGCAGATCACAAAAATGTTTAAGTTGATGACAAGTTTTATTTAAAACTGTCAAATTCCTTAATTTCCAAGGGGGTGAACAATTTGCAAATCAAACAGAATTAATGTATGTTTACATGCATGTGTTAAAAGTTTACTCTCATTGGGTTGGGACCCAGAACCCTGACATATAATTATCATCTCTTGAGACAAACAGTAAAACTTACCCTTTGGTGCATAGTCCTTCACAAAGTGTGAATATGCACCCTCTGGTCTTTTAAGTGGCGCCCCATTCACTAAATCAAATGAAGACCTAGGGAGCGAAGACATTCCATTGTCTCGGATACCGTTTGTAGTGTTGTTCTCTGATGCCTGGTCTAGCACCCCGAGTGAGTCCGGAATATTCCTATGTAATATGGCGACGAGTTTATCATGTTCTGACAAATCTTCTCTAACCGTAGTTTGTTTTGAAATCTCAACTTCTCCTGTTAAGCCTCTTCTAACACCTTCCAAAATTTGATCCAACCCATCCGTTTGCGAATTGGTCTTTGGAAGTGACGGCAAAGATGATCCAACAGTGTTACTGGAAAAGGCATAATTAGATATGCTTTCCTCTTCGTCTTCTTCTGCTATGGCCCCCAAGATATCCACTATCGAGGTCTTATCATGTCCACCCACCCTGTTTTCTTCGTTTAATGGTGGATTTAAGGATACATTTCTACTGTCTTGATCAACCATTACTACATCCCCATTCCTTTTAGCTGTACCATTCTTAGAACACAAGACGTTCCCCATTTCTTCACGTCCTCTCTCTCTGTTATCCTTACTGCTTGGTACAAGGAGCATCACAGGTTCAACAGGATTTGTCTTGCTTCCTAAAACAACACCTTTGCTCCATTCATTGATGGTAACTATTCCCTCCTTGATCAAATCGGTTGACACCTTTGAACCAATTTCCGTCTCCAAATGCTCTGAACTGCTCATTTCAGGCTTTGATGGATCCTTGTCAAGCTGGTTACAATAACCTAGTGATGTATCGCTAGACTTAAGATCTGTTACAAACTTTTGCCCTTCTTCTTCCTTATCTACTGACTGAGTTTCTCCAACAGAAACCTGAGAGTCCCTGAAGATGTCATCATCATCAAACAACTCAAAGGTTGGTTCTTCTCGTACTTCATTCAGAGTCTTTTGTTTGTTCTCCATTCGAGAGTTTTGGTCTTCCTTAGTCTCTGGTTTCTTAGGCAAATCTGTGTCCGATAAAGCTCCATTTCTACCGTTACAAGAACCCTCCTCCACTCCTTGATTTTCAGAGCTGTTTTCTAGTCTACTTAATGTCTCAATGCCGTTCTGCTCTTTGTCGGATTCTGCTCCCGTTTTATCGCAATCCTTCTTGTAAATGACTTTCAGTACTTGTGCAAGGCCTGTCAAAACAGCATCCTGCAACAAGTGCAAAAATAAAATCATTCTCATTCTAAGTAATAGATGTATGTGGTTTCAATAATTTACATGTTCCTAGTAATTATTACTTCATGAAACTTTCACCAATACAGAGTTCGCATCCCCCTCCCGACCCCCCCCCCCCCACTTAAAAAAACCTTTATTTCTTTTACAAAATCTTTGTATTCTGAATCTCATCATTCCTGGTGTAAGTTTGGTGGACTGGGGAAGCTTATTTAAACAATGTAACATTCATCATAAATAGAAAAACTATTCAACACTGTTGACATGAATACCCCAACAGAATATCTTGTTCTGTCATGGAGGTATCGTTGATTGAATGTAACCTATGTTAACAGGCTAAACCCTGGATTCTTCCAGGAAGTGGATCAATGAGTATGGGATCTGAGATGCCACCATGGTAGATATTGTTCAACAGAACTTTACTTTCTAATCTTTATAATCTTTTTCTTGATTTATTCATGAAATGTGGTTCCTTTGGAAATTTTTGATTAGCTGTCAATGTTCTCTGTATTCAGATTTCATCAAATATTATTATCCTCTTTGAATTTAGTGAGTTAAATATTGTTCAGAAAAGAAACCCTTTTCCAGCTGAATTGCTGTGGTGACATTATTGACTCTGCTATTGCCAGGTGCATTATAAACTAAATATCACCAAACTTGATAAATGTTTATCTCGGCAATATAAAATGCTATCAGGATTGTTGGTTTGATGCAGATGCAGAAACTTCACAGCATTTTAGTTCAGTAAGCAACTTCAGCAACTGGAATGTTCCTTTCAGTCACTAGAATATCCCTTTCAGCCCCTGGAATATCCCTTTCTGTCCCTGGAATATCCCTTTCAGCCTCTGGAATATCCCTTTCAGTCCCTGGAATATCCCTTTCAGTCCCTGGAATATCCCTTTCAGCCCCTGGAATATCCCTTTCAGCCCCTGGAATATCCCTTTCAGCCCCTGGAATATCCCTTTCAGCCCTTGGAATACTTTTCAGTCACTGGAATATCCCTTTCAGTCACTGGAATATCCCTTTCAGCCCCTGGAATATCCCTATCAGACACTGGAATATCCCTTCTTATAATCCCACCATTCACCAATTTACACACTCAACACTAATGAGATACCTGGGTCAGTTGGTTTCTTTCTTCCTTTGCTGAGCAAAAATAAATCTTCCTTTTAGCCTCTGAAGAAGATCCTGCTTGGATCAAAATGTCAGGCCAACTTACTTTTACACATTCTCTTACACAAGCTCTCTAGTGGATAAGCAGTTTGCTGACAGTTTTATTTTATTTTTATTTCAAAAATAAATAAATCAACTGTGCTAGTTTAGACAAACCTTGTTCTGCAAAAGCACTTTCCGTTTGTCTGGTTCTAGGTTGACGTCCACCGTTTCAATCGGTAGAATAAAATGTAAGCAGGCCGTCAGGTATCTGAATGTTGTAACACCCTCTGAATGACTCTGAAGAAATGACTGCCTCAGCAACTGTAAGGAGAGATCAAACAATGTTATAATGGATTAAAGTATCCCTATAATACTAACTTCAACAAGATGAGATTAGTTTAGCTCAGTGAAACTAAAGCTTTATGAAGCCGATTAGTTTAAGCTCAGTGAATCTGAACTTTTAGGAAGCCAACTGGAGATCCTCTGAAACCTATCCTTGAAATACTACTAGATGGACACTGGCTGATATCAAGCGTTCTCTTTTCGATCGGTTTCGGAGCGTACAAGTGTCACGTCCGTTCCTCCTGTCAAGACTGTAACTTCAATGAACTCATCAGGGCAAGAGTGTACTTCAGTATCTGAATCTTACCAAGGTTATTAATGTGTAAGTTAGAGGGTGTGACGTAAATAAACAATTTGTTAACAGCTTTTTCTCTCTATAATTTTAGCAATGCTTACATGAATATCACCAAAGGAATAAAAAAGTTTGTAAGATTATCGAATCTAATGACTTCTTTAATATATATTCTTAAACACATTTGAATATTGGACACTATGCCAACCAATCATGCTTTCAATTGGTAATTCCAGAAAGTAAATAAATAAGATCTTTTTCAATGACCCTATTGTTTTTGAGGGTGTAGTGTTAATCAATGGTAGAATTCACTCATTTTGAAGCAATTTTTGTAATATTTCCAAAGGAGAATGTTTTTTAAGTTTGTGGTTCCAACTCTGCTCTACATTCCTAAACTAATTTCTAATGGACAAAGTGTAACCTGACTAGTACGAGATTCATCTTTATAACATTTGCGGAAAAATCGTCAAACTCAGTGCTCATGACCTGATGTTCATTAGACCAACTGTCAGAAAACTATGGGGGGAAATATTTTGGCGAGTGTTGAAAAACTTATTACAGTTCTTGGAGCTTGATGACAGAAATCTATAAGTTATTTTCTCACATCAAGGCCGTAAATGCAAGCTAGCTTTCATACATTCTGAGCATCGATTCTCATGGGTGGGTTTGGGGGGGGGGGGTTGATGGGTTGTGGCTCAGTCCTCATGGAAGATCCTGAGTTGTGGGTTTAAAGTTTGTGGTCCTTTACATTAGACTGCAAACTTTACAGAACATGACCAAGTTTGACTATGGTCCATGAAAAATGATCATATCAAAAGTTGCTCCAACTTGTTCTGATTGGACGACAGGGTATTTCTTTGTCATCCAGTGTAACTAAACTATACAACAGTAAAAGCAATAATTCATGTTCACAAAAGCTGACAAGTAACTATTAAACTATATCTGAAGTTCTTTATTCAAAAATTGTGTACTTTGTACCAACCCTTTGTCTGAGAAACAAATTATAGCAAAGTTTGAACATCTACAACCTTTGTGCTGAATACATTTCACTACGTTTATTCAAGACAGTGGAATATACACACCAAATTCAATGGACTGCTATAGATAAAGTGATTTACTTTTATTTATTTGGTGTTAAAGCTTATTTGTTGTTATTTGCTGTTAAATTTATTTGGCATTAAAGCTAGCTGTTATCTTGACTTTGTCACAATCTTGCAGTATCATACTCGTAAGTTGAAGGACAGATTTAATCTAGTTATTTCAGTCAACTAACATCGAAACGGAAACAAAGAAACTAGATACATGTGTGAAAAGGTTGCGAAAGAACAATAAAACTTATTATATTATTACATCAGCCGACCAACATCCAAACTAGAATAAATATACCAACTCCATGTTAGATTTGGGGGGGGGGGGTCAACATATAAGTATGTATAACATGACATAATCAGACACTAGGCAAAACAAAATGCAAAACAGAGAAAATAAAAAACAATGTAATAAAATCAATGATGATTATTACCCGTTCAGCTTCTTTAAACTGGACTGGTCTTTTATTGATATATATCCAACACCTGTCATTGGAATGGACTCTTCCAACTAGTTGAAGATCGCTTCCCGCTTTTGGCAAAAACCCGTTGATAGTCACCTGTAAATAAACATATCCACAATTTTAAACATAAACAGTGTCTTGCTTGTATTGGATCTGCTCTCCCATTGATTTTATCGTTACAAGGAAGTTAACGATGAGAATATTGAAGATAAACTACACAGGAAATGGGGAAAGCTCAAGCATTGACAAAACAAGAGAAGAATGAAAACACAGATGTATCTGTTACTTATCATCTATTTTCAACAACACCTATGACTTTTGCAAGTGAGCATGTGAGGTTTTTGAGTCTGTTTCTGATAATCATTGAATTCATATTACATATTTAAGACCATGAGTGAGGTGATATCTCCAACTCTCAGTTCTTGAGACATGAAATGAATTCAGGATCTCTTGGGCAGCTTAATGTAATAGCCAGGAATGGCATAAATTTAGCCTAAGAAACGTAAATTACACCAAATTTGAAAAGTTCCAAAATATTTTGACTGTAACTTAATAATAAAAAATTGGCTAAATCAAGGTAATGGACTACCTTGATGGGATTTTAACATAGAAAAGCATTTAATAAAATGACCCACATCAACTTAAAAAATTGCTTTTAATGGATGGTTTGTGTACTTCTAATTATTTTTCTGATTTAGTCTTATAGCAGTTTTTGAGTTCATATTTTTGTAACATTTTGGACATGCCTATGCACATATCATGAATATTGAGAACGTTCCTTTTGAATAATAAAGAGACTGCACAAAAAAATTCATTAATTTTAGGATTATTCATAGTCTGTCTCGGGTTGGCCCAATGATAACTTACATTGAGTGTTACTACATACTACAGTAGCTTTGGTAAACTTTGGAAATTAAGGACTAACCTCAAAAGCTGTTTCCCCTCAGAATCACAACAAATTTCTTAATGGTATTATTCTTAAGATGGGTGTTACACCTTTTGAAATAAAGTATGATTTCCATTGTAATGTAATATATAAAATGAGAAAGAAATTGATATTATTTTGTTGACTGCTTATGGTTTTAGTTTACTCTTACCCCTGTATCATTATCATGATCCTCAACAGATTGACTTCCTGTGGGTTTAGGGAACACTCACCCCTGTATCATTATCATGATGGTCCACAGCTTCCATCTGATTCATGACACTGGATCCGACGATATTCAAAAGGGCGACCTTGCAGGATGGAACTTTATTCTTTTGCCAAACCAACTTCTTATTATGACTGAGAGCAAATCGCACGCCTGGGTTGACATAGCCGTAACACATCAGTAAATCCTCCACTTTCTTTAATTCTTCTTTCTTTCTCCTTGAACTACTGTAGAACTGTCTTCTCACTGGTACATTCTTAAAGAGATGAGTGGATGTCACTGTAGTGCCTAGGAAATCAAATATCAAGCTGAATAGTGAAATCTATTACTTAAAAACAAACATGACACATCTTCAAAGGAGATGTTGATTAAGTCTGTAGCTTTTGAGATGGTTGTTAACAATTTTCATTTCTCTTCTACAAACTGTTTTACTCTTCTACAAACTGTTTTAATTTTGAATTATTTCCAGTTTCATATTTTTATTGTTGATTTATACTAGTGTTGAAAATGTTTTTTATTGTTAGTATGTTTAAGTCTCATTATGTTATACTTTTTACCTTGTAGCAGCTTGAGTTTGGTTTGCATTGTAAGGGGCTTTATAAATCTAAATTATTATTATTACAGATGAGGGGTGTGTATTTCAGCCATTATTATGAAGCCCATAAGCTATTATTCATTAAGGTTGTTTTTGATGAGATATGCAACTCCTTGGACTGCTCTCTTATTATTGAAGTGACGGCAGAATCCAATGTGACTTACACAGGATATAAAACTATTGAACTGGAAGACATGATAACATGTTAATCGTATTAGACCAATTTTTACAACTGTTACAACAGGTCAACTTTAAGGTAAAGATGACATTCAAACCTTTAGATACATACCATTACCAAGATGGGAAGGTTTTGATGAAGAAACCAATCCACTGTGATCCAGTGTATGAACACGACTAATACCATCTTCCTTCCGTTTGGTTGTTATGGATACATCTGAGATGGCACACAGGGAAGCCAACGCCTCACCCCGGAACCCATAGGATGTGACACTAATCAGGTCGCTGAAATCTTTCAGCTTCGATGTATAATGTCTTTGACCCATCAAAGGTACATCCCTACTTGATATCCCGGCACCATTATCTCTAACTTCGATCCTATCAAGACCAAAGTTATCCTACAGATTGAAATAAACCGTTGAATAACACAGATCCTAAGTTACAATCGTACATTACATCGATCCATCACAACTGTTCCCCAAGATAATACAACGTCAAAAACATCACCCAGTTTGCAGTTGTCCTTAGTCTTTACTTAATTTTAAGATGATAACTTGATCCAGTCTTCTTTTCCATTTATATGTAACTGGAGATCAGCCAGTGCATGACAAGGATCTTAGACAACAAATTGATAATTCAATGTAGCTTAAAAGAATATTACAATACTGTACCTGGACCTTGAGCATTACTGCTGTACATTGTGGTTCCATATTACTAACACACAATGAAAATCAACAAATTGCAATCATGTCATCTTTCATATCGACTCTAGTTCAGGACACTTTAAAGCTAAAAGTCTTATATTAAAGCATAGACAGATTTTAGTCATAACTGTTCGCAGCATCTGAGAAGCAACGTTTTACTACCCTTTTTCCATTTCAATTAAGGAACATTAAGTACACAGCCATTTGTATTTTCAATACACTGTTGGATGGAAAAATTTGTTTACTTACGATAATGCATCCAAACACCAAGCCATCGACACAACTCATTATATTTCTTTACATAAATTTTTAACGCAATTTCGTGTTTCTGTAATATGAAAGGTGCAGTGAAGTTAACTTCAAACAATATTTCAATAAAACTAGAATAACATACATCTATGATGGGCAAGTACACACCGTAGGGTTTAGAATTTAAGCTGTCATATTTTTAATCTTAAATGAACAGTACCAATTTAACTTCCACACTATCAGCTCCAGCATCTAAAGAATTTTCCAGCAACTCCTTTACAGCATTCAGCACAGATGTGATCACTTGCGCACTGGAAAGAAGACGAACTGTTTGTTCTGTGAGCTGTTGCATCATTGCTCTACATGGAGCTGCATTTGAAAGGCCTGGGAAAAGAATGAGGAAACATGCTATTATCAATTGTTACAGGATATGCAATGTAGCTTGGTTAATGGAAAAACTTGATCAAGTTCATGATATATAGCCTAAGTGAGTCTTATTGGTTGCAACCAACCATCTTTATACTTTTCCATTTGCTGCTTTTAGAATTGATTCAGTTTTGCTGTCACTTCCAATGTGCATGCCAATAACACAAAAAGTATATACACAATATCTTAGGTTCTTTTAGTTTAAAAAGAATATAGGTTTGCCAGATTGGAAAATGGCATATAAATGACTGTAATGACATGGCCTGCTGCTTAATAAATAACAGCTATGATGCTCACTTTGTCATGAATCATATTAACCCATCTATGCTGGAGGTAAGCAATTGATATGAAGTCAACATGACACTCACTAACTCACTACATATTAAATTTTACAGATTAAGTGTCTGCTCTATTGCAACTACCCATAATTGATGGTCAGAGGAGAAATCTACAGTACTTTTTTGTAAAAAGAAATCTGCCAGCAATTTTTATTATAGGCTAAGTATTTGAAGTTAGTGAAGGCAAGTCATTGTTGATGGTATAAGTTCAGGAGTTATGATAGCAAAAATAATATGCTAACACAAACTTGGCTAAACACATAGGGTCTATGTCAACTAAAGTTAAGACCAGATTAGATATTAACTGTATGCCTGCCTTCAGATTATTGTAGGAACTGTAATTTGTGACACTTGAACTACTGTACATAACAGAACGTACCTTAATCCTAAATCCATGACAAAATATGGTATATCAATAGACATTGTCAAATCAAAGATTTGACCAACAGGCCGGGACTTTTAATGGGCCTGATTTCCACATATATATACAAAGTCTGGGTTTTGTATTGTATACACATGTAGCTATCATGTTGCAATGGTTTTAAATGTGTGGCTAGAATAGCAGATCTATGCCATTATCATCATGATATAGGCCTAGCCTATATGGAATACTAGCAGTTGGTCTAATATTTAGCCCGGGTCCAATTAAAATCAAAGTGGCTATTCTTACGACTAGTCGTAAGAATACTTTATAAATACGCATGCGCAGTTGCTTTAACGTGGCTATTTTTACAACTAGGAGTACTATTTTTATGACTAGGAATAACAATAATTTCCAGTTAGGGTTAAGGTTAGGGTTAGGGCTAGTGTTTAGGGTTATGGTTAGGGTTACCCCCACTACATGCCCAGTTGCTTTATTTACTTTACTGCGCTTGAATTCACCAATGTCGTAAGAATAGTTTATAAATAATTGTTACGACTAGTCGTAAGAATAGCCACGGCCAATTAAAATACACTGAAGACTTTGGAGTGTTAAATTTATCTCATTGTTGAATGGTGCAATGTGTTGACAAAATACCCATTATTGGCTACATTGCACTTATATAATTAGAAGGAACTCTTAAGTAATTTTTGTAGTATCTTCGGGGGAAATGGTGCCTACTATGGCTTGTGCAGTCTACTAAGAAACTGTGGAATATGTCTTTGGTATTTACTTGGAAAGTTTGGACGGAATTTAAAAAATTGGCTAATCTATCCTTTGTTTTAAAGCAAATATACCAAGTAGGCCTATAAAGTATAACATTAAAGTCCTAGGAAGAACAAGTTGGGATATTTCTTTTCATTATTTACATTGACACAAACAGTGTAGCTCAATATAAGCACACACAACAAATTACTTGATTAGCCTAGGCTAGTGATGATTTGGACCAATGGGCCTAGGCTAGCTTTACAAATTTACATCATCGTTCAACTTCACATTGGCTTGCTTATCTTTATTAAAATACTAGGCCTAGCTAGGGGCCTAGCCTACTGTAGTGAGGGAATGTAGGACTATGCCTTACATACTGTTGCTATCCTACAACAGTACACAAATGTCACAAGGTAAGGCCACAATATGGCAGCAAACTCGAATTAGTGTAGGCCTAACCTTATGCCTAGGCCTAGTTGGGAAGTTAGTTTAGTTTAGTAGAAAAAAAAGATCAGGAGGGACACTCAAGTTGGGATTCCTTTCATAGTTAGAACACGGATCTGGGCAAGGCCTAACGAATGCTACGCCAGGCAAAAGGGTTTGACTTAGCTTAGTTGGGTTTAGTCCCTCCCCCCCCCCCGCCTCTTTTCTACTGTTCAAAAGATACAAGGCCATTCGTAGATACTGTGAATGTGATGAGGCTAATCTTGGCTTAGCCTAGGACGTGGTTGTTCAGTGAAGTGTGTATACCGGTTCCACGATACAAGCATACCTCGCGTATATCTACTGTATGCCTAGGCTAAATGATTTTTGGTTTGGGGAATATTAAAACGAAAGAGTCGAATGCACCAACACCGCTTAGTCTAGGCCAAAAAGTTTCAATTTTAAGTATCTTGGATATTACAAAACGGATTTTTGAATGTTCCGATCTACCTTGGTCGTGGAACTTGCGGAAAGTCTAAGAAAATAGTGCGGTAATCTCTTCTGCTCAGTTTATATCGCATCAAGGGATTTTCGTCGTTTGAATTCAGCGCAGCCTACGCGCGTAATTAAGTTCAGCTTCATATATATATATACTGTATTGACAATATACGTAAAGCTCTGCATAAGCTATTCTATTCGTGATATAATGAAATAGCGCCTCCAAGTTGTGAAAGTTTACTCTGAAGAGCAACTTTGGGAAACATGGTGTTGCCATCCTATTCGAATGCCTGCGTAGAGTTGGATATCGTTTTCACCACATATATAAATGCAGGAGACACCGACGACCATTTTACTGCCTACTATATGCTAAGATACCATGGGACTTCACGGGGATGTAGGAGGGGTGTAGAACCCACAGAAATCCAAATTTCCCTCGTTTCAGAGTGACGGTGTTGGGAAAAGCTTGTGGTTTGTCAAACTAGTAAAAGCATTTGTCAACTTTGTCAAGAACATGTAAATCTTGTTGGGTCGATGTTGCATCCAGGCTGTTGGGTAGATTTATGAACGTACTGTTTTCGGGAAGGAATTAGTATGATTTCTGAGTACATGTAGAATTATGATAAGTTTACGAACAAGGGCGGCGGAAGCCTTTTAATCTGGGGGCACCGACGTCGAAGGGCACTTTGCAGAAATTAGATTGGACGGATGCAGCCTGATATTTAGTACCCTTTATAACTCTTATTGTATTATCTTGTTTTCGTGTACACATCACTCCACCAACGCCCCCCCCCCACCCTCAAGGAAAAAATGCATACTAGCACTGCAATATCCAATGTGCAAATTGGGAAACAAGGAACAAGTTTTCGGAGAAAATGAGGTGAAATCATAATAAAGTCCAAGTCCCTTAATTAAATGCATTAATAGTTCTAAATTAGGATTAGATCTCTTATTGAAATATCGCTGACCTAATAAGGTGATCAAGAGTACAATTTTTATGTAGAAAAAGGGCACATTTTTAACCTGAGGAAAAGTGGGGGCACGTGCCCCTGTGAACCCCCCCCCCCCGGTTCCGCCGCCCTTGTTTACGAAAATAATGACAATTTTATCTAGGATCGGTAAATCTTAGTTTAGTAGAAAAAGGAATCAGACGTCGGCAAAAGAAAGTTCCCATCGAGGAATCCGTAAAGGAAATACAAAAGCTGAGTACAGCATCCTCAACCCTTCAGCAAATTTTAAAATTACTATAATAAATGCTTCTTAGGATCTGAGTACCAGTGGTTGAGTAGCCTACAGCATTATGAGTACCTATTCATCCGCATGCTTTTTGGGTACTATCAAGTACTTTTGATTACTTAACTTTACTAGAATATTATGCCTATAACTGCTCTGTGGTGATCATTGCAAGGGCGTAGGAACCGGGGGGCTGGGGCGCCAGCCCCCCAGTGAAAAATATGGGGGGCGGAAGTATCATTCCGCCCCCCCCCCCCCCGCTCCGCAAGTCAGAAAACCCCTTTTTCATTTCCAAATGAGAAAAAAATCTCATTTGGAGCACCAAATTGCATCTAAGACCAGGTGAAAATGCAAAATTATTTACAAAATGGAGTGGGTGTTGAAGTGTGCTATATTGCACCAAATTGCATCTGAGGCCACCTGGAAATGCAAAAACCCCCCTCCCCTTAGACCCCTTCCCCAGGCCGGCCATCAGTCTTCAGCCGAACGCTGAACTAATGCATATGATTTTCTGTATGATGTGATAATAGTAGAAATAAAATTGTTCTGTATATGTTAGCCAAATACAGCACTCATCATTCTCATACCGTTATATGTTCTGTATGTTGATACATTTGGTTTATTACTTGTATGATACTTCTGGAGCCTATGCATGAGTATAGTAGCCTACTGCTACAGAGTGATACAACAAATTGCAAGGGGAGTTTAAAGTTTCCATAACTTCAACAAATCAAACCAACTACTCAGGGGCGTAGCGAAGGGGTTTTTGTTGGGGGAGTGTGGAGAATTTGATTTGCCGACGGATCTGGAAGTGGTGACTGAAATGGTGGAGGGGTCTAAGGGGAGGGGGTGTCCCCTCCCCTTTGGCAATTTTTTAGTTTTGAAACGTCCTTAGATGCAATCTGGTGCATATTTTAAGTCATATTTGATTTGCCGACGGATCTGGAAGTGGTGACTGAAATGGGGGAGGGGTCTAATTTTTAGTTTTGAAACGTCCTTAGATGCAATCTGATGTATATTTTAAGTCAAATTTGATTTGCCGACGGATCTGGAAGTGGTGACTGAAATGGGGGAGGGGTCTAATTTTTAGTTTTGAAACGTCCTTAGATGCAATCTGATGTATATTTTAAGTCAAATTTGATTTGCCGACGGATCTGGAAGTGGTGACTGAAATGGGGGAGGGGTCTAAGTGGAGGGGTGTCCCCCTCCCCCTTTGGAAAATTTTTAGTTTTGAAACGTCCTTAGATGCAATCTGGTGCATATTTTAAGTCAAATTTGATTTGCTGACGGATCTGGAAGTGGTGACTGAAATGGGGGAGGGGTCTAAGGGTAGGGGGTCTACCCCTCCCCTTTGGAAAAATTAGTTTGAACGTCCTTAGATGCAATCTGGTGCATATTTTAAGTCAAATTTGGCACGGAAGAAGCTCCCGTTCTCCTTTTTCTATTCAGCTTTCCTTCTTTCTTCCCCTTCCGCTCTCTTCACCTTTTCTCCTTTTGCCGACGGACCCAAAATTTGCCGACAGCGATTAGGATTGCGACAAGGATTGCGATATATATATATATATATATATATATATGTATATATCTCTATATATAAATACATATGTATACAGTAAATGAAGATCAACACACCACAAAAATTCCACTTCACGACCGGTTTCGTCCTTTCGGGACTCATCAGGCGAAGGTAGGAATCAATTCTGGAACTTGTCATAGACCGAAGTCCGTACCACTCGACCACAGTGATTCTACAAGTGTGTGAATGCGTATAAACTGACTTTGTATAACTGTCAATTAGGGCGTATGAGGGCTGAAGTGATGCAACTTGTCTTGACCGGCAATAAACTGGTATTTGGCAACAAACACTACCTCCAGATTCATGGCACCGCAATAGGTACTAAACTGCTCCTTCTTTTGCCACATCTTTATGGGAAACCTTGAGAAAGAATGTCTATCTCAACAAAACTTGACACCACACATATGGTTACGTTTCATTGACGATATCTTTATGATATGGACTCAAGGTGGGGCAAAACTAAAACTCTTCCTTGATGACATAAACTTGTTTCATCACACAATCAAATTTACTGCAGAGTTTTAGACCTGACGTTCACTTCCTGGACACCACTGTGACCCTACAAATGACTTGTTCAATAAACCTACGAACGAGCACAACTACCTCTTACCAAGCAGCTGCCGTCCACGTCATCGTATCAGAGACATTCAATAGTCAAGCGCTGCGCATTCAACGCATTTGCTCTTCTGAAGTCCAATTTTAATTCTCGCACCAAAGAACTGTCACAACACCTTCTCAACAGACAGTTTTTTTTGGGGTACTATTGAAATTGAAATATTGAAGTACAAAACTCACCAAAGCAGTTCCAAAAGGATACCACTGGTTCCTGAATTCCACCCTGGTCTCCCACCACTGGCAAATATCATTCACAAGAATTTTCACACTTCAAAGCATGAAACGTCTAAAACCAGTTTTCTCAGAACCACTTGTCATTTCAGTTACAAGACCCAGAAACCTACATGACATTTTCCATCTTTTTTTTCATCTTTTCAGGATGACAACCCATCAGGGGAAAACAAACTAGAAAATACAGGATCATTGCCCTGTACACAAAATTGCAAAATGTGCTTTCGTGATTCTACTGGGGCCCTTCAGAGCTACCAGACTAAACACACGTCAATTGTTCACATCCAGCTGCAAAAGTGCTAAATACATAGAAGTAGAGCAAGTATATAATATGGTATACATATATGGTAACCATATGTAGGTTACCATATACATATACTATATTATATATATATATATATCCAGACCCGGTGGCTACATATGTATACAGATACATACACCCATACACACACGTACACGCACGCACACACGTACACATACGCATTCATGCAATCACATACATACAGGCATACTTACACACACACATACATTTTGAATTTATGTGCTCCATTACAATCATTCGTAGACCGAATGGAGAGATTTAAAAATAACACAAATGAAGAAAAAATTGTCTTTCATTTTCTGTCTCGACTTCTTCTGTTTTCATGTTTTAGCTGCTTTAGATTTATTGAAACAGCTTTTTTACAGTTCCAGTAAAACAGCAGTTACAAATCAACTGTCCAGACATTTCTCTTAATTAAAAAGTTTAAAAATTGGGAAAAATTAGGAAATAAAGAGTTTAATTTAATCTAAAAAAGAAAGTGGCACAAGTTCCTTTATTCATCCTCTATATTTGTGTAATAACTACTAGAGCTATAAATGATAGGATAATTATCAGTACTAGATTCAGGTGAAATCAGAAAACTTCAAATGTTAATCCATTGTCCTCCTTAATGAGATTCAAAACACAGGCTACATTATTATAAAGCAAAACATGTTACACTATAATTTTAAAGATGTTCCACTGACTGTAACATAATATGTTCCACTATCGCATAAGACAGGGATGTGCCCAGGATATACTGATCGCCGTCCTGAGGGAGGGGTCTAAGGGGGAGGGGGTGTCGTCCTCCCCCCTTTAAGAAATTTTTTGATTTTTGAAGGTGCTCAGATGCCAATAGCTGGCACTTGTGTAGCTTTTTAAGCACATACATTAGTTTTGCTAAAAATTTACATTTTAAATTTTGTTTCTAGTGAAATACATTAGTACCTGGTAAAAGTTATTAGTTTGCTTCAAAGAGATTTTATAAGGGACTGATTGAGAGCCATAAGTAATGTTTCTCGCATGCGTAACTGATGCATTATTAGTCTGTATGATTTTGGCATAGGCTAGGCCCACTTTACGTTGAATATATTGTTAGGAATGTTGGGATTTTAGATGAAAATAGTGCTGGGCGGGATTCACATTTTTTAAGACAGTGCCAGGCGGTAATTTTTAGTGCTGGGCGGGCCGCCCAGCGTGGGCACGTCCCTCATAAGATGTTCCTCTCTAGCACAAGATGTTCCTCTCTAGCATAACATGGTCAACTAGAACAAACTGAAATTCATTGGCTACCTTTTCTACAGTAATGTAACAACCAACATAACTCTGATCTTTTCTATACCAAACAGTGAATGTTGATGTTTTTAGGAAGACTACCCCTAACCTCATGTTACTACATTAGAGTTAAACATCATTTCAGTGAAAAGGGAACACACCTGGACAGCAGGCTACTGTTCAATCTCCAGGTGCTTCTAATATCACACTGTATATGTGAAATTACATCAATACTACCAATAGACATGTGCTGGTGCTAAACACAGCTTATCTTCCACAAAAATGATAGAAATATTAATTCTTTATTAGCAATTATGACAAAGAAATAGTTGTTTATCTATATTTCTGTAGACTTCAGGATGTCTTAGGTCAATATCATCTGTGCATTCCTTTATCCACATGTGGTTCCTTCCTTGTCAGTTACCTCTCCATAGCATCACCTTCTTCACTGGGGCTTATCCTGACACCTCCAGATGAAAATATGTGAAGATTATTATCAGCTGCTCCACATAAAAGTAGCTATGGAAGAAAATAATCAATAAATTAATGTCTTGATGAAACAATTAGGTAAATAACGATGATCAGACTTAACGAACAAAACTAATCTTAAAATGTTTTAGGCTGCTAAAGTAACTTCTATCAGTCCAGGTTACAACTTTTTAGTTTTTGAGAAATAACTCTTTAAACATCTCAGACTCGTCAATGAAGTGACTGGACCACTAAGTCTAACACACTGATACTATTAGATCATCTCATCAGATGCAAGACAAATGTCAATAGGAATGCGAAAGAATTTAATGGCTTCAAATGACATGTTAACATTTCATAACAAATTAGTCAAGAACAAACGGTATTGGATGTCATCAAAGGGTGCTCTGTTACGCATATGAAGTAAAAATAAATCAAATATAAAAACATGTTTTGGTTGATTTAATTGACAAAATAAGTAAGAGCTGACCACATCATCAACTTAGACTTTTAAGGAGCATTCCAGAAATTTACCATATATATTGTAAAACTGAATTTCTAGAAAACCAAAAATAGCTACAGAAACATTACAATTGATTTCCCTTGACCTAATAACATATCCAGACTAATGTGTTGTTTAGAATATGAACTTGTTTAGGTTGAGTTATTAGAATTATAAAGCAATTAATCACCATTAACATTAATACCTTCACTATGGAGAACAAACTGCAGTAGCATTAATACAATCTTATGTTAATAATGAAGAAATTCTGGCAAAAGACCTCTAAAGCTCTTTCCATGGCTTTACATTGTTGTGGACAATACAACTCAGCATATCCTGTATTTGTACCTTGTAGGTGTTTTCAAAGCTAGATCCATTGCAATGGCCAGCAAGGTTATTTTGACATTCCAAACAACTAATAGAATCAGTGATATCTCAGTCTCGTCTACACTATTCATTTCATATTGTTCATTGGCTGGTATGTTATTCCGATGTTACTTCTCTCAGCCTGCAGATGACTCTTTAGACTATTCACTTGAAGACAAACATAGCGCTTACATTTTAGAAACATTTGTTTCTAAATTTGAAACATGTAAATTAAGAGTTACATACCTCAGCTATGGACCAATCAACAGCTAGGACTTTATCTTTAATACCGGACATGTCAAACAAGGGAGCCTTTGGACTGTTGGACGAAAATGGAAAAGCTCAAATGAAGAAACAATATCACCAAAAACAGAATGCTCAGTGCTTATGAATATGTATAACTTTCATCAAAATATTATAAGTTCTTTCAGTAAAAATAAAGGAATAATTCTTTCTTTGGAAGTTCACTGTTCATGAGCAAAAGCAAGAAATATATGAGAGTGAGAGCAAAGCATGGTAAGAATTCTATATACAAGGTAATAAACATACATGCTTATGAATCAGAAAGGTTCACATTGGTATCTGATATCCCGCTGCAGTTACCATAGAAACATAAAGATATACCGATGCCTAATAATCTGCTTGATTAAACTTGACACTTGTTCTGTACAAATGACTTTGTCATGACTTCACTCTAAAGCTTGCAAAAAACAGTTGCAAAGTGATTAAAGTAATTATTTGTGTAGAGTGCTTTAATAGCTGATGATACATGTTATAGTCCCTCACTGATTCACTATCAATTACATTCATGAATGTGTTGATGGAAGTTCATAATGCACAGAATTGATCATGTCAAGCAATCCATGTACCAAAAGAACATCAACGCAGTTTACATTCATTCCAATAACAGATAGTGTAAATACAGAATATAAACTAGAAAACCAAGGAAAAGGTCAAAAGTTATACATTTATATTTATTTGCATGTATGCTGGTAAGAAGTCACTTAACATTTATTTTGTCTTCTATTTAAATATATGAGACTTCTGGATATGAAATTGAAGAAACAATAATCTTTCAGTTGATAAGGCACATGCAGAAAACTGCTGTGGTTTATAATGTTGAGTATATAACCCATGCATGCTGATAAGCGAGTAGGAAAAGTATTCAAAATTGACCTTAAAAACTGACCTTCTAATGTCCCACATTTTGATTTGTTTATCGTAACCACCTGACAGCAGTTGGTGTTGGTTGTCAGGTGACCAGGCAACAGACGACACCCAGCCTGCATGATGAGTCAACGATGAGTGCACCACAGAACCTGATTTTTCTCTGGGGTCCCATAACCGAACGTGTCTGTCAACACTTCCTGAAGCTAACAGTTTACTCAAAGGGGAGTAAGAAATGCTAAGAAAAGCTTTAGTACCAGTCTGTCAAGACAAAACAAAAACCAAATTGTGTTATTAACATGGTTAAAAGCAACACATTTAGAGTTGTAACAACAGAAGATGTTTGTCAGTGTGGGATATCATCTGGAGTACAACCACCTTGTTGATGAACAGTTCATATTTTAACAGTTTATGACGCAGTACATTGGATGTACTAAAAAGCCATGTTATAAATAGCATTTGTTATCTGGCAAAGTACATAAGGCAAACTCAAATACAACATATAAAGTCAACTGTTATTTAATTCTTCATAGGACCTGTTTGGGTATATGGACTATATACGTTGCTGTCCATTTGTGAATAAATTGATCCTTTTATCAAAAGATCTATAAATATATGTTTAACATATATAAACACAAACCAGAGAGGATGTGTGGGTTGCTGTGGTAACATCCCATATGTTCATTGTGTGGTCCCATGATGCACTGCATACTTCGTTTTCACCAATCCAGAGCACAGATGAGACAGCTTCTTTATGGCCTTCAAGAGTAATGAGAGGTGTCTGCTCGGAGAGGAACCAAATATTTAGGATTAAATGCTGGCAACTAATGAGTAATACATCTGGCTCTGTGCATTTCATATACAGTTTCAATGTCGAAATTGGGGATAACGTTCCCGGATTTCTTCAAAGCAGAGAATTATGTTTGGCCAAAACTGTACTGTCTACTGGAACAATGTTCAAAAGACCTTTAAAATTTCTAGAATGTCTGTTAATAAAAATAGATCACCTAGACATACAAGTTGTCATAGCAGGCTTTGCCTAGCCTAGCCTATTATTATCATAAGAATCAAGAATGTTGTGTAATTTTCAATTATCATGTTGTGACAAGTACTTGAGCCTGTGTGACCTGCTCTAGTGTTCAGTCTAGTATATAATGGAAAACTTGATGATTTATCCCAAACAGAATGACAGTTTCCTTAAATGATTCAGAGAGTTTTTTTTTCATACTATAATACACATTCTTATCACACTTGTTAAAGTATCAATTTGCTGGTTACCCTGGTAGCAGGCTTTGGATTTTCTGTTTTGACTTTCTTTCGTTCTTGTTCGCTTTCTTCGGATGGATTATCTTCAATTTCTGTCGGTATTCAAAAGAAAAAGAAAACTCAAAACTTGTCAACCTTTCATAACTGTTTGAATGATTCTACACAAACTCCACAAATACGATCCTAATCACATAAATGGAGGTACACCATTAACAGTACACTATTGAAATGGTGTTTCTCGTTACTTTTCGTCTCAGCATAGGAGAAAGCAATGATGATGATCAAATGATTTATTTTTTCTCCATGTTTTATCATTGTAATGGTTTAACTTGAGACACTGTCTCTGAAGCACTGCTGTTCAAGACTAGCTACAGTTAATTTCATGCTCATCTTACTACAGAAATGTAAAAATGTTTGTTTAGATGCACAGTACTGTACCTGTTGACCATATTTTGATAGTTTTGTCGAATGATGCACTGCATATCTGTAATAGATTCATAGAAAGCAAACAACTTATTGATATGTGAAGTCTTGTAACGAAGCTCAAACAAACCAAACATTAATAAATCATTCCTTAAGAACATCAACTTTTAAGCTCTACAATTCCAGAAAACAGGCTACCAATGAATTTAATATTTCAGTAAACCAAAGACGACTTTCACTACCAATAACAGCATTTACTGAAGAAACAAGAGGCCAATCGCAAAATCACTTTAATGAGTACTTCCTTATGGCTGCATAACAACTTTTAAATTCATGAATATTGCACTGAACAAAACACCATGACTTCTGACCTAAGACATTTCAACTACAATACATATTTTGACAATATTACTTAATTTTGATGGTTGCATGTCTATTCAACATTTGCCCTCTTGTTTCTACATTTTTTCTTTAATTTCTAGATGGCTATGCACACATTAACAAAATGCTAAATAACAAATAAAATGAATTGCCTGTTTTCACCTCAGGTCCTTGAAATATATGTATTTTGTAGTATTTCCTTGTTTGACATGGCAAATGCTGTGTAATTAGCTTGGTTAATGAAGCTTAATCAAATTCATACAGGTTCAAGGCTAACATCATTGAGTTACCTGCACTATTGAAGGCTTGCAAGTTCATTTTGAACAGATGCTTAAGATGTAAGACAAGTTAAACAAACACATTACACTTGTGTTTCTTAACATGTTCTACTTCTCACACTCTTAGAAATGTAAAATGAACTTCTGCATCCCCTTAGCCATATGTGGATGAATGCTTTGTGCATTAAGCTTAGGGCCCTTGGTGGGATCCACACACCTACTTTTGTGACCTAGGGACCCTGGAAGTCAACTCATTTTGGTGCAATGTAGGAGTTAGAGACTGCTTAAAGTAGCGCACACATCTGATTTTACAGATCACATACAGAAAGTAAATTAAATTTGCATCCTTGATAAAATTAAATGATACATTACACCTACAAACAATGTGTAACATTATAACTTTGAAAATGTTGGTCTATCAGAGAACCCTTATATTTAACTGGCCAGAAATGGGTTTAATGAAAGAGCTGAATCTAAGCTTTCATTTGCTAGTATAACACATTTAATGGGCTATGCTGAAGCACTTGGATATGAAAATGAGTGTTTTAAATGGACACTCCAGCTTGTGACAGTCTCAGGGATGTGCTCACGCCGGGCGGCAGCGGGCCGCTGCGCCCTGCAGTGCTGAATGCCGCCCAGCACAGACAGTATTTTAAACATTTTGGCCCGGCACTATATTTGATGATTAATATAACAACTTTTACCGTTACCAAAATATGGGAGAATACTTGACACAGAAGTTAGCTCTGGAACAGGAAAAAGAACATCTAAGCATACTTGCAAACTTTGCCAAAGGGGAGTGGGATACCCCACCCATTAGACCCCTCCCCCAGGATGTGGATCACACTACCGTACAAACACATCCAGCACTCAAATATTCCTGAGCACATCCTGCAGGCTGTTGCAACCCACCATTAAATTAGAAATTACTGAAACTACTGAAATTGCTTCTTCAGGAACTGTTTTGTTGATACCTTTAGCTTTGTACCCCACAGAGCCTTTGCCTGGCACCCCAGGTTAACGACCACTGCCTTACACTTTCACAATATAATTTACGAGGTATTCCATAGCAAAATGCTATTCATAATAAGGCAGACTGCTACATAATTGCCACAACTGACAGTAAGTTCGCACCTCAAAGGCTTAGTACTTTCAACCTTTCATGACTAACAAACTTAATAACCTGCAAACTGCTACACAACCTGTGAGTACTAAATGATTCTCTGCCTTAAAGGTCTGGACACCTAGCCAATTTCTCCCATATTCAGTACATTTTTTGTGTAGGATAGTCTCATTCAAAATCTGTTGAAATGTTTTGGCAAGCTCTTTTCGATTCCAAGATTTACACATTTGAAGTTTTGATAAATCTGGGGAAACTCATCAAATATGTGCAAACTATGACATAGAGTGTTGCACTCATCAAAATTTCTTAGTTTAGCCCTTGTTAGGTTAACCCCTAATTACAGCCCACATTCATTAATGGAATAATGTGATGTTCCTTTCTTCAGAGAAGACTATAAAATATTTCCAAATTTTTTGTTAGGCCACCAACCTTTGTTCAGTGTCCTTGAAACAAAGCTTGTAACACAAAGATGTATAACATAACAGAAAACTAGGCAGTCACTCCTTTTACATCATCAATGTGAATAGTTAGCTCATGTTTATTCATAAATGAAACTAGATGAAATCAACCATAGAGACTAACCCTGCTGCCACTGGAGTCTACTGCCAGAGAATCGACACTCCTGGAATGTCCTCTGCAGCAGTACAGACATCTGTGTGTGTTTGAGTCTTCCTTCCATTCCCACAGAAGGAGAGTCTGGTCATGTGATCCACTCGCAAACAGACTCCTATCTTCTTCTGAATGAATAGAAACAAGTCAATAATTACCAGAGTGACCACTCTCTCCGATAGGGTTACTTTATGTAACTAATAACATTAACTTTGGCAACTTTTGAAGAGGATTGGCTACTAAACTTTTATAGAAATGTAGTTGATCAGCTTAATGAGCTACATGTTGACCTGTCACACATCATCAAAGCAATCTGCCATTCAAATACAACACTTGTCAAACTTCAGGCATTTAAAATGTTCAAATGTTTTACCTCTGCTAAACCTTTTGATGAAGCTAATAACATGAAGAACCTTGTCCTCACTATGCTAAAATCACATGCAAAGTATTAAATCTATACAGTACTGTACATTGTTTACTGTACAATACGTTGCATAGAGGGTTTCAGGAACTAACTGTTGATTTAAAATGACTTTTGACCTCCATCAAACACATTTTAATTTTCTCTGCTTTCAGATATAGTCCATCGGGGCAGGCCTCAAAATGTGCTTAAAAAACGAGTTTCGTTGCACATATTTAGTACCAAGGTTTGTTGGTTGGAAGTGGTAGAGGGATGTCCTGGGAACATTTTTCACGATGTTGGATGATTGGAGAGGTGTTATTTTTCGAGTAAACAACAAACAAATGACGTCACTCTTATACGGTGTACGATGATTACAACAAAGCAGTTCCTTGTCACAGCAACACGAAAACGGCATTTAAATGCATTTGAACTTATTAGAACCTAGATGTTTTTGTTGACAGGTATAGAGGGATGTCCTGAGATTATCGTAGGAGTTGTTGGATGCTTGGAGAGATGTTATATTGTTGGTAAACAACAAATTACCTCACTATGAAGTGTGGGCTAAATTAAAAATCAGCAACGACTATTCACAGCAACATGATAATAGTTTTTAAATGTTACTAAACCTATTTAGAACCAAGGTTTGTTGGTTGGATAATGTGAAGAAATGTCCTTAGAATACTTGAAGAGTCGTTGGATGCTAAAAGAAGTAATACTTTACGAGTAAACAATAAACATATGACGTCATAGTCCATCAGGGCAGGCTTCAAAAAGTGCTTAAAATACGAGTTTCGTTGCACATATTTAGTGCTAAGGTTTGTTGGTTGGAAGTTGTAGAGGGATGTCCTGGGAACATTTTTCGCGATGTCTGATGTTTGGAGAGGTGTTATTTTTGGAGTAAACAACAAACAAATGACGTCACTCTTATACGGTGTTAGACAATTACAACAAAGCAGTTCCTTGTCACAGCAACATGAAAATGGCCTTTAAATGGTTTTGCACTTATTATAACCTAGATGTTTTTGTTGATAGTTTTACAGGGATGTCCTGAGATTATCTTAGGATTTGTTGGATGCTTGGAGAGGTGTTACCTTGCGTGTAAACAACAAATGACCTCACTACAAAGTGTGGGCTAAATTGAAAATCAGCAATATTCACAGACTATTCACAGCAACATGATAATAGTTTTTAAATGTTACTAAACCTATTTAGAACCAAGGTTTGTTGGTTGGATGTTGTAAAGAAATGTCCTTAGAATGCTTGAAGAGTTGTTGGATGCTAAAAGAGGTAATACTTTACAAGTAAACAATAAACATATGACGTCACTGTTATAGGTTGGACGGCAATCAAAACTCAGGAGTTCCTTGTAACAGCAACATGGAAACGAAATAATTAAATTGTTCTTGACTTATTTAGAAACAGGATGTGTTGGATGAAAGTAATGGAGCGATATCATAATGATATTTAAATAGTTGTTGGGTGCTAGGAGAGGTGTTATTTTACGAGTAAACAATATACATATGACGTCACTCTTATACGTTGTAAGATAATGAAAATAGAGCAGTTTCTTGTCACAGCAATATGATAACATAATTTAAATGTTCTTGCACTAACAGTACTAAGGACCAGGTAATGTTGCTTGAAAGCTATATAGGAACGTCTGAAGAACATTTTAACAGTTGTTGGGTGCTAAGAGAGGTGTTATGTAAAGAGTTAACAATGAACAAATAACGTCATTCTTATACGTTTTGCTGTACGACAATTAAACAGAGCAGTTCCTTGTCACAGCAAGATGATAAAATAATTAAACACAGTATTAAGAACCAGGATGTGTTGGCTGAAGTAAAAGAGGAATGTCCGAAGAATATTTTAAGAGTTGTTGGATTCTTAAAGCAGTGTTATTTTTCGAAAACAAAAAATTTATGTTGTGTTAAACATAATTTGAACAAATGCATTTTTAAACACTGTCCGTCTCCTGAAGTCTGCCTCGAGACTCACCTTTAACACAAATGTAGCTGGTCAAAAATGCAGTGACCAGGCAAAAATATATGTTTTTAGGTTTGGGAAAATTACAAGTAGCACCTTCCCATGAGAGAAGGACCGGATGACTCTGAGATCATGGGGACAACTTGAAAAGGCGTAACGCTCACACAAAAGTAAACATAAGGAAAAATAGTAGGTTTACTATGCACATGAATCTTGTATTAAAAACAATGGGGTCACTTAAACTTAAAGAAAAATTTAAATGATATACAGTAAATGGGTAACTAACAGATCTTATCAGAGCTGTTACGTCTAACAAGAAATCCACTGAACTTATTTCAAAATAAACTGCCTAAAAGTTCTAAGTTAGAACACAATCGCGGCGCGGGTCAACCAACTAAAAAGTCGCAAAATATAATTACTTCCTTGGGTTACTTCGATCAGAGGCAGGTTCACTCTGTTGGGGGAAGTCTCTGAGATAGGTTTGCTCACTGAACGGCTCTTGACCAGCTTGCTCTTCAATCCCTGGTATCTGGGGTCCATTGACCTATCAGCTGTCAATTAAGTTACTAAATAATTACCAGGCACATTACTTAACCCCAATCTAACCTTATTAATGGGTCTCATCAGTGTCCTTACATAAATTTGTTGTTACACATCCATCACCAAGAATATTCCTACCAAAATAAAATAGCTATTAAACTGTCTATTTCTCCTACAGCTCTCAAAAGTGATAGAGGCTTGGAGCCATTACATGTATTCCTAGAAAACAAGGGCCACACAAAACAATAACTATGTTCAAAAATGACAAAGGTCACACAGGGCCACGTGACCACAAACTGTTGCCCTGTAGTAGTAGCATAAAAGTGAAACTTTAGGGAACTCCTCAATCTACCAAAGTAAGTTATTCATTGTCAAATGAATAAAACAAAATAAGAAAAAGAACGGAAAAGATCAAATGAATTAAACAAAATTGGAAAATGAAAGAAAATGATCAACATAAACACCAACAAAACATTGACCATGTTATGCTTTGGTTACACAAACAATCCTTTCTGAGAGATATGACTTCCTCGTCACTATCAACATGACCAACACCCAAAGCCACTTGCTTAGGAAGTAGTCTTCTTCTGTTATGTGAAGACAGAATGTCTTGGGCAATAGCACTGTCATCCTTTCATCACAGCAGCTTTTTCAGCATCTCGTGCCAAACACTGAGACAGCTGTTCTGTCTGCCCACTAACAGATCTTCTTCCTTTTGAAAACTTGAGTCCTGATTGTGCCAGAGAAATCTCTGTAGAGGGAGCACCGCAAATATCCTTGTCTTTGGCGCGGATGGGCCTGCACTTTCATCTGCAACAAATCAAAAAAAAATTGTTTGGTTGATACAGTATTTTGAATTGTCCTGTTGATCACACTGTGGTTCACATTTATTGTCTACACTGGAACTCAACTGACTAATAAGCCTCCATTTATTTCAGTGTAAGTCTGGAGCCATGAGCTTGGTAGGGTATAGTTACAAACCCACACACTAGAAAGGTTTGAGAACACATGCGACGCTACTTGACCGGATTTCCCATACTAAAAGAAGGCCTCTCCATACATGCATCAAAGTAAAATAAACCAAGCAAGATGCTTTGATATAAAATATTTTTTTCCAAATTTTTAAAGAGCTGTAATAAGACTACAGGTGCAACTAAATCGAGTGCCATGCTGATGCTAAATTAGCTGGAAACTTACATATGCCAACTCGCTGTAGCATTGCCTAGGCCTATTTACTTAGTGGCCTGTATATAAGCTACATTACACGCTACATTTGTTTGTGTGTGTGCCAGTACTACCAGGAGCGATGGAGACATGCTCTGGGCTTAGTTAGGCCCTGTTTTGACAAATTAATCCAAGACTAGAGGCTTGACCATAGGCCCAGGCTGACATTGAATATTGATAGGCCTAACGTTAGTCTGCCTATCGAACCTACACTGGTGTTGATTTCATTTCTTTGTTTCATGACAAATAAAATATGAAATAAATACAACAGATACCAGTATATAGTAGCTGTCGATCTATCCTTCATGGTTGCTACGTTAATCACTTCTAGTCTAAGGCAAACTAGTAATAGTATAGTATTGAACAGCCTTGTCCTAAATTTTCATAGTTGGCATTCGTATCACTTCAGGAAGTTTTCTTGTCACAGTAATGCTCTAACATGAGTATTAGTAACAGGCCTTGAATTACCTTCATCGTTTGTGTACTGAATCATGGAAGCACCTTCTAGGTATGAAAATTTGCCACCCTCAATACTGCTTCATATCTCGGCACATTTGACGTCGGTTTGCCAACTGTTGGCTGTAAATTTTGTTAGACTTTCAGCCCATCGTTCTCTTGTTATGCAGTACGTTATGCAGACTAGTTGTAAACACGTACAAACGTTACATACACACAGTCTGTGCATATACATCACGCCGAGCCGAGCAGTTTCTGTATCAGCTGACATATCACATGCCATACAATAAGGATTTTGATTGGCTCTTGGGTGAAAAAATCGCTGCGATCGGAGAAGTCCTAACAACGCAAAGCGGACTAAATGAGTCCGTTTTAAACTGCTGTTTACTCTTAAGATAACACTTCCCGAACCATCCAACATCGAGAATTGTAATAAGCATATGAAAACACACCATAATATGTGATCAAACCTTGGTACTAAATATGTGCAACGACAGTGAACGATACCGAGCCTGCCCCGATGGACTAATACTGTGTTTACAATCTGTTGACTTCAAATGATAGCAAAGCAAACTTCCACACTTGCTGGCACATCATAAGGCCTCTTTATCATGTATTACTCTTATTATTAGTTTTATGATTAATGTAGGTACAACCTTTCTTCAAGTTGCCATTCTTCCCTTGTTACATTTCAAGATTTTTTTTAACCTCTGCTGACCTTTGAACTTTACCAACAATTTCAGACACCTTGCACTCATTTTGGGCTATCGAAATACCAGTTATGACAATTGCCAACATTTCCCTTCTTGAGATATCCTGTTGACAAGATTTTAAGGTTTTAACTTCCACTACAAACTGAAGATTTGTTGCACTACATAGACTCAGCAATAATGTTTATATAAAATGATACAAATTTTAAGATATTGAGCTTACAAAATGTTCACATTATGACATCTTAACACCTCACATGACCTTTGAACCAAGAAAAACCATAGGAAACTTGTAATTAATATGGGTAAGCCACAGACCATGTAAAACATTAATCATCAATGCTATTGTGATAACAAGCTAGGGTATCACACAGATATGCACACAGACATCTATGAACACCAACCTGACTGCAAAGGTTACTATAAATATATACTATATAGATGTGACTACATAGATGTTTCCAATTGGTGTCCTATCATGAAACTAAACATGTACTCAGTATCTTTAAAGTACAGTATCACCTTAGTAGTTGGTGTTATGTACATAGACAAACATACAGTAGTAGTGCACTGAGATTTAAGCAAGTTAGCTCAACTCTGTAAGAAGAAACAAATGCAAATTTGACAATATAAGTTAGTACAAAGTGTTACCATTCTTGATCCATGCAACAGATTTCACAGGTTCTGAGTGATATTCCAAGGTAGCAATGGCACTGCCATCTTTGTTCCAGAGTCTCACGTGGTTGTCATAGCAACCAGTAAGTATTCTACATGGGTATTAAACATGTAAGAGAACTTCATGAGCTGAAGAGTTAGTATTCCTACTTCATGTCTAAATGTTTCACTTTAACCTTTAATTTTGTTTTATAGTTAATAAAATTCAAAATTTCTACTTGTACCTAATAAGTACAGGAATAGCCTCGATCGCATAAATTAACGTAAGAGGAAACATTATCTGAGAAGTTTCAGACACAATGAAACTATAACAGCAACACTTTTTGGAAAATTGAAATGCCACTAAAACCATATTGCATAAATAACCATTAGTATTAATATATTATAACTGTGGATTCTGTAAGAAATAATGAGATGCATGACAACACAAATGCAACTTGAGAGAACATTCATGAAAACATAAGAAGCAGCAAGGTCTAAAAATCCAAAAAAAGGTGGCCAAATATAATACAGAAACTCACCGACCACTATGACCTCTAACAGTGCTGATCCAGTCATCGTGCAGAACACTACCCACAGGCTTAGGACTAGGAAACTTTTCAACATATTCAATGTCAACTACTGTTTCCGTAGATACTCCTTTCTCTTCCAGGTGTTCACCCAGTGAGAGTCGCAAGAATTCGCCATTGATGAGAAAATCAAAATCAACCTGTTTGTGTTCTTGCTCTGTCTTATCTATGACAAAATGCAGATAGGAAAATGGTGGAATCTTTGAGGAAAACTAAAAGTCAGCTCAAACTAAGTACCTATTAGCTGAATGATATACACTGTACAATACAGATCAACATTGCATTCTTTCACATGGTAGAAAATGCAATCAGCTCTCAAATATTAAAGTTGCTGCTCTGAGGCAATTGGAGCTTATTCAATGTGAGTAAATATTTAAATTGAAGATCCAACTGAAAAAAGGTGAATCTTGCATTTCAGACCTACAGACCAACCTTTGAAGTTATAATGTTAACAACTGCAAGAAATGTTTTCTTTTTGATGACCAGTGTAAGAATTAACAGAAATTATTTCAACATGTTCGCATTAATGCATAGTTTGATAGCTGACCAAACTGCAATACAAGATTAGGTAGTGTGTGGATTCATGGGAATAATTTGCAGTTTAATTTTATAATCAAGTTCACAACAGCCCACTATATGTGAGATCTCTTACTACTACTACTATGAGATACATCAGTTTCTAATTCTGAGGCAATGTAGGAATGGTTGAAGTGTAAGGGCTGTCGGTATATCGATATTATCGATAATAGCCGGTATTTCAATTGTAGTCATATGGACGATATCCATTTCCAACCGCATCGATATGTTGCAAACATCAAATTAGAAATACCAATTAAAATATGGAAACATAGACTGTTATTGATATCACAGAGACTTGCCTATATTCTACTAAATATCGATACACTAATTTGAGCGGTGTTTCGTACAAATTCTGTGTCAAAACTTATGCAAACAGGTTCTTTACTGTCCTTTCTAGTTCTACTACTAAACAATGATAAGAATAGCCTAGTTTCCCTTGTTCTACAACCCTATAAACCATTAGTAAACATGGCCGTCACTGCGCAAAAGCCTAGGACTATGTGCTGGGACAGTATATACCCCTAATCACTGATCTTCTTTACTGACCAAACGATATAGTCCAAACAGCTAAATACCAACTGTATCAATATATATAGACTACCCACTGTATTGATACTAACTATAGAGCGACTGATACAGCGAGATTGGTCTTCACTGCTGCTTCATCCAACAACAAGGGGGCTTGTTAACACTGTAGTCTTGGCACACACAGTGGCTAGGTGCCCATAAGACCATCACCCACACAGTCGGACAATCCTATTAAATGCAAGTCACTGTAGTATCCGATAGGGAAGAACTGACCTATGACCCTAGGCCTATAGGCATTATATCTTGGGGCAAACAATTTTTCGTTATAGAATTTATTGAATGAAAATTTTCTTATGTTAGTAAACTATTCCAAAAATTAATCATCATAGATAGACGCCTTTTCAAACCAGCTTCATTTGTCATAATTTGTGTAACATAGTTAGTATCATTTAGTGCCATGCAGTGTACATCAACAGCAATGCAGGAATGATGGAAACCCTGATGAATCATAATGAATATATTCAGCTATCTAGCCAGCTACACTTAGATGTTATGTACGGTACCTGGGGATTTACTGCATGGTACCTGGGGATTTACTGCACGGTTCCTGGGGATTTTACTACAAATGCGGCATCCCACCATCAATCCCACGTCCATAGCATATTTAACATTTTCTACAAAACTTAAGGAGCTCAATAAATCAGTTAGAAGTGCAATATTTTTATTCTTGTATTTTCTCTCTAGGCAATGTTTAACTTTACATTGATTCCGACATTCACAGCATATGCATGGAGTATAAAGTTTTGACAGACCTTATGTTTGACAGTTGTATACCATACAATAGTATGTCTAGGCCAACATACACAGTAACTAGTCTACCACAAAATTTCCCACTTTTGTCATTTTGTTGATGTCTATTAGTTATAGATTTCACCATTTGATTTTTTTTTCGTGCATATTGTAGACCTATCACTATAGGCATCAGTTGTGCACAAGTGAATCTGTTGTCAGAGGTCATTATAACTAAGTACTGTGTGTTCCTGTAGAGGTAATTAAAAGTGCATGTTTTTATGGAGGACTGCAGGAATGCAACTTCTTCTGGGCGGATACAAACAAGTGTAAGATGTTGCATCCTGCAGACCCAACTTTTAAAATCTTAACAATACGCCACAGATATATTTATTAAGTTTTGAAATTTGAAATTGATTGCCAAAATACTATACAAACCTGTCTCAGATACTTCCAAAAATATTTAATCAAGGTAAAACACATTTGCAACATTTTAATAATACTCAACATTCTTTCTTACTTTGTCATGGTCAAAAAGTTGATGCATATTCATGCAACTTACCAAACATCCCCATCCCACAATGTACCTGCAAAACCAACGTATATGAAAGTATTACATGCTTACCTTGAAGAAGCAATTTATTGATGAGATCACTCAGATCTGAAACAACAATATTAGCTGGGACAGAGAATGGGGTGTCAGCCACAGAATATCTGATGAAGAAAACATATAAAAGATACTTATGATACATAAGATATTACTGTGATAATCATTGCTAATCATTAGGATGCCAGGAAAATAGCCACATTTTGGAAACAAATTCAGAGAATTCTTCAGGTTGGACTTAACGTTTTCCATTGCCACTGTATGATCAGAAATTCAAAAAGTGAGTCTTAATACTGTAGGCCTACTGTTCGATAAAACTAAAAGGTAGCCTAGGCCTTCCTAATTATTACATTAGCCTAGGCTATAGAACTCACACCTGTACATGTACCCACATGCCCACCATCAGATAACATGATAATGGTTACATAGAATTCTGTAATATTTGTAGGCATACCTGTAACACCGACTAAGTCCCTGCCTAACCCTTGGTTTACTTGTATTAATACTGTTAGGACTGCCCTAAATTGTACTAGGTCTATGCAATGTCCAACTCATCTCCCGACTCCCAGTCTGTAAGTCCCAGTCTTAAGTCTGACAACTTACATGTTATTGATCTAGTGCCATTCCGCCATAGGCACATACCGTCATACCTTTCAAAACTTATGGCGGAAAGGTACATTTTAGGAATGGATTTTACACTGGTGTACAGGAATGTATCAGTGAAATTTTCTTTGAATTGCGTGGAAGGATAGGTAAGATTGGGAAATTGATTCACAGTCTTTCATGTACAGGTTGATAGAATAGTTTTAATGGTAAGTTCGTAAGAGTTGATATACTGTCTTCAAATATACAAAAGTTGGTTGAATGAATTCAATTAAATTAGGCTGATTGTTTCTTAAAAAGACCAATTCTGATTGTCGATTTAAAAGACCGATTTTGCAGGCCTTGGTAGAGTGAAACTAAGCAATATACAGTGCATATACAGTGCACCCACAGTAATGTGCTCTTTCCGCCATACAAATAGTGTTTGCCGCCACGGCAGAATGGCACTTTTTGTATGGCGGAAAGAGCACATTTTCTACGGCAGAAAGTACCGATGGTGGAATGACAAGGCCCCCACAAGTTACAAGACTAAGTTCTACTAAGTAGCATGGTGACTTCGAAGTTCGGACACTTAAGACTTAAAACACCCCAAAACTAAATCTTCTGGTATAAATCACCGGAAAATAAACTTCATATGGGGGGAGAATTGTGTTATAGTACGATACGCGGCCAAACTTTCTTTCCTGCAAACTGTTTTCACGTTGTATTCCAAGAAGATTCTTCGTGATTGTGGAACTGGTATTTCTTTGCTAGAGTATTGCGAAGTTCGGACACGCAACCCACAGTGTGGCGCTGGTGATAAAATTGGTGGCGCAGTTGCTTTTTCAGTAATTATAACAGACTTCATATATCTCGGTCATTTTATTGACTAATATGTAAGTATTTTCTTGCACACGGGCCATTTTGGAGAGAAAATAACTGTAGCTTCGTACTTTTTGGTGAAATTTGGCTCTTCCTGTAAGTTGTCATGGTAAAATCGTGTATTTCTTAGGGTGTCCGAACTTCACAGTATGCCGAACTTTGCACTACTGACTATACTACTAAGGTTCTTATCTTTGTCTAGCTGCCGGCCAAATAATTAAATAGAAAACTGTCCCCGGCTGTCGGGTGATTAAACACGACCAATGAAGTAACTTGCAAACACCCTAGTACTAGGCTTCAGTCTATAGAACGAAGTTTTGCCTTTACAGTACACTAATTAGGGCCCAAGATTGAGCAATAAAATTTCGCAGATCTAGGCCTACGGACTTTTCAGTGTAAAATAACCCACGTGAATAACAACAAATCGTTGATGTAGATTAAAAGGATAAAACGGAACCGTAATAAATAGTTACTTCTTCTGAGCGGTAAAGAATCTTGCTTGAAGTCGAGATCCATCTGATCCCGGGATTGCGCTGGCCATCAACGATTACTTCGCACCTGAAAATGAAGATATTAAAATTGTCTCGTTTCACACTTCGAGACGTGAGCGGGCTGTGTCTAACATAGTCCTCCATACATGAGTGACAGTTTAGTGACCACACCTATAATCATCTAACATCCAATAGAATCTTTCCATTTCTTAACATTTTCTAGGATCCGCCCCAATAACATGAAAGGCTCATATACGCATCAAAGTGTTTGATGCTAACATGAATTCTTTGAAATATAACGTTGAAACTGAAAACTGATTTTTGTTTTTAATGAAGACCCATTAAAAAAAACCTTTCTAACATCGTACAACTTGCTCCTAAGTGTTTTCCCAAGAGGCAGCTGACCTGAGTCTTTCACTCATTCTGTAAATAAGAGGGAATGTCGTGAAAGACTCAGCCTGACACACCTGACATGCTGAGGGTCTCATGTAGCATCTACTGAGACACCGAATCCTAAAAGACAGACCTGAGTCTTTCATTCATTCTGGAAATACCGATCGAGACCATACGTGTCATCATAGGCGTAGAAGGCGGGGGTGCTGGGGGGGGGGGGGGGGCATGCAGCCCCCTAACCAAATATTTTTGTGAAAAGTCGGGCAATATGCTGAGAATTTTTCGGGCACCTACCAGGGGCGTATCCAGGGGGGCGCAACAGGCGCCCGCCCCCCCTATTGGCCGTCACCAAAAAAAAAAAGTTTAGCAAAAAAAAATTGATGACGACCTTTATGTGAGATGTCGGTGATCGCTCACCCCCCCCCCCTCCCCTCCCGTATTCTTTATTTTTGTTTGCCAAAAAAAGGTTCTGGCGAAGTTCGGCGGCATAATAGTTTTAGAAACATAGATGGTAATTGTGTTTGTATTATCACTATAAACACTAAGTGACATGCCAGCCATACTACATTGTGCATTTTGTGTCCATATTTACTGGAAATGTTGCTTATTATTAAGGTCGAAAAATGGATCACATATGGCCATGGGCGGCGATCCTGGGTGGAGGGGGGATATATCCCCCCATGAAAATGGGTGGAGGGGATGTAATGCACCATATCCCCCCCCCCCCACCAAATGCCAGGGATAAGAATATTTTCATGCCTACATTTATGCATCTTCGTTAATGTACGGCTCTTTTTTAGCTTCATTTCTCGCCTACCATAAACGCAGTGCGATCTTTTCAAATAAAGCGTCTTTATAAAGCAAAAATAGTTGACTGTAGGCTTCATTGGCCCTATAACAACAAAATGTATTATTGCGCCCACGGTATTGATATAGTACATATATGCACCCTCATAGTATTCATATAGGCCCTATAGTAGGCCTACACACGTACATGTTCCCTCGAACAGCTGAGAATCTCATGTAACCAGGGTAATGCTTAATACACGTTTCACCTGGATGCCCTAGCAATCGGTACCTAGGAATGTAACTATGTGTAATTGTGTATTGCATGTGTATAGGCCTATAATAGCCTGCATGAGGCCATTTTCTTCATCGAATAATATAAAAAAGCTCTCGAACATTCTAACGTTGCGCCTGAAACAAGATTGACAGGGGCAATTTTCCCAAAATAACACCCGAAATTTAAAAAAAAGTATATTGGATCCTGATTATGAGATATCTCGGACATGACATCCCTATTTTAAAGTTGGGTATATGCCGCTTGGAAATCTCGGGAAGTGCCGTTTCCGGCCATCTAGAGGGTTTGTTAATCCCAAAATTTTCTTGTACGCTTCGCGCCAACTCATGGTGGCGCTACGCTTAGATAGTCAACAAGGTCATATCCCCCCCCCCCCACTCGGAAGTACGGATCGCCGCCCATGCATATGACACCATTTTGCAAAACAAAAAAAAAGCAAAAATTGTACACCCCTCCCCTTAGACCCATCCCCCAGGACGGCGATCATTCATGCCTGACGCCCCCCCCCCCTATTGGAAAATCCTGGATACGCCCCTGCCTACTGAAAGAAAAATAAATTGCAACGTGTTTTGCAATGGTTAAACATATTATTATTATTATCATTATTATTGTAACGACTTCCCCAAACGTTATAACCAATATGGACGGGTAATAACACGGCATATGTATGTATGTAATTGGCATGCGATGTAAAAACCAATGCATGCCTATATTATATGCACATTAACATATGTTGAACGCGCGGAGCGCGCGAACAATTTTGGTTATATTTTTGGGCAAGTCGTTAAAGCCCCCCCCCCCCCCCATCAAATTGGGCTCCCTACGCCTATGCATGTCATGAAAGACTCAGTGGCATACCTGAGGGTCTCATGCACTATTACCAGAGGCAGACCTGAGTCTTACTTTCATTCTGGAAATAAGAGGCAGAGTCATCACTGACACACCTGAGGATCTCATGCACCAAATCTTCAAAGGCAGATCTTAATGCTTATATTCACACCCAAGAGACATATTTTAACATGCCATTTCTAGAATTTGCATCCTGAAAAGGGTGATCCATGCCGACAGTTCGTTTAACGAAGCCGTGACGACGGAATTTGGCGCTAAATCAAGAAGTAGTTGATATCTTTGAAGTAGGTGAGGCCATGATTACGTTAGGCATGGGCGTAGCTAAAAGTGTATGGAAGACTTAGAATCTAGTGAGAGCCACGTGAGCTTCAATTGCTAAGTCGATTGAACACAAGTCATGAAAGCAGCATGCTTGATGTTGTGCTTATCCGGAAACGCACGTTTAGTACTTCAGCCAAAAAAAGAGCTGATAAGAAGCAGACGACCCGGCGAAGTTATATAAATCAAGTCGACACTAACGTATGATCGAACGTGACTCATACTCAGGGGAGTCACTCGGGTTTGACGACTGCGTGGGGGGAGGGTGTTGGAGCTTTTGTCCGACGAAAAGTGTCGAATTTACCATTGGATGCTGACACCGAAGTATGAACAAAATACGATCAGGCGTAGGCCAACATCTACTCTCATATTCCGTCAAAATAAAAATCTGCGAGATAGAATTTCAAAATTACGTGTTAAAGTATCAACATTGCGAAACAAAAAGTCGAAATCGAAATGAAAATTCGAAATTGTGAGGTAGACCTACTATAGGCGTCGCAATTTCGATATTAAACGTCGCAATTTAATGGTAAAATACCATATTTCGAGAGTAAATGTAGAAAATATTCGAGCATGAGTAAACATATCCAGATGAAACGTTTGCGATGTGAACAGAAAATGTCGAAAGTTGACATGGTAAATCGTCACGATTTGAGCTGAAATTTTGACGTAAAAAGTCGCAGATATGATGATCACATGTTCGAGATGGGATATGTGCAGACATTTTTAGAAAAAGCGTCAACATTTCAAGATAAACTGTCGAACGTGCAACGTCGAAATTTCGATATGAAACGTCGGAATTTATCATTAAACATTAGTTTAGAAATGAAACTTAAAACATCTACGTTTTAAAAACGTCAACATATCCAGATGAAATGTCAAAATTTTGAGATGCAGAAATGATGACGCCCTGATGAGGTTTGAGAAGTTTCAACAATTGCTTTCAATCAAAATGCCATGATTTCCCTGAAAAGTAGCATGCACAATTTCCCACAAGCCAATCCGCGCTTAAGCCCAATGAAAGAAATCTGTGGAGTGTTACCTCTACTTAGCTTACTCCCCAATTCCCATAATGATGTCGAATGGTCACCCTAATGATTTAGAAGCTCCCGAGAACAATATCCCAAAAACGTCGTGATATTCCTGACAAACCTCAAACTTCCCTGATGGAAATCATACCTGGGAGTGCTACAGGAACTTGGTTCAATGGGGAGGGGCGGGGGTGGTTTTGTCGGGGGTTGTTTGCATTGAGCTGGGAAAGATTTTATTGCAACTTCAGAGTGCTTAGTAGGAAAACCTTGCACATAGGGCTATACATAGACCTAATTTAAAGTCTAACTTTTTCTGGGGTAGGACCCCCAGCCCCCCTCCCCTACACAGAAGCTGCTTTAATGACACCAGGGCATCATTCCCTCCTTTATAAAATTTTTCATTTGACTCTGGCCCTCCTGATAATGTCAGAACCTTACCTAATTCAGTTGGGGAAATTTAAGATCCAACTTTGAATTGGCGAGTACGTCACTGCATGAAGGGATATGTAGTACCCCTCCCTAACGATACCCCTGCTATTACCCAAACTTCAACAAACATTTTACAGCCACCCTTGGCATTCTTGCATGCTTTTCCACTGAGGTTGGGTATATTCACTGCCAGCATTAAATATGGACAAAGGGGCTGTGGTAGCAACACACACACAAAATAAGACTACAAAAGCAATGTGGACGTTAAAGTATTTGTTTTTATTGACTTGTCAACGATATCACAAAGGCTACTTTCAGTACTAAAATCTATACCAAACATAGTTATTGCAAATCAAGAGGTTAAAAGAAAAATGGACATTATGTAGTTGTTTTCCAATGGTTCATTTACAAGAATTTATAGAAATCATTTATGAAAACATTATGCCTTTGATAACAAAAATTGCTGTAAATATTAAGGTGCTTTTTTTCTTTGGTCAAAAGCTCAACAACTTGAGTAGACAATCCATGGAATTTCAAAATGTGGTTACCCATGAGTGAATTCTGTTGACATTAAAGGCATTGAAGACTCGCCCCAAAACGCTCTCTGAAAAAGTTAACTTTCCGTTGCTTGCAAGTGAAGTATTCTGCTTGTCGCTTCGATCCCAGAAAATACACACACAGATTGCTACTGTCAGTTATTAGACACTAGTGTACAGTCAATTCATGCAGCCAGTGGCGGACTGGCCACACGGGCATTTGGGCAATGCCCGGTGGGCTGAGGAGCCTAGTAAAAATTACAGCCCATTTTCACAGTAGTTAATAGAATACAGACGGGCTGTGTAGAAATATATTTTTAACTGTGGGAATCAGCTCATGACATCCCCATGTAACTTAGTCTGTTAGTTCGTAACATTAAACGTGCTATTGGTAACCCGTCAATGCTAATATTTTTACGACAAGATATACAAGTACGGTGACCAATGCATTCTGACATATGCATAGCATTGGCAGAAAATACATATTTTATTAATCTGCACATCATCCTCCAGAAAACGAAGTGAAAAAAGGTAAAATCATATTAGATTATTTCGATATCACTCAGTAGCTAAGTCCTGAGAGAATATGTATGAATAAAAATGACCCACATACAGTAGGGTGTTTGGATTTAAGACCCAGTCCGCCCCTGCATGCAGCTACGGTCAATACCCACAACACAGTGTACATAGCAACGATGGACATCTCAGCAGGGAGTTATTATGATACTCCCTGATCTCAGGTCTAAATAGATATAGATATAAACAAGGTAGCACCTTTCATTACTGTCCTTATTTTGCAGCGACAAGAAGAAAACTTCACTTGCAAGCAACGGAGAGTTAACTTTTTTCAGAGAGCAGTACACGGTTTGGGGCGAGTCTTCAATGCCTTTAAGCACAGCATAAGACTTAAACATACAATTTGGTAAAAGCTTTCTTTTGTAGTCACATTATAATGGTTTGTTGTTATTACTATCATAATTATTGCAAGATGAGTTATTAAAAGCATCCAATGAGGTAGTGATATGAGTAGTCAAAGTTTAGAAATCAACTTTTGATCAACATTGTACGATGCAAATATTTATCATAATTCAACATCTGGCACGCAATAACATACACTAATAACAATATGATATAAACAATGGTACTGTGTATAACCTATACAAAACTTCTGGAACATTCTTAAGTTGCCAATGGTGTCATTAACAAAATGAATACCAGATACTAATAACTGTGTGAAATATGCACAACTACCACATACAACCAATACAAAACACTTAATAACAGTATGACATTAACACAGCACCTGCATACTACCCATACAAAACACTTAATAACAGTATGACATTAACACAGCACCTGCATACTACCCATACAAAACACTTAATAACAGTATGACATTAACACAGCACCTGCATACTACCCATACGAAACACTAATAACAGTATGAACTACCAAGTGGTTTAAGGAAACACAACTGGCACATACAACCCATACTAATATCAGTATGCAATAAACAAAAAAGGTACTGTATAAAACTCGTGCAAAACAATTATAGTCTCAGTATGTATTTGCCAAATTTAATCTTCGGCCTTTCCAGCTCACTGCACTGAAAGTTCAGTGCAAATATCAGTTCTATGCAATTTTCATATCAATATTCTTTATTTTTATTGAGTTATCTGTCGTTAAAAATTTTGAGCTGAATAAAATTCGCTAGATTTATTAACGAGTCTGTAGATTCTCAAACTTCAATCAAAATTTGCAAGCCCCGCCCAACAGATCATGCGCCAAACAAATCTCTCTTTTTGGTAACAACTGTTAGGCCTAGGCATATTTTCACTTTTGTGGCTAGCCTGTCTTAGGTCCCTGCTCTTGTATCTTTCTCTTGGTCTTACCGATGTAGCTTGCAAAATTGTGTCATTTTCTTCCATTGCAATGAATAAACAAGTGTTTTCAGCATTTCCTCTGTGGAATTGTAAAAAGTGGATATTACGAGTAAATGGGAATGCATTACAATCTTGATCGGGCCGCATGTGTACTCTATTTTGTTTACATTTTTGTAATGAACATGCTGACATGGACGATACAGTGATAAGGGCAACAAAAAATAAATTTCTTTCTTTTGATTGCGACAGCTTTTCTCTGTTGAACCCACTTGGTCAGAGTGCATTTAGAATAAGAAACATTGAATCTACTTCTGAAGTTTTTTTTCCGAAATTCATCAGCAAACATGTATTGAGACTTTAACTGCATACTTCAGTCTTGAGATTTCAAGCCACTAAAATATGTGGGATATTAAACAGTATATCTATATCACAGAGAATAAAATCTGTCTGTATTTTTACTATTACCTGATTAAAACTCAGGGGAGTAAAAGACAGGGAGCAAAGGGTAAAAGAAAATAAGTACTGCTGCCTACAAATTTAGAGCAGGTACCTGCAACCATATCATATCTGAGTGAATGGTGCTATTAAAATACTACAACAAGTGTAAGTACAGTAAAAATAGTGTAAAGTTATAAAATTGTTAGATATAAAACTGCCCTGAATATGACATCTTGTTTGGTTAAAAGTTATGTTGTTGTCAGCAAATAACCAAAAATCCAAATGGTTCATGAGGTATTCAAACATAGTCTCACTAATACAAAAATCTGCAATGTGAATGGTTCCAGCATCTTACAAGGAAACAACACATGCAGGCCCCAAACATGTACTGACTGAGGCTCTATTTGACATGGAATTATGAGCAAAATATGAATACATACATAACCAATGTCTCTGCAATACATGATACATTAATAACATATACTGTAGTGTCTGAGTTCTTTGAAAGTTGATGAAGGAATGTACTGCTATCTGTTGTGGGAAAAAAATTGTTGAAAATATAGAATGGAAATTAATTCTGGACACAATATGCTGCATATTTGCATCTTTTACACTTGTGTCAAAAAATTGAATTGTTAAAGCTACAAGCAGTTAAATTTACATTTGATTGGACGGTTGGACTAAATAAATTTGTGAGCAAACCAAAGCATAACTTTTCGTGCATCAGCTTGGCTAATTAAGTTTTAATGCAAGTAATGAAGAAAATATTTCAAAATTTAGAAAATGTTTGAGTTGCATTTTGAATGTGATGAAGTAATTTTATGAAAAAATATCTGAGTTACAAACTTTTTGAAATGAATTGGATTCATTAACAACTGGCAAATAATGTTAGTGATTATATATTATTATATGATTATATGTATTATATAGTGGTGTCTCAGTTTGGTCCAGTAAAACATAATATGCTGCATATTTGCATCTTTTACAATTGTGTCAAAAAATTGAATTGTTAAAGCTACAAGCAGTTAAATTTACATTTGATAGGACGGTTAGACTAAAAAAAATTCTTGAGCAAAGCAAAGCATAACTTTTCATGCATCAACTTGGCTAATTAAGTGCAATCACAAATGAAGTGTTCAGACCACATTCGTGACTTGACTGCTTAATCGGTCAAAATCCAAACCCACTACGTACAGCAGTTTAGCTGTTCACCTGTACTCCTAGCTTAAACAGAGCAGTACTAAAATGGTTACTTAAATTAATTGAAAGTTGCATCATGGCTGCACTGTTTCATTGTTATGAATCTGCTGTGCTGTGCTGTGTGCAGGGTGGAAATTTTTGGTGTTGGGCATTGTCGCCTAGCGTGGGCACATCCCTGCACTGTATATATACCTGCAGTATTAAAAGCTCTGACCAATCAATGGTCATTAAAATAACCAGTCTGAGCCGCGACCAATGGGGGTCAACTCTCGTCTCCCTACATTGTGATTAAGTAAGCAGGCGATTTTCACTATAATACTTAGTATGGAGATCAACAAAGATGTACTCTTTATGTACCATGCTTACAAAAGTTTTTAGGCTTTGACCTCTGTTGACCTTCGCAGAAATGAATAAGGTACTTGTACTCAATACGACAGATCAACATACCAAGTATAAAGTTAATCCACCATGAATTTTTTTAATTAGCATTTTTACAAGCAGGTGTCACAAATACACACACATGCCATCACATGGCATAGATTTCTTTCGACTCTGGCAAGGAATCAATATAAACTGATTTAAAAGTATCTCTCACCGATTTGTTTTTATTTATATATATATATATATATATATATATATATATATATAACTTATAGACGCAAAGCATACATCTCTTGATATGAAGGTAGCTGTTGGACAGCAATCTCCTTTATATCTTCTGGCATATCTTCTAAACTTCTCAAAGGCTTGGATGGCTGCAGACATACACTTTGCATAGCCTGGTCAAAAACACCATTGAGCATTCCCCTGAGAAAATGATCTTCTACCCCTTTCCACTGTTTTACAATTTCAGTTCCTTGAGGCCATTTCAAGTAACTGTCTTTCCATGGTATTTGAAGTGTTTCAAATAATTTGGAAAGAACTGGTTGTGGGTTACATAAAATATCGTCAGTGTCTATGATCAAGGCATTAGGATCCTTGTTCTCCTTAATGTACTTCCAAAACTTGTAATGACATTCCCAGGCTGCACTGTACATCGGATCTAATCGCAGATTAAATGATTCTTTGGCTTCAGTTGTCATCCTTCGCAGCATGTATGTCCGTAGACCAGATAGAGCTCTCAGTGGATGTCGTATAAGAAAGACATGCTTGCATGGCACCTATTGAAAATGTATCCCAAAAATTGTTGGTGGTTAAAAATCTTTCATTTATCCCAATATTGCTACAAATTTATGTTACCAATAACATCCCCAGACTTTTTCAACAGATTACTACCGTATTATCCTAATAAAACAAGTAATGTTGTATCAGTAAAGCTGTAATCAAATGCCACCATTTTGGTAAATGATATTGTTATATAAACCAGAATGCACATATATGCATTGAGGTTTTGATGACTTCAACTTTAACTACTTCAGACTTTAACTACTTGCTTACCAGAAATATATAGCTATCATAATATACATGTCCTGAACCACTATTTTGATGTACAATTACACTGTGGCATGTTTAACCAGAATGCAAAAATGCATTGTGGTTTCGATGTTGCATGAGCAGTTTTCTTCATGAATCTGATGTAATGTATAATGAGGGTGTACATGTTTACAAGGGTTTCACGTTTGACCTCTGATGACCCAAAGACCTTTGACCCCCAAAAACAATAGGCTTCTTTAACTCAATGTGGTACTTTTACACACTAAATTAGAGGTCGGCCCAAGCTTCCAGCATTGAGATATCATGATTACAAGGTTTTCAAAATTTGACCCCTGGTGACCCCAAATGACCTTTGCCCTCAATAAAAAACAACAGGCTTCTTTTAAACAATGTGGTACTCCTACACACTAAATATGAGGTCTGCCCATGATTCCCTTCTTGAGATATCGTCTTTAAAAGGCTTTCACAATTTGACCCCTGGTGACCCCAAATGACCTTTGAACTCCGCCAAAAACCAATAGACTTTTTGTACTCAATGTGGTACTTCTACACACTGACTATGAAGTTGGTACAACCTTTCCTTCTTGAGATATCGTGTTTACAAGTTTACACAATTTGACCCCTGGTGACCCCAAATGACCTTTGACCTCCACCATAAACAAATATAGGCTACTTCTACTCAATGTGGTACTTCTACACATTAAATATGAAATTGATCTGACCTTTTTCCCTTCTTGAAATATCATCGAAACCAAAACACAGGTCAGTCTACTGTATGAGGCATACACACCTCCACCAAAACAAATAGGGGTCTTTTACTCAATATGGCAAATCCATATACCAAGTATAAGAAGTATCCATGATTTCTACTTTGACATATCATGGTTTTCACACTTTGACCTCTGGTGACCCAAAGTGACCTTTGACCTCCAACAAAACAATAAGGTTTTTCCTCTCAATGTGGGGCATACGCATGCAAAGTATGATTTTCATAAAAAAATACCCTTCTTGAGATATGGTGTTTACTAGATATGTATACACATGCATATAGGTGCACACACACATGCATACACACGCCATCATGACGGCATAGCTTTCTATTCTCATCAAAATATAAAAGAAGTTGACATTTCTCCGAGATAACTTCAATAAGTCTGAATAAATTTGGGTTGGGAGGACTTTTCAAACCAGACAGGCTTACTGATAAATTGCCACATGAGGACATGTAATATTAACTGTTCACAATAGTTCTTGTACTCAATAAGGTTGAGCCTAATTCACAGTATAACGTTCATTCACACTACTCTTGGAGTTATGTGTTTAGGAATTTTTCAGACTTTGATCTGTCTTGACCTCAAATTTACCTCTGATCTCCACAAGAACCAAAAAGTGTTCTTGTACTCAATAAGGTGCATCCACAATGAATTGTTGCTCCCTCTTTCTTTTTCTCTGGAAAGCACTTTGTATAGAACAGGTTCCACTCCCCCCAGTAAGACAACAGGGCTAACTTGCATTACAGCTGTAACAAAAGCAGCTTCACAAAAAAAACATTTCTTGCCAAGATGTTGGCAGGAGTCCAAGAAAACTTTTACAGCGTCAATCCACATTTATGTGAACCAGTAGGCAAGTGGAAAATATAAAGGCAACCAGCTACTTTGACTGTGAAGATTTATACAATACTACTTACATTTTCTGGAAGATCATCAACATGTTCAAGAATGCCAGACGTTTGATCTTTAATGAAGATAAATTTCTTTCCCGGTTCTTCTTTCTCTAATTCAGATTTTACCCAAGAATAACTGCAATGAGAAAGAATAGATATGTTCAATGAAGAATCAAAATCGTACTATTAAAGTTGACAAAGGTATTTACTTTCTTCTGCCTTGAACAAACAAGGCAGTTTTCATGAACCTGTTAGTGCAGCAGTCTCTCAATTATGGGGTGACCTTGAAAACTATATATCACAGCTTTTAGAACTTGCCAACGGAGATCGACTGGGTGATTTTTTTCAACATGAAGTGCATAGCTCAAGTTAGCATTCATGCTTTCTTAGTATTTTGGGGGTTAGAAGGCTGAAGAGTTATGGCTTATTCCTCATGGAAGATCCTGGATAATGGACCTAAAGCTTGCAGACTGCTGTAGTAGCACAATGCCTTGTGTGCACCAGTTATCAAACAATTATCTTACAATAATTCAACCTAGAATTAGTCAATCTTTGAGTAATTAACATTGACAGTCACAACAAACTGAAAACTATGCCTCACTTATTACACTCTTTGGTGGTAAATGCATTAAACCTCAATCATGATAACTTCTGTAATGACCCAACCAATAAATAATTTGCAAAGTTTAAGAGTGACATGAAGTCTTGAAATTATTTTGGTAAAACAAAAATTATCTACTAACTCTGTGTTACAATGTGTATAAGGCTAATCAGTATATAACTATTTGAATTTGGGACAGTGACAATGACATAACATCATAATTAATGTAAGAGGCATAATATTTTTTAAGTTTACCTTACATTGATGCGATTCTGAACCATCTTTCCAGAATACGGAGACTTGTTTTCTTTTACCATCTTTGTACTTTCAGCTATAGATTGAGCCCAGGTTTCCATTTCCTGAGATTTGCTGGCTGAATTGAGGAAATACTCCGTCTGGTAACAGCAGTCGTAAGGTTCCAGCCACACTTGAACATCGTCAACATGGCTCATTAACTTCATTAAAACTGTGGAACATGTCCTTGGTATGCTCCAAAAGAATATTCTTGGAACCTCTGAGTTTTCAACCTTTTTATCCTCCATTGTTGATGCCATGTCCTTTAAAATGAAATAAATGCGTCAGTCAATAACTTACTCAAACTAAGCTAAACCTTTAGCCTGCTTCAACATAAGTTGTACAACTAACCAATTGAATCAGCCAATCAAATCTAGAGAAAAACTGAAAAATTATATAAACATAAAGATATGAAAAAGGCAGTGTTTAATCTAGACACATGAAGGATCAGCAAGAAAAATCAACAATATATAACCCATTGCACAGATACTTTTAAAGAAAGGTCACCCAGAAAGAGAACCTGGGCACGAAAAAAACAAACAACGAACCGACTGATCCCCTTTCAACTTGAGAGCAATATTGTAGAGACAGCACTATAAGAGAAGACAACTTTACGTTATGGAAGTATAAGCTGCACTGAATATATGTTAACTCTGTACAAGTATCTAGAAACCTCATGTCACATGATTACTTTGTATGGTTCATGCATGGAGACTCCATAAAAGACGCTATGCAAATACAATACAATATACATACAATGGACCTTTCTTTAGCCTAAACAAGCAGAAAGATAATAAGATCATAGAGGATTTAAGTCACACATGGCCTAGATATTATCTAGGTTTGTAAAGTCCAAGGTACTTATTATCATTCTATAGTAACGGCCAGTATTCAGCAACCCAGTAATGTACTCTACAATATGTGCACAAAACAACTTTAGTTTGGTTAATGGAATAGTGAACTGGTGAATTCTAGTTGTACTGAAAAATGCAAACTATGGGGGAATGAATTTGTAGTAGAGCTATCCATTTGAAGTACTGTTTGCATGGGCAGCTATGCCCTTTAGTATGAGGGGTGAGGGTGGAGAACTTCAGCAGTCTGTTAAGGCTGTGGTAGACTAAAACTGATCTATAAGGTAGGCCCTGTAGAACGAATAAATGAGACCAGCATTGTTACGAACGCAAGATTCTGCATCCAGGGCACAATGTTTTAGCCAGGGACGCAAAATCTTCAAATTGCTTGCATCTGACGAACGCAAACTGCTTTCATCTGAGAAACAAACCCCAAGTACACACACTACAACTACAGTAGGTCTGATAACCAAATCAAACAACAAAAACGAGCTAATGCGCTTTTTAGGCATGGTTGGCTATTACAGATTGAAGATATTATACAAAATTTCAGAAATTGTTACCACACTGGCAGATTTGTTGAGTTAAAGGTAAAGTTTGGCTGGAATGAGGCTTTCAGATAGTATTGAGGAAGAAAATGCATTCTTACGAGTGGACCTATTGCACCAAATTTTGAAAAAGACTTGCAGTAGATGCCAGTGATGCTGTTGCAAGTGGAGTATTATTTCAAGAGAATAAAGATATTAACCATCCAGTTTAAAGAATGTTAACCAGAGATTGGTGAGATGGTGGTTTAGCCTGATTTCTACTGCTTTGCAGTGTTAACAGACACTATAGATGCCTTTTCATTTAGATATGTTCAACTAGTTCAGGTATTGTTACTGGACCTATGCCTTGTGTTGGAGTTGTATACTGTACAGCAGTGTGCTTTGCATGTTGTACAGGCCCGCCTTTATGATAACTACTGTAGTCTACAGCCATATTTCCGGCTTCACAATTCCACAGTCATTTTGGTACTGTATATTAGTAAAGACTTTTAATCTTTTACTTTTTGTTTCTTTTTCGCATGATAGGCCTATCACTATTAGCTTCCCTTGGGCACAAGCCAGGTTATTGTCAGGGTCATTATACTTTAGGTATTTCAAAGTGCATATTTTCATGGAGGACAGCAGCCTAGACGCAATTTATAGCGAGTACGAGTGAACACAAACAATTTTTTAAAATGTTGCGTCCCCTGGACACAAGTTTATATACGGGTTCATCTTTGAATATGTTATAGGCTATGTATGCTGTGAATGTCGGAAATCAAGTAATAGTTAAGGGCCTAATGTAAGATTGTCCATTTGGGAACATGCTAGGATTTTTGTATCAGATGGTAAGAACAATTTGTAAGAAGTGGCTAAATACCCGAGAGCTAATCTAGTGCATCAATTGTTTCTATATGTGAAAATGAAAGATATTTTGATGAATAGATCAGGATTTCATCAAAACCTTGTTACTATAATGTAGGCACCATTTGTGCAAGTCAATGTTTTGGGTGTACATACTAAGATGGCTTCAGCAACCTTCAAATAGCTGCAAATCGTATTGTTGTCAGCAGGTGAGATATGGCTTCTATGTTTAAATTTCTGTGATGCCACATAGTATTTATGCATAAAATAATTTAGGCCGAAAACTGCGTGAGAAGGCGTTACGTGAACATCGATATCTGTGCTCTTGGTATATCAGCCTCACGTAGGCTTTTGAACTGTAAATATCCAACTGTATTAGCCTACAGACTCAACCAATCCTTCAGGTCTCAAGCAACTTGCACGTAACATAGACTTGCCTAGCCTAGATCATATCGCTTTATTAGTGTGAGCCTGAGAATATTGATCATTGATTTTAGACTTTATTGTACTTTTACAGTTTTGTTGTTGAAAGAAACTTACAAATTGAAAACCAAAATGACCTTTTATCGCACAAGCAACTGATCTGTAGAAATGCT